>NC_088245.1:114266796-114612630 GCF_036013445.1 Caloenas nicobarica
AAAACTGACTTTGAAATGAAGAAATACTACTAGTAATTTCAAAATATGTATTGAGAACTACAAATATTTGCAAATCCTCGACGTGTTAATAATTATTCACTGAAATTTGAGTAATTGTGGATGATGAACATGTTGAACAGTTTTATAATCTGTTTATAAACAAAGACCTGCAAAAGCTAAGTACAGCATTTTAAGCAGATGCATACAATTTAACACTGCCAAAAATAGTAACCTTGTAACTAATGACTTACTAAGTAGCTATTTTTCCTAAACGTAAAGCATTTCCATTAATTCAGCCTTTATGAACTGCGTTTTTTAAGTGGATACAGAACTTATTGTGCCCTTATTTTCTCTAACTTTCTTTGCAATACATCTGAAACCATCTTAGTGAAACCAAGTGAATAATTTCAGTTCATGCAATATGGAAAGAGAACAGAATTTGGCTCCCTATGTTAAAACCTGTCATACAATATCTTCAAAAATTAAGAACTATTATGGCGATTAATTTGCTGCACAGATTTACAACAACAAATATGTAGATATAATGCACCAGTATCACTTTGGTACTGTGTCATCAATAAACATATGACATCTTTATTAAAGAGAAAAAGATAGAGAATTATGAAGCTACACAGCCATCTGTGCTGTTAGGACTGCAGGCTTTCAGCATTATTTAAAACAGACTATCTAGTACACGTTCCTGATGTATATACATACATATATTTTTTTTTAACCAGAAGATACTATTTGTTTTCACATGGTTAGAAAATGTATTTATTCTGCCAAATTACATACACAAAAAGAAACCAGACACTTTTTCAGAAGTAATCTAAGTTTATGTATCAGGCAAACTTTGAACGGAAAACATTTAGAATAAAATCTTGGTTTGTGCATCTTTGAAAACTCCTTACTTATTAAGCAGGTCTATCTTTACCATCAGTATGTTTTACATCTCTCAGAGTGGTGTCTTTCCGCTTCAAAAGACTGCAGCTATTTACATTTCTGTGCCTATTCAGTCTCTTGTCCTAGCTGAGATTATTATTAGCATAAAAAATTAAGAATTAGGGTCTGTATTCATATACTTGCAACAGATACTGACGAACTACTTTATTTGATAGAATTCAAGTCTGTAGAAAATATTTCAAATATAATTTTGAAGTTAAAATTGAATGAATGCTTTATTAAAAATAATTTACAAAATATTTTTTAAAAGGTTTTTTATGTCACTGATATGTATCTTTGAAAAACTACTCTTCTTGGATACACAAGCTTTAAATTCCTAAAAAGCTTCTTCCCACTCACTGTTTATACTTCAGAGAACTTAACAGACATTCACAAGAGAATTTATTTTATTTAAGTGTCTTGAAAACATGTAGTTTCTCACCAGTGTTTGAAATTACACTAAAAACACTTTTGTATGAACTTTACAGTCTCCTTAGGAAATAGCTGGAGATCACGCAACTCTGAGAGCTCTCACCTGGTGTTGAGCTCTGGGTACCTGAAGGAATCTGGACACAGAAAAAAAAATTATTCAGTAGTGAAAAAGGCCCAGATTTATTGCAAACTCATCTTAATGTTATTTATCCTATAAAAATAAATGCAAGCTCCTCAGATCTGATGATCATTACAAAAGCCTGTGAGTTTTCTGTTCACTTCAAAACAATGGCACTCCTATACAGGAGGAAACTGGAGGAAATCAAAGAGAAAGCTGGAGCTTTTCCAGGACCCAAAATGCCTACAGATCTGCTTATCTGAACAAACTACACATGCACCTCACTCCAAGTCAGGGAGTCACCCCCGCTCCGCCCTGAATCAGCTGTCTGCTCAATGCAGTGGTCTATTTTTTAAGGAACCGCTCTCTACTAAAACATGTTTGTCTGGGCAAAATCAGAAGTCCATACTTCTATAAGAATATTTTCCAATGTTCTCCTCAGTTCCTTCTTAAAGTCGTTTCCAATGAAGAAACGTGATCTTTCAAAACCCTCAGGTTACATGTCAGACTATCAAGATTAGGGGGAATTAGGTTTCCACATGCAATTTGAAATCATTTCATAAATCTGTATTTCACAATCACACAGGCTATCCATGCTCATCTTTTGCCATCCTGCTATAGAGAAACACAAGGTGAACCTCTGAAAACAAAGAGCAACCAAGCAGACGGATTTCACAGATGTCCTGTGTTGCTCATTACACTAAAACTTCAAATGCTAATACCTTACAGGTCAAGTAATCTAAAATATTAAAAAGGAGTGAAAAAAAATACATTGAAAACTAGATTGCCTTCGCTGTCTCTAACCTTTTGCTTCCAGCAATTCATGACCATACTTGCTATTATAAAATTATGCATATTTAGCATGTGTATTACCATAGCAGCATCTCTCTGCTTCTTTAGTTCCTTTTGCAGGGCTCTATCAGAATATGCTAACTAATTATGGTTTCTTGTTACCCCATTCCCAAAGTGCTTCCTTTTCCAGGCCCAATTAGAGCTGACATTCAATGTAATTAGTTGAATTTAGAAATTTTCTATGAAAAAGGTTGATCTGCAGCTTCTGATTGGATTATATCATGAGAGAAAACATAAAAAAATCTGTGATGGTTAAATATCAACAATATACTTGCAGATTTTCCAAAGATATTTCTACACAATTAGAATAAAATAAAATGAAACAACCATTTGGAATAAAATCCAAGCTGCTTTACATCTATTGGAAAGGGAAGGAAGCCCCAATAAACCTAGCTGGGGTAAAGGCCTGTAAGATTCAACCTTGCAGAGAGAATTAGTCAAGCATCAGATATGAGATCATGATAGAAGAATTTGTTCATATGAAGTCAGACACTCCTAATTCCTTAAAAACAACAAAATAAAGCTGCATGTTAGACTTTTGGGTTTGAGAGATCAGATGCAAGTCTTCCATCCAATGGTACCTCTGCAAACACAACTGGACCGAAATGCCTCTTGAATCTGTCTGAATTTGGGAAGAAAGGAAGAAACCTCTCTGCTGAAGCAAGCTGTGGCGTGTCTGGACCTGGACTCTGTCTTCTACAGGCTCAGCCAGAACCACTGGTAGGATCTGCCAGAGTGGCCTGTTTCCACCTGCCTCTCATGTGAACTTGTAGTAACGATGTAATAAACCACACAATTTTTAAAAGCAAACCACATATAGAACTCATGTTTGGATAGCTACTCACTTCAGATTCTTGTGTGTCTTTAGACACAGAAAATGGTACTTTGAAAGTAATGCTCAGAGATGCAAACTAAAAACCTCATCATTGTAATGAAGGAAAATACATTTTGAATGCAAGTTGCTACTACACTGTTGCTCTGAATTGTATAAACAAAGACATTGTTCAGTATCCTGTCTGTACCTTACGGAGCGGAGCTTATTCAGGATTTTCATTCCACAGATTTTTGACACTGTCCTTATAGCTGAGAGTACCGAAGTCGTGTCCTAAGTGGTATTTCAAAACTAATAAAGAACTAGAATTGCAGGGTCACTCATTACCTTTTATGTAGCCCAAAGCTACACTTTATGACAAAATTACTCATAATAAAAAAGAAAGTTGTTTGCTTTTTCTGTTTGGTTTTACAAATTACTGAAACACAGAATCATAGAATAAAGCTCCAGAGTTGTGGTTGTGGGTTTTTTTGTTTGTCTGTTTGTTTTTAAATTAACTTACTTATGTTAATCAAGTTTCCAGTGCCTTTACATAACAGAGTATTTTACACTGAAATACAAGCTCTGAAGTCAAGGAAGCTAACTGATTTCACCCAGGAAAATAAGCCACTACCTCTTTGACCACCCTGACCTGGTTTGGAGTTCTCCCTTACTTGTAATAAAAGCCAACTTGTACTGGTAGAAAATAGCTTTGTTATCCTCTCAAAGTCTCCAAGCAAAACATGACATTGTTATGGCCAATTATAGCTCAACACCTGCTGTTGGAAGGAGAACCTCTTTACTACCAAATTTGAAGAACAGTCACTTTGTTGTTTTCTGCAAAATAAGTAATAGCTGAGCAGCCACTTCATCAAGCCAACTAACCCACAGGAAACCTTCCCCAAGACTGGCCATAAAAGTCAGGAAAATGTAAATTATTGCTTTTCCACCTGAGGAAAGGACTGAAATCCAAATACGCATAGTTTTTACAAGAAAACAGAAGTAGCAGCTCCAGAATCTCTTTACTCTGGTTATCCAGAATACATCCATCCTAAAGACTCTCTCTAAATTGTCATTCACTTTCACACTAATAATCACATTTAGAAAAAAAAAATGAAGACAAAACTAACCTAAATAGTCTTTTTCCAGGCTATTGATTTAATGAACTTATACTTCCAGTAAGTTTCTCTCACTATAAAACAACACTAGCTATATTAGCAGACTGAATAAATTTGATTTCTTGAAAACGCAAACTGAAGAACATAAAGAAGAGATGCACAGCAAGTCATATAATATTGGAAGTCTATGATAACACCACCAGCACACTAACAAACATGACGAATTACTAACACCATCCAGTTGTATTAGTTGTATAAATAAGAAGGTAGGTTCCCCTTATCTGAACCACATCCAAATACTTTTGTGAAATAGTGCAGGAACTATAAAGATAAGGTTGAAATTGCTTCCAAGATTCCTGATGCAACAGCTGTTTGCAGCTATTGTTCTGACATCTTTCAACAAGCTTGACTATAGAGGACACTAGCAAATACTAGCTACCTATCCCACCGCATGAGATATAGCAGACTTCTTTGACGCAAATTTCAGTTTTGCACCCACCCTCTTTGAGATGCATGTTCCATGCTTGAAGTGATCATAGAGGATTCATGTGAAAGACCAAAAGGACTGATTACATTTGCATCCACAGGCAGCATACAGGACAGCTTACACCAATTTCCCTTCCAGTTGCTGTGGAACTATGAGTAATTGTACTGAAATAACATTATTATAGGAGATTTTTTTTTTCAGTTAGAAAAAATACAATCTTAATATCTGAATTCTTCCTGCTACAATACAGAGTACAAGCTAAGCCACTTAAATTCTTTATTTCAGCTGCCTCGTCCAACTCAAAGCCAATGGTGTTGGTCTTGATTTATTAGTCATTATGAAGGAGATTAAGATTCTCCTTTGTAAAGCTATAAATGCCCCAAAAGTATGACTAATTTGAACATGATTGATTGTATAAGACCTCTTTAGAAGTCATTGACACTATCATGAGGTTTCCATTCTATTCCTTTTATCCAACATTTCCTAGTCAGGCTGAAATTTCTACACTTATGTTTTTACTTCTATTTTTAAAAGTTATAGTTAAGAATAGTTTAGCCATTTTTGAGAGTCAGACTAGGGAAAAGATTTTTTCCTGTCAAAAATATTAGTCTTACAGCTATTTCCTTGAAAGGCATCAGTGTGTCTACAGAGTCGCAGGGAAATTCAGCGTGCCTGGTTGGGACACATCCTTTCTAGTCACTGTGAGACAAGAGAGGGGAAGAAAAATACCTAAACTGGGAGAAGTTGCAGTCATCAGAAGAACCTGGCAACTGTATTTCAGTACCAGGCATGTGGCAGCGCACCCTGAAGTGGTCAGAAAAAAAAAGGCTGTTCCCTTTTTCATAACTTTTACTGGCTCCTATTGCAGTTAACAAAGAAAGTGTGGCCCCCGGCCTTCTGCTATTTCTCTCTTCCAGCACTTCCTTCAAACACACAACAGTTTGGAACAAAAGGTTATAATGGTCCTGGAAAGTGAGCTAAAAATAGAAGAAATACCATGAGACCCAGCGAAGAACCAAGGAACAAATGTCTTGCCACACAGGCTAGGTACCACCATTCTCAAAAAACCCCACAAAAACAAAACACAAACAAACAAAAAACCCAAACAAAAAACAAACAAAAAAACCCCCAACAAACAAAACAACAACAATAAAAAAACCTGAAAAAAATCCAAACCACAAAACCACACAAGTCATCATGAAAATTAATTGAACTTATGTTTGATGAAAATCCATGAAGAAGAAACTAGATCTCCCAGAGGGAGAGCCTGGAGCAGAACCCAGACTGGTGAGCTGATGCACATGGAGGTGGCACGGCAGGAGGGGCTCACATTATTCCTGTGTTGTCAAATGTCTACAAAAGATTACCCTCAGGGATATTTTTGGCCCATTCCAGTCATCAGTCTATTGAGAGAGCGCCAAATTCTTGTGAATTTAACCCCAGTGGCGACAATTACAAGCACAGCTTACAAAGACACATATCCACACCACATCTACCACAAAATTTTGCCCTAAAAACATTCAAAGCCACAGCACTAATAGCTCTGAAAAACTGATTGCAGCTGCCTCTAAGATGGATCCCAAATTTAACATATACTTCTAACTTTCATAGCTCTGTGCCATGGCTTTTAATTTGTTGAACAGAGATATTAATGCCATATCACCTTGCACACAGAGTGAAAAAATGTTTGTGAAACATTGAGCTTATATGGGAATAAGCACCACTATGTCACTGTGCACTTAAAAGCTTTATCAATTGTACAGCAACAACGGGAAAAATCAACAACTGCACAAGTATCATCAAATGTAGCCTTTCTTAGTTGCTGGCATTACAAGTTCAAGAAAATTTTGTGTTCATTTCTACAACAAATACCAGATGCCTCACAATACATGATAGGAAGATGTCCCAAATGTAAAGTCTAATTTATCCCCAACTATTTAAGTGTAGACTTCCTTGAATTTTCACATTAAAAAGAAATGTTATAGAAGGGAAAGTTGCCATAGAGACACATACACTCTTTTCCAATCATTTCAAATATAGTTAGACTCAATTAACTATTCAGTTCATCACAGAACCATTTATAGTTTTAAATGAAATATTCCAGGGTGAGAGATATTTTTCAAGTATGTAAAAAGAGAACTTTAAATAGTAGTAAATGGTTTCAGGGAAAAAAAAAAAAGGCTAAAATTGTGATCAGAAATAATTTTGTTCACAAATCAGGTAAAATTTCAAGAGGTTAGACCTGTATTCTAAGTAATTCTGTATTTCCTTACCACTCTCATATATGCAGAAGGTTTGGGAGGAAAAGGAGTTGTTTTGCATTTATTTTACAAGCCTATAGGAGAAAAGAACAAACCTGTGATACTTCCTATGTATGCTTACTGAAAACTTAGATCTTCTCTTTAAGAAGATATTATTGAAGAAAAAAAACCAAAAAAACCCCCACACTAAAATCGTCACACTTATTAATGGGAGTGAAAGCAACAATACTGATGAAAATAATCTGGAGCTGTCATGCGGCATGAAAACCTCTTGATTGACAGCAGTGACTTGGTAATATTGAGACCTTGTGCTATTTGATTAAAACAACATCAAGATTGAAATAACTCTTCAGATTAGAGGTCATAAATATCAGTCTCTGATTTTTCTGCAGTTGTCAGAAGTGATATGGGGTAATTAACTAAGTCTGGAATAATGTCAGACAGGTGGTACTTTTATTTTGAAGCAATTCATTAGGGAAGGCTTGTCACTTGTGACATTCCCACATAAATCCTGGTGCTTGGCATCTTCTCCAAATCAGTTTAAATTGCTCCCTTGGATATGAAAATACTTTAAGGGAGACTACATAGTCATCTAATACAACAGTTCAGAATTTCATTTGGCAAAGCTTTAACAACAAAAAAAGCAGCACAGTTCCCAAACCTTATGTATTAGCAAACAAGAATTTGCAAAGTGAGAAGACCCACAGAAAACAGAGCAGGTGCTATCAGCAAGGCAACCAGAAAAGCTATTGCCAGGCTGACATTGCAGACGTGGTCAATGCAGAACTGCCATTTGAATACCCTCTCCATCATTTTATCAGCTCCACTAACTTGCGTCTTCTCACTATGGTTATAACAACACACCGAAAAAAAGTTCAACAGTGAGCAGAAATATGACATTATTCTATAATACTATGACACATATATATATATTTACTTTATCAATGACTTCAAATAATTCCTCTAAAAAACTTGAAGTTCATCTATCAAACCAACTATGTTATTTACATAAGCATCATGCACTGAAATACTCAATGTGAAAAGCCACCAGCAGGCTGGAAATATAAAGGACATGGTGTCAAAGTAACCTCAGCTTGCACCTTTTAACTGAGTGTCTTCAAAGAAAAATAGATTCTGGCTTTTTTTGTTTTGTTTTAGACTGAAATGAAAGCTAAAATGCTAAAATCCAACTTAAAACCCAAGAAAATGCAATCATGAAAATATATTGAAAACACATTGCAGAGACCTCACTTATAATGAATATAGACTTTTAAGACTGCAGGGGTCCAGCTGAGGAAACTCATTTAAAAGCACAAGTAGTACTAAACCATCCTGAATAATTTATTGTCTTTAGTACCGAAAACTGTCCTATCTTGTAATTAGGCATATTGAAGGTCTCAATAGGATTATGGGCTTGTTAGTTGGAAATGCCAAATTTTAAAAGCTTTTATATGATGAATCAGTTTTATTTCATAGGGTCAGGTATGGATCAAGCAGCATGCTTACTCAAAAATTTACTCATGCTGCTGCAAATATACATGTGGGAAATATGATCATGACATCAGCTCCATGTGGCATTTTCAACAATATCCATTATAGCTTGAAAATTTAAATTCCTTTGATTTTCAATATGTAGATTAATTTCCAGACTGAAAGACTTTGATTTATAAGCAGAAATCTTGGTGCCTTACCTGAAGGTGTGTCAGTGGCTTGGTGTTAATTTATCTGGGGATCTTCAAGGAATAACAATGTCAAAGATTCAGAGGCCCTTAATTTAGCAGATAATGTATGTTCTGGTTTTATTCATTCAGGGAAATGAAAAAAACAAACAAACAAAAAACCCCCGACACTGACAGTGATTTTGCACACCTTTTCTCTACATATAAATCTGTTTGACAGTAAATTACTACCATGCTACTCAGGAAAGTCAAAGCTCTTAATTGCTATGTGTATATGGATTTTTGAGAAGAGAAGTCACTTCCATTGTGTAGTAGCCTTCTCTTCTTGAACCGACTTTCACACCTGCCATTATTGTCTGTAGGAGAAACTTTTACCAGCATGCAGCAACAACAGCTTTTGGATTTAAGAAGGCCCTTAAATGTTTACCTTTAAGAATGCCAATCATCTTCTAGTGATAGTATTTTTTTTAAGTCTAACTAGCACTGTCACCTGCAAAGATACTGACAAGAAGCACTGCAGAAAAGCAGCTTAATTCATTTTGATATTAAAAAAAAAAAAACACAAACCATTGATCAATATTTACAGAGCTATTGTCATTTTGTCTTCCACTGCAAAAGGAAGTGGAAATTACGACAGCTCTGGAGATAGTTCTGTCTTGGTTCCCATGATTGCTTCGAATCTCATACTTCAAATTTGAATGTAAGCAGTGAACAAAAGCTTTTCAGCAAGGAAAATGTTGACTTTCACCAGATCACAAAGCACCACTGCATGTGGAAAGACAAGTCAAAAGGTGTGCTTGCTTGTATCAAGGGCCTAGGAAAAACTGTAAATGCCATGCCAACAGCTATCTAATAAAGTTATCATTTGAAAAAAATCACGTTTTGTAAACAGTATGCACATGGCATCTAAAATGAAACACGTAAGAAATAGTTACTTATCTTGCATTACACTAACTGTTGGTTTCCATGACAAATGAAAGATTGCAGCAGCAAGGGTAACACATTTGCTTAGCTTTTAAGCTATGATGGTGGGACACCTGCTGAGTGAGTTTTATTAAAGCCAGCCATACAAAGTCAAGCCTATTTTCAAGAGTAAGCAGAAGGTCTGAACCCTTGCATTTTCTTTCTTTGGAATTAGACTTTGGATTTAACTACCTTTTTGAAGAGTACAAATTACTCCTACTTACAAGCTGAATATTTTCAAAAGAAGAGGCTGCTGCAGATGGTGGGAAGTTGCCATTTCTTTTGCTGGATTTAAACATTTGGGATTTTTTTTTCCACCATTCCACGTTTGCATGTTCATATTCTTTCAGTTTTAATTCACTCTACAGCTTTTTTCCAAAAGATTAACTTTGAGCTCTTACTCAGAAAGCTTCTCACAGTAGGTGATGGAAATACTTTAAGGATCTCAACACTGCATTGGCTGTAATTAAAAGGTTGGTTAAAATAGTAGGCCAGGGCATCAGTTCAATGCTCAAAATGGTCATTTTCCTTATTTTCAAGTGTAATATCCTCGACCACTAAAAACAAGAAAGAGGGAGGGCAAAGACAGGCAAGTCAAGTGAAATAACCCCGAACAGTTTCAAGCTGGACAGCCCTATGATGTTTTAAATCCAACTAAGTTGAGATGTTGCAGACTGCCAAATATAGATATGTCAGCACATAAGTGAGCGATTGCTTTGATAGCCCTTGCACAGCAAAATACATCGCAGGCAGCTGCACACACAGCAATTTCATGGGAGGCAGCAACAGCTTCTTCCAAGATGGATTATTCTTATGACATCTTGATTTCCTCACTGCACCGTCTGCAAGTCAGGCCGGTTTCCCAGCAGATGTGGTGCAGGTGTCAAGTCTCTTTAGACAGCACATGGCAGATACCTACTCTCCGCCCCAGCCAGCCTGTGGCTGCTCTTACAGACCTCAAGAGGAGCCCCAAACATCACTCAGCTGTGCAACAGGCTTGCATCGGCTTGAGAGTAAGATCTATTATATTTACCAAATCAAGAGTTACACTCTGACCTTCTAGGCAACTTCCCAGGGCCATTTGGGAGGAGGATGCCTCTCACCAACACAGAAAAGGCTTCCACAGAAGTGGAACCACAGAAATAAGACCAACTATAGAAGCTATCACCTCAAGCTAGGCAATCGCTCATGTCAAAATTCGAACAATACAGGAATTTGCCCTGCCTGACACCCTATATAAAGCAGTTTACCTATTTTTTAAACATATTTACATTCTCCTGCTGAATTTCTTCAGGCTCTCCTGTACTTCAGATTTTTCACTTTTCATAGGCTAGGTCAAGTGTCTTCAGGCCTGAAGTAACTATTAGCAACTGCATCTTGATTTTAGGACATTTTGATTTCTAACTCTTTCTTCAGATACAGCACAATTCCCTTTTCTACATCTGTGATATATATAAAACTATATATAGATATATATAAAACTATAACTCCTGAATATAAAATACAGTTTCAGCAGTTTCTACAACTGTACCTTGTATTGTAACACATCTTGTATAACCATTCCTACAGACATGACAGCAGAATTGGTACCATGCACTGCTCCCTTTCAAAAATACTGAAGAACTTCAGTGATACATGAACCAAAGCTAACAGCTTCTCCTTGTTCTTCTCAGTGAGCTTTTACTACCTGCAGCTCCCAGAACGAATTGCTAGATCTGGATCTTCTAACAGAAGCACAGCATTGACCATACCTGTAATTTGTCCCCCGACTCTTAACTCTAGGTTTGATATGCTTTGTATTACAGCACATCAAAGTGATCAGCTGCAATTCACACCTTGGTAGGTATGAACACACACACACAGAGTTGGATATGATTCATATTGCATGCATTGAGACTGAATTCCTGTAGCTTTAGTGGAAATAAATCAGAAGCAGAATGAAAATAAGTATGTTTGGTTAGATAACTGAGGCACAGAGACGTTAAATGTTCCACTCAAATTCAGAAACATCATCCATATAAAAGGCAGGAAATGAATGTTTTTGTCTTGAACCCGGATCTCTGTAAGTACTATGGACATGCAGTAAGAGACACCAGCAGAACACAGGTTAACCAATCTGCAGTATATATCTATAGTGTTGCTCCTTAACATGGCTAGGAGACAGTGCTGGAAAGAGTTGTTTTCATTAAGTAGCCCACAAAAAACCCAGATATACAATTGCTAGACATGCATAATTTTGCCTACTCAAATCCATGCCACTAATGAAATTCACCACAGATACGACAAACTATATAATTTCAAAATCTCATAATGAACAGCTTGCCAGTTACATATGAAATGCACTTATCCTTCTATAAACTCACTCCAGAAAAAAAACTACTCAACTTAAAAACCAGTTTATCTTCCCTACCTGTCCCCATGCAAAACTGTATATCAAGCTAATTACTGGTGGCAAACAAAATGAAGTATGATTAAACAGCTTGCTATTTTTCTTTAAAGATTCCTGAAAAAAACCCGATGTTTCCACAGTAAACTGCTGCCATTCACAACTGCCTGCTAAAAATAAAAAGAAAATACCCAATTCGAGCAGATAATGGATTTTAAAGGAAAAAGCAAAGTAGGTTCAGTTTGTGGTTAAAATTACTCCTCCACCCCCAAAACACACTATAATGCAATCAATGGAGTTTTTGGCACATGCTAAATACCTTTTTAGATAATGTTAGTGAAATACACCACAGTAAATTAGATGAATAAGTACCATTCTGTGTGGCTGGCACAGAAGTAGTCGATGCATTTAGGGGAAGGGCTGCTAAGCTGTCGCGCCAAGGGCAGCCCACAAAGCCTCCTTTGGAACCGCTGTGGGGATGTGTCGGTTCTTCCCCTGCATCCTTGTCAGCTTGAAATCTCCAATACAAAGGACTGAAAATTTCCTATACAATTGTTATGCACATTTTAAACCAAAGGTAAAATGAAACTCTCCTTAATCTTGTTCAAGGAAAATTATTGGGTCAACTATAATATGTAGCATTGCATGAAACGACCTATATCTTGCTCTTCACTGATGTACAGTAGAAAGTGCAGGGATATTTTAAGAAAAAATGGTCTTGGCAGTTCCTTACAAAACCTTCATTTCCTCTAACAAAACAACAAATTGCTGCCCGGAGCTAACACAGTCCGAAGTAAGCACATGCTCATATTTCCTTTAAAATATTAATCTATCAAATTAAATTTCGAGTTTCACATGGCTTTGCTTCACTCCACCAGTTCTAATTACTAATTTATTTTTGGTACCAACAGCTTATATCTATACAGCACTCTCAATCACAAATTCTTCAAAGCAATCTGAGAAAGAGATCTCTCGCCCACCACTACAATGTACACTCCATTGGGACTGGATTTCATTCTGGGACAATAATGTTATAATTTTATAGAGAGATGAGAAACTTGGGTAAAATCTTATGGGGACAATTTAAACAGACAGTACAGTTATCACAGCAGGATTTTTTTTTTTTGCCAGGCAATTGAGGTTAACACCCCTAACTCCTGCCAAAAAGCCATAGAACATTTAACAGCAGGAAGTCATCCCAGTTATATCCTAGCAATTTCATACTATAAATGATGTAATAAAATTCAACATAGGATATTCAGCATGCATCTAACATTGAAAAGTATGAACTGCTGACTTTAAACAGTATTAATATTTGCATGTGCACGCACGTTCACTGACTTTACATCTGCTTCCATTTTAAAAATAAAACCATAAAGTCCATTTAATCTGTTCAGAGTTACCAAGGATAAAAGAGCACAGATAATATGAATAATATAAATGCTAGAATTTGGTTGTAGCACCTCATGTAAATGACTAAGCAGCCATTAAAACAATCTCTTTTATTCCCAACTACAGCTTTATCAGAATTACAAAGAGATAAAGCTGAGGAACTTTGTAGATGGATTATGTTTACAGTTGAATCATTAACCAACATCTAATTCATATGAAATGTTGGTTTAAAGTTCTGAGGAAACTAGTGCCACAACATTTTTTCCCTTATAATTTAAGATAGAAAATCAGTATGGAAAAGGGAAGAATTACGGAAACGTGGCACAGGGACTTAAGATTTTACAAGCTAGATGTATTTAAGCATGATGTTTCTGTGTTACCATATAACACTCATATTATTAATTTCTTGTCCATTTTTTCAGCCTCAGGTTCATAAGTCATTCAAAGCCTCCACTTACCATGTAGTCTTACTTTCAGAGAAAAATATGACATAGTGAAGGGACCAGAAACTACATCAGTCCACATATATGTAATAAGAAGCATCCTCATAAGTTTGTTCAAAAAACAAACAAAAAAACCCCAAAAAACAAAAAAAATCCAAACAAAACAAACAAAAAACCCAAACCAAACAAACAAACCCCTCCAAACCAAACTCACACAGATACACAAAACCCACAACAACAAAACCCCCTGTTCTGAACTCAGTAAAGATGGCACATCCACACAATATACTTGATTATAAACTGCACACATTTGATATTGACATGGAGTTCCATGAGCCATTCAGGCATATAAACATAATATTCAGATAATATTTTAAAAGACATGAAAACAACTACTTAAGCTAACTTGGGACAGCAGAGATGGCTGCATGGCACTGAAAAGCTAGGAGTTGAGTTTTATTTCCATGAGACAACTGGTACTGAGTATCTGGGAAGCAGAAGCTGTCAAATCCAGCACTAGGTGTAAACCAGACAAATCCAACAGATTCAGACTCCATCACACTCTCTGACTCCTTTATAGGCAATTACAAGACCTAAACTTCCCAAAATAAATGGAAATATTTATTCATAGGTATCTCATTCTTTCAGTACATTTTGCTAAGTAATGCCATCTTTTTTTTTTTTTCCTCCCCCTAAAAGAGGCAATAAACACAACTCATAGATGTGTGTTTAATTTAAAGTCCATTTTCCGGTGCATAAGCAACCTTCCCTAAGGTGGTAACATACAGCCAGGCAATGCACAACCCTCACTCCTCTGACTGTCCATTGGCTTTCCGGATAAAGAGTTTACTAACAAGATAATATAAAACCAAGATCAAGCCTGCTTTGCTTCTTCCTACATAAGTTATCTTGTGTCATGTTATTTCCTCCCACTTTTCCTTTATTCCTTGCTATCTAAGGGTCAGAGGTGGCGACCACCTTCTTGTTTCAGTGAACTGACAGAACCTGCCACTATTTTCCCCACTGGTGCTACCAACTCCTGTCACTACTTGCTAGAACACATAGAACATATATGTCGTGGTTTGATTGCGGCATGACAATAAAACTGTGGCAGATGTATTATTAACCCCCTCTTTCCCCCATCTCCCGCATTTGCCCCTCCCTCTCCCCCCTTCCCACTAAGGACAGGCGACCGGGAGGGAAAGAAGGACAGAGAGAAGAGAGTTGGAAAAATCAAAAATGTTTTACTAATGCTACCAATAAAAATAGAGAAAATAATACAAAATATACAAAACCAATCTTGAAAGTCCCGGCAGCTGCTCCGGCAGATGTGGGGCCGGCACCCGAAGTCCTGGACTGGACTCTGCAGCCAACGGGAACTGGATTCAGTCTGTCACTGGGCCTCAGTTCGCAGGGACAACTTGCAAGGTCCTCTCCCAATGTCGGCCATAGGGAAAAGGGACAAGATCCTCGTGATCCCCCGCTTTTATATGAAGTATCACGTGAATGGGGTGGAATACTTTAGTTGGTCAGTTTTTTGGTCACCTGTTTCAGTTCACTGCTCTTGCAAGATGTGCATCCATCCTTATCAATGACCTCGCATTCCATTGCTATGTCTACCAAAACATGTATCTAACTTCCAGGAAAACTGCAGTTATTTAGAAGGCTTTAGCTGACAGGGAAATTCACTAAAAGAGAAACTTGTTTTTTAACAAAACTAGGACAATATATTAGATACCATTGCTAGATATTAGTTGTAAAGGTTGCATTGAAGCAGGATTTAGCATTAAGACAAGAAAAAGTTAAAATGCATCAAAAGTGAAGTGGATTGCACAATCTCTATCTTTTCTCTGCAGGATCCCACTTTACTGGAAAGGAAGGGCTCTGCTTTGAGGACACATCCTCACCTTTGCTTGATCCACTTTACATTTCCCAGTAGTCACCAACTCCCACTTTCATCTCACCTCACATCTTACAAGTCTCTTTTTCACCAAAACAGTTGTCACTCTGCCCATCGCAAAGACTGCTGCCGAGGGAGTTACAGGCAAACACTCCTTATTTTCTATCACATTGCAGCATCACGGCAGCGCCTGCCGTTACAGAAAAGTGGCAAGGAAAGCATGGCCTGATCCCTGCAGCTCCAGACTGAGGCACGTTTGGCCAGTCACAAACCTCAGAAAAAAATCTTTGACAAACACTAACAAATCTGGACTGAGGAGATGCAGATTTTCAACTTGAAACCTTTTCTCCAAAGTGCTACTTTTTCTCAGGGAGTGCTAGCACTTCATTCAGAAGACTTTTTGTCACTGAGGGAAAGGCATGGGAGAAATAATTAAATCTTTCTTCATCACCTTCTTCTGGGAAATGGCTCGGACATGTTAGACGACGCTTCAAAAAAAAAACCAAGTGAAGGTAATTAGTGTAAAGTAGCCAGTCTAGAAAATATTAGCTTCTTTGACATCCTTTTGTAAATAACATCTTAAAAAAAGGAGAAGTACCATATAACTACCCTGGGTGAAACTGTAATTATCAACATAAGAAAAGGAATTAGAATCTGACACTGATCTGGCAATATTCTCCAACCAACAGCACAAGGAGCTGTGTTAATATTAGAAATTGAAGTGACCTTGAAGGGCGGTGAAACAGGGATGAGAAACCAGAGTTTCTCTCCCCTGACAGAAACTTTCATAGCTCTTTTCAAGAGAATCAACATTCAACTTGATAATGGCCTGTGGATATTAACGTAATTCACTCATTAAGTGGATTTAAAGCTTAAAGCCAGATGGGACCATTTGATCATTTAATAGAACCTGCACACAGGTCATTAAGTTTCACCTACTTAGCCATAAAGCGAGCCAAATAATTCATGTTTGGCTGAAAGATAACATTCAGAAAGGTATTATTATTGATCTGAAAACAATTAAAAGTGAAATATAGAAAGCATCTCTTTGTCATTTGTTTCAGTGGTTAATTATATTTGCTGTTAAATAATAATTTTTAAAACACTTTATTTACAGATCCAATGTTTAAAATTCTTTTCCATCCTTCCTTTTATTTATATCTTTTCTAAAGGGAAAACCCAATTATTTTCCAGAATCTTCTCCCTCATTGTATGAACTATCCAGGCCTCCTCCTACATTGAAATAAATGTTACCAGGGACCTCATCTGAAGTTGTCTCTTCAGTTCATTTTTTTGTCACTTGCCTTCTCTAACGTCCCTTGGAAATGTGACAGGCAGCGTGTGCTCTGTGCCAGTCTCACCAGCGACCTGGACAAGATGTACTGGCAGACCAGATGATGGGTGATTTCCCTCATCCTTGTTATTCACAGCAGCAGACATCTCCCAGCCTCTTCTGACAACTTCCCCGTCTGCACACACGGGGATTACGCTTCCAACCAACAGGACTGCACTGACAGCTTGTGTTTAATTGCTGATTCACTCTGATCCCAGTCTAGAGCCAATTAGAAACTTATGTCCACAGTTTTGATGTTTGCATGTCAGAACATGATGATTTATTCGCTCACAGAAATGCTCTGGGACTAGCTGGTTTTGACAGCATTTTTCTATTAAGAGAAGATAATTCTATGCTTGAGGATAGGACCCTCAAGACTGTACTTTGAGTGCTTTTAACAGGCATCTGAACCTCAGCCATCCATGTCCCTCAGGAAATCCTTAAGCTTTAGGCAATAGAATCTGTCTCTCACTCTGGCCAAGTAAATATTTGCTTTTTTCCTAAGAAATAATGGTCCGGATTGGCTAGACAAAGCCAAATCATGAGGCTGTGGTTCAGATTAAGCAAAGCTGAGAAGTGAAGCTGGGTGAGCTATCAGAAAGTCTGCATAAAGTGGAAACTAAACTTCTGGAAATCCTTAGCTCTGTTCTAATGAGCAATACACAAAATATAAATCATAATAATTTGTTGTATGTTAAATAAATTACATTCTTACTATCCCTGTACCCAAATTTTTATCTGAATTCTCTTCTGGGGGACTTTCCCAATCTGAATTTATTAATTCATGCCCTTTCACATTATATCTATCCTATACTCCATTAAAAAAAAAATCCTTATTTATATTAATGTATGCATTCTATTGTAATTCAACTACCTTAAAAAATACAAGTAGTCAGAAAAATTACTATTTAAATAAGAGAAACATCAGTGTTTGGGTTGATATGCTTGTAAAACACTATACCATTATACAGTATACATAGTGAACTATTCCTGCTTTTTAGGAACTGTAATTTCTACTTTGACTGTAACTGCATTGTGAACAGCCATAATAGATGTTGTATTATCAGTGTATGTAACATTATTTTAGTAATGCAATTCAATCTCATGAACTAGAGGCACAGTGGCTTATAAGTTATGCTAAATTACTTAAATCATCATTGAAATTCCTTCTATATGTATGCTCTTAATTACTCAATTTTGGGGGGCAAGGGGAAAAGAAAAAGGCAAATGTGTATCCAAATAAAACAATCTGGCTATGCTAGGCGACCATTTAAGGTCACCTTTAAATGTAATCATCTTCTAGGACATCTTATTACTTTTCTCTGTTCTACATTCATGACTATTTTTTTTAATTAGCAGCTCTGGTATAAACTGGTCTGTCTTCATTCCAAATGAAATAGCAACCAGGAGTTACAGACACGAATATCTTTATGCCTCACCACATGGTTTATTTAATTTTTTTGTTGAAAACTGAGCATTAAACTGAACCAATGAGTCACTTTAATTTTTGTATGCATTTGCCTATGGGAAGAAGAAAGACTAGTTCTACTTCTTTTTAAGATTGTAATATTATAGAAGTAGCACAATCACGTAAGAATCATTCCCCAAAAGAGACCCATGGGAAACAATTAAACTTTTAATATACCGTTAGATTAATACTTATATTATTGACCCAAGAAAGCCTACCGGCAATTGTACATATGTCAATAAAAAGTAACAGAGCCCTTCCAAAATTTTCCTAGTTAGAAACTCTTGTTAGAAGGAGGAAAAGAAATAGGAAAAGGTGATTTGGGAAATTACTTTTGACACCAAGGAAGTCATTTGACTTTTGTGCACCAAGTAATAAAATGATAAATCTTCCGCTATATTAACGTGTTGGAATAGACTAGATGATGAAAGCATTTTGGCACTGGGTTATGAGATAGGTTAATAGGACATTTATGAAGCTGTTCTGCTCTAATACCAAAGTGACAACTATAATAACCATGACTCATCACACCTTGCCAAGACATGAAGTTGCAAGGATGAAAGCGACAACAAACTACTAACAAGACTTTACTTTGAGAGTTTAGAAGAAATGTCACGTTTTGAGTTCTGCTAAGGTAACTTGTGACTTCACATGTATTTTACAGATAAAATAATTGTAATGTGATCACTTCAGTCCAAAGCTTACAGAAGCAGCAAGTATTAAAAGAGCCATAATAATTTTGG
The DNA here is from genome assembly GCF_036013445.1 of Caloenas nicobarica. Lineage (NCBI taxonomy): Eukaryota > Metazoa > Chordata > Aves > Columbiformes > Columbidae > Caloenas > Caloenas nicobarica. The sequence continues at coordinate 114,286,125 of NC_088245.1, forward strand.
TCGAATCATACGATCAACAACATAAAAAGCTGAACATATTGAAGCTCTTAAGGGGATTCATAGAACCTTTCAGAAACTAAAGAGAATTTTTAAAAGGTATGGTAAAACTTATCTCTTACAATTTTAACGATATGCTTACTACCATATAAATATATGTCCCTTCAGGTATCACTGAGTTTCAATTAAAGTAAGTGTCAAGTGAAGAAGTATATCTAATAAGATACTTCCAAGTATACCAAGTATTTTTACATAACCAACAGCCAAGTATCATTAAAAATCTGTACCCTAAAGGAAAGGCTTAGATGCAGCAGTCGTGGTCTACCACAACCACTTGTAGAAATTTTGAAGTGCACAGGTTTCTGTTTTTAACAGTTTTTAGCTTGATATTCTTAGCATGACTGAATGACACAACAGAAAGAAAATTGCCTCTGATTTGTCATCTGTCAGAAAATGGTATTAATAAAGACAAAAACCTTTACCAATTCAAAAAAAAAATCCACCAAATGAAATCAGGTTACATCCATGAACCAGAACATCTGAATCCTCAGTACATTAACCCACCAGTAATTTCTCTGTTCCATAAATAATGAGGGAAAGTTCAGCAGACTTCAGAAAATAATTCTGTGAGGGATGCTGGGGTTATTTTTTTATGTGTTCATAAGGTTCTGACACTGGAAATGGACAAAACAACACTGATTTTGGAAGAATTTAAAATACACAGAAATTCTCAAGGTAGTGAAGACAGGCATGTTTTCAAAGGTTGAACTGTTTCCAGGTAAGCCTGACACTATGATGCCTTTGATATCCTATTTCTGTAGCAGTCACACATTTCCAATTACTGATGATCCAAAACACTGTAACCAGCTGTGAATGTGTACGGCGTCGAGCTGGCAATCTAGTATTTCTACATAAACAGAGAAGTCTTCCACTAGAAGCACAACCATAATCTCCAGATATATCACTTCACACTAGACGATCACTGACACAACAGGTGATCTTTGACACGGAGTAGTATATAGTCATGCGTCAAAAGAATTCCAATAAAAATATTCTAACCATAAGAAACTCTAAGCTTGATATATACCTTCAGGCTCATAAGTATTGTTCTATCCTTCAACCTTCCTGTGTTTTGTCACTACTGGGAACATAATGCCATGCCTAAAACAATTTCACCCCCTTCAGGTGTTTTCCTAATAGAGGATCTCCAGACTGGCTGAGTTAATATGCAAATGCAGTCACTGATATGTCAGAAGGAGCAACCCTGACCTCTGCTCTTTCCAAACATCCTTTCAGCACTGGTGGATGGGCAGCCCTTTCGTAGTTGGGCCATTGCTACCAGCAATCCAATCACAGTTACCTTTTGAGAGCCTGTGGGAAAGCATCCATTCCTGCTGCTCATCAACTTTCTGTTAATCAGCCTCTCTTATTCTCTTTTTTTCAAAGAATCTCTGTTTCTGGATGCTTTAAACCATTCCGATTTCAGAATACAGTGGAATAGCTGCACAACCAGGAAAGAGTAAGAAGTGCTACAAGAAAACATCAGCTAAAGGGGCAGTCGCAACAAGTGTCATGTTTATCCGCATCTTATGAAAAGTTGCTGTGCAAGGGCAGAGAAGGAAGCTTTTCTCCATCTTTCACAACAACAGCCCATGAACCCTGCAAAGTGTGAGATTACTGCTCCAATAACCTCCACAGAAGCTCATGGTGTACAGCTGGTCAGCTTAGCCCATGCAACAGCTGCCAAGCTGGGGACAATATTGCTTCCATTATCTCTCTGAAGCCCATCTGGTGCAGAACAGCCCTTTGTGGCTCAGGCCACATGATGCTGGTGCAATTTCTACAGGCTAATACTGAGAGAAGCAAAAGGGAAATGATGAGTGAGACTCGCTTTTATCAGCCAAGATGCCAAACCTTAGACAATAAAATTAATTGATAAGTTTCATTTCCTGTATAAGCCACTTCCAGTTCAATTTATTCTACAGCTCTCACGAAAAATTAACATTTTAATTTTAATTAACATAAAAAACACCAAGCCATTTTTGTTCCTAACAGAACACAGAATGACCACCTTTTCCAGTTAAGAACCTATCCTTCGAATAGAAATAATGACCAAAAGCATCATTTATAAGCATTTCTCATTAAAAGTGTTATTCATGCCTTAGTAGACCTGGTAGATGATTCTTTTCCTCAGTGTTTAGCATTATTGAGCTGAGCCAAAATTTTGTGAAAGCATTTAAATAAGCCAAGATCTTAAGTCCCTTTGGATTTTAGTTTGTGTTTGCTTTTCAATTAGCTTTAGTAAGCACCTCTTTGTAAGCTGCTTTTGCAGCTGGCATTCAAGTATTTCTGATTTTCCTTTTTTTTTTTTTGAGGCAGATTCTTACTTTCATAGTCTTTAAAGTTATTCCTATTTACTTATTTAAAGCTACATGAAAGCAACAGATCAAGCTGGTTGAAAAATTAAAAATAGCCTCTGAAAATGTTTAAATGAAAATAGTTTAGTAGTTGCAAGGATATTTCACACAAGGCCAATTTTATACCATTGAAAAGAAAGTATGATACAGCAAAGATATATAGACAGCATAAAAAATTGAAACACCTGAACGTAAGATGTATTTCAAGAGTTGAAACACACAGTCCAAAACGAAACATATATACAAATCAAACTTGCCATATTTGGGAAAAAAATTATTAAGAAAATTTGACCATAAAAGTTTCACCATGAATAACATTGTCTCCTTTTTTCAAAGTCTCAGTCATTTCTTCAACACTTATTATTATTTAAAATAAATGTAGGTTTGCGGTTTCTAAAAATATCTCTCTTTTGTGCCTGCTCCCTGTTGTAAATGAAACTGCACACCTGATTCCTCAAAACGGGTTATTCAGATGTTTTACCTGAACCATCAGCTGTTCCGTTATTCAGACTGTATCAAGAGCAGGGAAACTCACGGCCAAAAGAAAAGATCTGTGGGCAAGATCTTTGCACATACTTGTGTATCAGTAACCTACTTTTTTCTGGATGACTGCCAACACAAGCAGAAGATAATAATTCTTACCTGTCAAGCATTGCACACAGAAGTGTTTCTTCTCAATTAACAAAGGCAATTAAGAATCATGAATATTAAAGGCAGCATTAAAACCTGTATTTGCTAATTGATACTACATCAACTGGTGAAGACAAGAGAATTAGCAATAGCCAATTTACAATCTGCATAAGAGTACTTCACATTAACTCCTTAGAGACAAGCCAAGAAGCTCAGCCGCTCAAGCATCAAGTTCTTCATATTACCCAGATACCACTTGTGTGATCCAATCAACAAAGAGTAAATACGCCTTTTCACAAGGTTGCACTAGTGTATCTTTTAATGTAATTCCTCAAGAGATTTTGTGAAATAACACTACTGGAATAGGAACATTTCTAGACAAACAAAAGTACTAAGGGTAATTGCTGACAGAAAAGCAAAATGTGAGAGAAAAGGAGAAAACTTGTATATGCAACTGAAAACGAGAGAGGATCACACACAAATTAATATCAGGTAAGAAAAAAATCTAGTTTCCTGTGTAATTTGTAAGAGCCTTTTATTCTTTCTAAATTAGAGCAAAAGGTGGCCTATATTTTTTTTTTTTCCAAATTGAAAATGTTTTTTAGGATTCTGAGTTTATGGAATTATTTACTAAAATGATTCCAAAAACTGAAGGGAAAAATACCCAGACAACCATGGTGTTTTGAAAATAACAAAATGGAACACCTTAACAGGTTTTTTTTTTCTGAAATAGAAACTTTCCCATAATGAAATAACAATTTGAGCAAAAGAATTGATGAGTTCACATTTCTCCAAAATATAGCTGAAAAGTTGCTAGCCCATTTTGATAGATATTTCTTCAAACACTAAAAGGGTTACTTGGCATAGTAAAGCTTCTAATGTAATGCAGATGAATCCAACTCTAGAATATAAATGGATTTGCAGGTAAATCCATCAAATTCAATAGCTAAGCAATGACAATTTGAGATGTTAAAATAAAATGGCTTTTTTTTAATGGAATTATAAATTTTTAAACATTGCAACTGAGTCTTCAGTAAAAGAAATAACCAGTACAGCAAAACCCCATAACTTTTCATAGCTCTTCTTTACAGTGTCCACATTATTAAAAAAGAGGCTAATGTTAGGATAAAATTAAAGTATGCGTTCTTTCTTATTACTGATATGGAACTGATGCTCAAAGCTTGCTGAGAGTCTGATGCAAAAACTCTACTGAAAAGGGCAGGATGTTTTTACTGAGTTTCTCATGGTACTTTTGAATAAGAGTACACACTCCAAAATACACAATGGAGTCTTGACTGATAATGAATCTTGCCATGTCAGCTTGGCTAATACTGGAATGAAGAAAAACCCTTGGGTGAGGGAAATCACAAAAGGAAATATGTACAGCTATATAGTTTAAGAGAAGAGCCTTCCTACTAAAAATTATCCATTAGCCTTTTCTAGTAATGATTAGTATATTTCAAACTTTTGCTCTAGAAATAAAGATAAACAAAATGTTTCTGATCCTGGATCTCTGGCGTCTTCCTGACCACCAGCACATATATCCTGGCACATATTCTTTGCACCCGCAGACACTTTCATTAGCGCTGTCAAGTTCAGCATGGTACACAGTGTGGCATCCCTATGGGTGTAGCATCACCAGGTGGATCACAACTCTACTGGATCTCATCCTGAAACATCCACAGCATTGCTGTAATTCTAAGTCAGAAGGATGATACGACTCACTCTGCAATCACTATGTCGCAGTGACTTGTCCCAAACTTGCAGCAGCATCCTTGTCTGTGCATTTTAGTTGCTTCTTTCAGAAGAAGTTGACCAGCCTGGGGGTGCCTGAAGCTCAGCCTCAAGAAACCAGGGATGTCAGCTCAGCAATTCTATTCCATTGCTGCTTAGAAAGCAGTTATTTGCCTTCATCTCTCCCACATGAGGAAAGAACAGACCCCTCCTACTACTGCAACAAACCAAATACACTCTAGTGCTCCCCTTTCCCTTCCAGTTGCATAAAACAAACAAACACACACACACAAAACCCACCAAAAAACCCCACACATTCAAAACAAACAAGAACCTCTCCCCTGTCCCAGCATGTCCTTTTCTTTTTAATAGTACAAGTGTCATTATATTCCTTTGCTTTGGTGTGAATTGCCACTCCCACTCCCCCAGTAAGCTGCATCTAAGGATGTTAAATGTGCCTGACCCTCGGAATTTGGAGCAATCTGGAGATGCCCGTACATAGTTCATTTGCGTCAATCTGTTTGGAATTTGTTCTGGGCTACTTTGTTATTCTAACACTGTAGTTAATTAGGACGAGCACCTATGTGAATCCTTGCCTAATGAGAGTACTATTGCAATGGAGATAAACAAAGGAATTAGCACACTGTGTGTAGGCAGGTCACTGGAAGCCACATATATCACGCTGCAGATACCTACTACACAAGGACAGAGAAGTGGGGAAGCAACTCGTGCAGACCAGTCACTCTCTGGTCAATAAGGCACTGACAATTTTACGCTCAACTTATTCACATGACAAAAAAGCGGACCTCATAGGACCAGACTCCATAGGTCCAGATCCAAAGAAAAGTCAAATTAGGAGTCAGGTTGACTCTCAGGTCTTCCTCCATCTCAGATGCAGGAAAAAGCTCAGTTAAAACAATTATTTGAGGACTGTTATCAGTGAAACACTTGGTATCCTGCTAACAAAGTCATCCAGAAATTAAAGGCTTCTCAGGTGACATGGTAGGGATATCGCCTGTCTTGCAATCTGAGTGGAAAGTGACTCTTGGAAAAAAATCACAGAGGAGCAAGCACTCTCAGGTTTGAGCAGGATTCAATTTCTTGATGACTCTTAGAACTTAATACAGTTCAGCCAAAACCTACCAGACAACTTCTCCTTTGGCTTATCCAGGTAACCTTTTAAATAGCAATGATGGACACCCATTATTTGTAGGAAATACTGACATACGAACCATGCCATTGCATTGACACTTGTTCCAGTCAAACATTTACTTTTCCTGAAGGAAATAGTTTTCTTTCTCTTTTGCATCAAGGAGAATGACTATTGGAGTCCACATAAAGAAAAGGCATGGGGTCTACCAAATTTAAAAACCAATTATGAAAAATCCATTGGTTATTACACTGTTTACTTACTTGAAGTTTAGAAAGACTAGCTGCACACTATCATACACATTTATATACCAATGTGACTTTTCTCTCCTTGGCTATGCAAGGCAACTTTTGAAACAGGTAGAAGAAACTCTGGAGAAAAGTAAAATCCAAGTGGTAGATAATGAGCTGCATATCTGTGTAACTAAAAAATAAGCATCTGAAGCTATCACTACAAATCTGAGACAACAACCTTGTGTGCGTAATGAAGCTTGAGATGCTGATAAAGGTCGTATGGTGAGACTGTAATGAAGATTCATCTACTTTAGTCAGATCTTCTCTGGCTTTACCTGTAATGGCATCCCATTATTCCCACTGGCACAGGTAGTCATGTTTGCGCACGAACTAATTAATGAGGAACTCTACCAAGACTTTTAGTGCAGAAACAATCATACATGTTGACAGTTACTAATAAAAGGAGGGAATTCTCATTCATGAGGGATGAGGGCTATTCATAGCATTCAACTGTACGCTAGTCAGTTTGTGGTGAGAAATAATTAAAACTGTTCTACTGATGAGAAGAAAAGGTAAGACATGAGGCATATTGAAATCATTTGTGCTTTACAGGTAATGAAAAGTTTATATCTATTCAGGCATTCCCCCCCTCTTCACCCCCCAAAACTTATAAAAAGATATATGTAGTTTTTCTTGTTCACTTGCCCTTTCCTTGCCCTTATTCCTCACTTCTCTCCTTCTCTCTTTTTTTTTTTTTTGACTTGCAAAGTGAGAAATAGAAAATGCTACTCTAAATTATGACTGAAAATGTGCAATACAATTTTCTACACACATCAAAATAAACACAGTGAAAAACATTACTTTTCAAAACCTGAAGAAAAATACCTCAAGGGGTGAGACTGAGTTTCAAATTAGAACTTTCATTTAGGTGTCCACCCTAGAAATAAGAATCTAAAATCTCATTAGAGATGATGATGAAGATGACTAGGTTATAGCGTTTTATCCTGCACAAGCACTTGAAGCATGGGAGATGTCTCAGAATGGCTCACAGCATTGATAGATGTAACAGAGGACCTGGCAGGGGCATGCTTTTCTGCACAAGCATTTAGAGGTCCAAGAAGAAAAGGTACAGCATCTCAAATAGCACAAAATGACTGTCGATGCTGGCAAGCGAACCAAGATCCCAGCAGCAACACCTGCTGAGTCTGAAGGGAGCTGAACAGCCACTAAGTGCCTGTTCTGAGGTTGCTCTCTAGGCTTTGGAGGCTGCTTTTCCTCGCAGTGGTATTCTGCTGCCCACACACAGGCAGCTAGTGCTCAGTGGTGACCAAAGACACCTTTGTGCAGTTCACAGATAGGACATGGGGCACAAGAGTCTCATGCTCCTGCAACTGCAGCTGGGGCCAGGCAGGACATCTCACTGTGCCTAAAACAACGCTGAGTATCTAGGTGTGGACAACTGCATCTGGTCCATGATGTTCACTGGCGATAGTGGAAGATAAAATCCTTACATTTGAGTGTCTTAATTGGAAGCTGCATTTCCCTAATTTAAGCATAAAGTCTCAACACCACACTCTTTGCCCTCCACTCCCATCAGCTTGCTAAGGAGTTCAGGCACTACCAGGAATTTCATCCCGTAAATGTTCAATATCCTCTTAATGCCCACTAGTCTCAGAAGCAAAACACATTCTCTTTAGTCAGAAGTAGTTTTAAAAGAAAAACATATAGAACCATTTCTCAGAAATACATTATGCTGTTTGATGGGTTTAAAAGTTAGGGTTACAGGAAGGAGTTAAAATTCTATGTGATATCGAGGCTGATAGCCCCAAATTAACTTATCAGTGAACAGACAAAGATATTTCAGCAGTAACATTTATTATTTTTTCTTGTAATAAAGCCAGATACATCTTAAATGTAATTACAAATTATTCTAGTGTACTACTTCTACACAAAAGAAGGCAATACAACTATTAATAAATTACACTTTGCATGATTTATGTAATAAGATATAAAATAATTAAGATGGCTGAGATGCTATCTACTGATATTATTTTAATAGCAGGTGATTATTAATTTAAGAATTCCATTTAGTAAAAATTAGTTTTCCATTTTCAGATTTAGAGATTCCTTTCAAGCTTTTAAAGTGAGTTGCTATGACATTACTTTGTTCCCAAACAGGGCATATAGAAAAATCACAGATGAAAGGAAAAAGCCTTCTTCAATAACAGTAATTCTGCACTGACTGAAAGTGCAACCACACTCTTAACTTTTTTTTTTTCTTTTTTTTTTGTTAAATAAGATAATAAGATCCTGGTAAGGATGGCTGAGGAAACTCATAATCTGATCATAGCCTCCATGAGTTATGATTACCCCTGCAATTAGCCATAAAGACAGATTGCTTCCTTCTCATAAAACTTCGTTCCATGCAACATAACGAATTAGACCACTGCATAAGTCTAGTCATGCATGGAGAAAGAACAACTTAATAAAGACTGATAAATAGGAAAGGAAACAAGTTAGTCCATTGTAGCACTAGTAATGACAGGACATAAATAATTATTTTTGCCCTTAGAACAGAGGTTGAAATACTTATAAATTAAGTCACCAACAAAATTCTGACAATTAGAGCGCTCTTATTTCTGTTTCTCAAGGAGGGTGAAAAAGTATTTGGTTTTATTTAATATAAAATTAGAATCCAGTAACTGTGGTTTACATAGCTCAACATAGGGACGACCAAAAAACAATTCCAAACAGAGATTGCATTGCTATTCAGGAAAGAAAAATGTTATCTCTTTAGCATCTGGTACGGCAAAAAGCCATTAAAATGCAATTAGGTAGACTAAGGACCAGCTGCTAAGAAACTAAAATTAAAAGATGAAGACACTGGTAACAAATTTCTTTCAAAGCACTTCTCTTACAAAATGTTTGCATTTTGCTCTGCTCAGGACACTGATCTGGGTTAAGCTTCAAACATAATACAGAACAATGATGTCTGCCCTTGCACATAATGATTTACTGCACACTGACACACACTCAGCCTTCTGTTCTTTACACTCTGATGCAATTTAAACCAGTTTTGCTACCTGTGCAAAGCAGCAATAGTAGGCCCATCTCTGGAAAATTCTGCTTCAAACTTTGTCTAGGACTCTAACGTCACTGACTTCTTTAAGTAAAAATAACAATTAATAAGCACGACAGCATCAAACACACACCATCATGAGAGGATTCAGGTAGAGCTACTTGGTTTTTCAGACTGATTTTCTATCACAATTTTCTTCACTCAGTCCAGGAATACATCTGACTGCTAAAAAGACATATTTCTTGCTCTAAGAACCTATATTAATCAAAAAACTTTAAGCAATATTTTAATAAAAAGTACTGTGCAATGTTAAAGTCTTAGTATGAACACTGTAGCAAGAAGAAAAGAACAGTTGAGGCTGGAAGGGACCTTCTGAGTTCCCCTTGTCCAATTTCCATAGCCAGCGGAGGGTCAGCAAGAGCAGATTTTTCAGTACCTATATGCAATTGGGTTTTGACCATCTCTACCAGTAGAGATCCCATGATGTCTTTGTACAATCCATTCCAGTGACTAACAACAGAGAACAAGTTTTCCATATACTTGACCTGAATTTCCCTTCTTCCAACTCACATCCCTTGCCTCTTGTACTATTGCCATGCACCTCTAAGAAGCATCTGGCTCCCTCCTCTCTACAGACCTCCAGCCAGCTAGTTGTAGATAGCCATTCCTCTCACCCAGCCTTATTCTGAAAGGTGAATAAACCCAGCTCCTTCATGCCATGTGCTCCAGCCCCCAGCCATCCTGGCAGCCCTGCGCTGGACTCGCTCCTGTGTCTATGGGGAATCCCAAAAGCAGAGACTGCACTCAAGGTAGGTCTCGGGAGAGCTGCCTTGAGAGGAAGCATCACTTTCTGATGATGTGCTGTTAATTTGCATTCATGACACAATTTTGCTATGCTACTAAAACTCTATAAACTGTACTAATTTTTCTTGTTAAGTCTGTCAATAAATTATCTCTTTTTTTTTCATTTCCAGAGAATGGTGGCAAAAACCTCCTATAACCAAAAACTGTTTTACCATTTTTTAAAGTACTCCTACTGTTTCTATAAAATACAACAGATAACTTGTCAACTTTTAATATAAACCACCAGAACACCTTCTGTGTTGTTATGAGGAGATGGAACTTACTACTCGTCAATACCAATCCTTCGCAAGTATTTTAATAATGCAAATGATCACAACAGGAGGTTTACCTCAAATGGTATTTCTCACCCTTTTTCCTTTTGCTATAAAGGAAAAAATGGGAATCAACTGAAGCAGAAAACAAGCTAGAAATCTAGAAAAATTCAGTCATTTGACCCTGAAAATCTTGCTCAGAATTTCCCAGGATTACATTTCAAGTTACATCACTCCAGCACAAAATGTAACAAAACCTTGCCAGTTGCATTTCATAAATAGTTAAGAATTTAAATGTAAATGTTCCAAGGACTGTACTGTTACACTATTGCAAATGTACCCCCATAGTGATCTTAATGACATCCTTGAGGACGCTGTTCCTTGGATCTCCTTTCATCACAGACCTCTGTTGACACATCTACATCTTAGTGCAATGCAGCACACTAACAAGTTTTGAATTAGTTATGCAGTAAAACTCTCCCTGAGATTGTGGAAATTTCATCAAGATGATGAAATATTACTCTAGAAAGCTGGGGAACTCACTGCTCAGAAAAATCAGCCCTCGAGGCAAAGGAGAAGTCACAAAAATAAAGTAAGTTGATGTGGGTGCAAAGTCTTCAATTCTCTCTGAGAGCTGACTAAAAAGGTTCTCAGAAATACAACCAAGATTTAGTTTCCCCTCTCCAAAGAAGAAAGATAAAGTAATTTATTTTCTTCTCATCACTAACACAAATATTTAACTTCATTGCTGGAGAAGTCCCAGCATCAGAGGAGCAGTAACTTTTGTGGCCAGTTGTGGAAAAGCTGGGAGGATTTAAATTACTCCAGGGGATTTCTGAGCTGTTCTCAGTCTGCCAAGGCCATGCTCAGCCCTTCAGTTCAACTGTGCTAGATGGTGAAGGCTCGTCTCAACCCAGGGACCGGTGACTTGGCTGCAGGTGGCTGTACTCTGTTGGCAACTGGGGAGCATCCTCACTGATCATGCAGTGCAGGTCCTTGTTGGGGAAAAGGCAGGTAGGGAGGACAGGAGGAGAGGAAAGAACAGCATGGACCAGCCACTGACATGGCAATCAAATTTGCAGCTTTCCAGAGCAGTCTGGAGCTTGCTTGAGTCCCGGGCCAAAGAAAAAGTCAGTGGAGATCACAGTCTGATTAGTGGCACTAGACAAAGACTGTTTTAACAAGGAATTAATCAGATTAATATTTTTGCTTAAAGCTTTGAATTTAGAAGAGCCGATGAATACACAATATGTAGTGCAGAGGTAAACAGTAAAAGCACAGTATCTGGGTTATCTGTATCATTTAGAGAGACAGGAATTCTAATCATGGATGCACTGAAAGTCACCAGCGCTAACGGGTTGCATCCTACCCCTCCAGTAATTACCGACACTCCTGTCTACAGGTGACATTTCATTAATCATATCAAACAAATCCATACCCTCTTCCCTATGTATGTGTGTGCCTTCAGTCTATTCCAGGCCACAATTAATTCTAGCCAGGAGCATTTTGCTTAGTCCTCATCATTTCTGAATGTCTCAAACACCCTCAGATTAAAAAAAAACAAGTAACTAACCAAACAAGCAACCTAACAAGCATGGGTTTTTACCTCCTCATCGATGTACACAACTTTTCTTGTTACTTTGGTTCAGTCAAGAAGCACATATAAAAAAATACAAGAAAAATTAGCTGATATTATAAATGTAGAGATTAACCCAGAAACCTGCGTCTAAACATAGCATCCCGTGACCTAGCACTACCTTCTCAGAACAAAATCCTGAATGAACAAAGAGGCTTTACATTTGTGTTCTCAAATTCAACAGGTTTTGCCAGACCGAAGGAAAAAAAACAAGGACAGCAAAGGTATTTAATGAAGAACAGCATACTTCTAGCCTCTTGAAGTACTTTAACAAGAGATCTTCCACTGACCATGGCTCTTAGCAGTGGAAAAAAAAAAAAAAAAACCAAAAACTCTCAAAACTATGACATTGGTATAGCACAACTATGTAAAGTCTTCCAGCAGACCATTTATAAGGAGAAGCACATGGCAAAGATTACCAAAAATTGATGAGTAAATTGGAAAAAAAAAAAAGCCTCAAAAAGAATACCATAAAACAAATACATGAATCTTACATGCTTGCACTAGTCAGGGGAAGATTCACAACCAGCTTGTCTTGCTACCACACAAAACCATTTATTCATTCTACATATTACAGTCAAGTTTTTATAGTCCATCCTATCCTTACGAGCTTATCTGAAGCAGGATTTTTAGATGGAAAAACTTTTAAAAATTGTATGTTGTATTATTCATAATGTTTTTACTTCCTACTAGCACTTAGGGGACTTGGTGTCTACTGATCTAGACAACATAAAACAAGCAGAAAGAATAGCCTCTGCCTGAAGCATTTATGTTTTAAATACTGTACAAAACAGAATTTGTGTCTTTATTCACTATGGTGGTATAAAACTGGCATGATGGTAGCATGACTGAACACATTTGTCTCTGTCAAAAAAAGTTAGAGAAACTATTTAGTTTTGAAATTTCTTGTCTTTTCTGCTCTTTCTGTAACAATGCAGGTAGAGAAACCTATCTGCAGTGATTTATTTTGATACTTTTATTGTACATTTGCCTCAAGAAACTTGCTTACCCCCTTTCATTCTCCCTTCCCCTGACACAAGTAGATAATGATATTCACCCATTTCTATTAGGCTGATTAAGTTTTATCTGCAAGAAATAAAATACTGCAGAAAGCTACTTTCTTGCCCTTGACCAAGAGTAAATTCCTAGAAACCATCCATTGTCAGTATTAGTCTCTATTCTGTTAAATATGTCCATAAATGTACACTTCTTTAAAAAATGGAAGTGAATTTCTTAAAGGTATTTCTACCCACACAGAAAACTTGTTTTGAAAGGGAGGACAGGAAAAAAAAAAAAAGTACTGAGGAATATCCTTTACTGTCTCTTATTTTTTAATGAGAAAATAATAGCTTGATCTTTTTACTATAATCTTTAAGAAGATAGTTCAGTAGCAACACAACAGCCTTTCACCCAAGCTTTGCACTGATTGTGCTTGCATTTATCTGAACTGATGCTTTCTAACATGCAATATAATCTTTACTTTAAAATTGAGTGTCATGGGATAGGCAGCCTACTCTGGTGAATGAAGATTAGGCTGCAAAAACCACAGCATTTTCATTTGCTTGCATCTATCGTCACTACATTTAGCTATTAAACTGAAGTCAAACACATCTTGCAATATTTCAGCAAATTCCCTTTCATTTGGTAGGAATAGTTATTCCTGTGATTGATAGTAAAATGGATACTCTCCATCTGCAACAGAAGTGGTTGCTTGAACACATCAAGTACCTGACAAAACGCAGGGGTGAGTTATGAACAAAACTAACAGTGCATTTGAGAAATATATGTTTATGATAATTTAAATACTGATCGCTAAGATGGTTTTAATAAAAAGACAGAAATTTTCATAAATTCTTCATTCTGTTTGGAATACAGTAAACAGAAAAATACATATCACTTCATTATTATTTTTTTTTTTTAATTACCCCACTGGGCTATCTATATTTAAGACTTGTCTTGTTCAGTGTTACACATTTACTCCTAAACATCTCACACACATCATATTTTAACATGAGATTTTTAGACCTTTCAGTTGGAATCTAATACTGCCCTTAATCCCAGTGCTTTCCGGTACGTTTGCGGGACTTAACTTCAGGCAGAAAGAATTGGTCCTACTGTCTAACGAGTGCTAAATTAAGAACCTTTTACATATACGATATTGTCCAGTGTACTGTACAAGAGTCAGCACAGACTGAAGACACTTAGAGCCCATGCGTCTGTCTTTCTTCTTGGTGAATTCTCATGAAAAAAAAAAAAAGACCAGAGGATGTCACTACTATAAGAGAAAAAAAAAAAATGACAAGACAAGCTGACAAATGGCACAGGAAGAGAGTAGCTCGAGAGATAGGTACTAAATAAAATAAGAAATATCATTATGAAAGATACAATCCTATGAAATATATTCAAATATTTTAAGACATTTAAAGCAGTTGTGGGTTTCTGTAGATTCTCCAGACTGACTTGAGTTGACCCTCCCATGCATGCAAAACACCATTAACTTCAGAATTTTTGATGATGAATCCTTGCTAATTTAAATGCTCTCTCCAAAGTATGTTTAATTTTCTCTGAAGTTAAGAAGTTGTACAGAACTATGAGATCTGATTGGTATTTTCTATATCTACTCACATAAGTGTGTTTTAATCAGATAGCAACGTGTTGAAGTTATTAATACAAAGGTTCTAATAAATATAACAATGTTTCCTCACTACCCAAAATGAAGCATTTAAGTTAGGAGGCTAACCTGCTAATAAACAGGCAGTTGGGGAAACAAGACTCCAATGTTAATTTCTTGCTTGAACTTGCTTGTTGAAAGAGCTTTTTGCTCTCTATTGTCTAGATATATGAGCCTAGTAAATCTACCCAGATTATTCAGCAGGCTACATTACATAGTGATAGTTAAGCAAAGCAAATATTCCCCTCCAGCATATTCCTACGTTATTTTTTTCTTATTGCACCCTTAAAACACAATTTGCATTCAACAATCAATAAGCAATTACTTTTTTATTTGAAAAGCATAAACTCTTTATTCATTCATTGTTGAAAAGAAATGAAGAGCCCAATCAAAGACCATTCAACTACATGGAAAAATTCTCCAACTTTTTTTTTTTAATTATCCAGTTTCTCTTTTGGATGTTTATAACTGGCTACATACCCACAATTCTGAAAGCAGAATGAACAACTATGTTAAGCCAGTTAATGGTAGCTATGAAAATGTTCCCATGGGAAAACAGTTTCCCCTGTAATTCAAAAATGGAAAAAAGAATCCATGACTTCTTAAACTATCCATTTTTCTGGTGTTGAATAAATAGCACATAGTTTTCTGTTGCTTTTGCAGAGATGCCAGGCAGTTGCACTACCTTTGATCTATTTCTGTTCAAGTTACATAAAGAAGTGTCTGAAACCATGATAATGTGCACTATTGATCCAGTAATAGTAGTAGATTACATAGCAAGGATATATCTTACTTTATTGGCTAAAAATAGTGGTTATGCAGACAGGATGTTCTGGAGAGTAGCACAGAGCATGGGATGCTCTCATCATTACAAGCTGAATGATTTTTTGTGGTATTTATGAGCCTCTGATTCAATTTGCTGTTTGCTCATTTGATATATCACTCCTCACAAAGCAAGATCTATACGGAGGTAAAATAATCATGTTATTTCATGTTGCAAAACAGTCAGATTTTGTTTTCAAATATAAATAGTCTTATGACCTGAAAATATTTGTTCTGTTTATGAGCTGCTTTTTAAAGCCCGTACAATGCTACAGTCAAATCTGAAAGTTAATATCACAGAGAAGGACAGACGCTCACCTACCCAGATGAGATTGTGTTATCCTACTCAGATTTCTCTAATGTATCATGGTCAATGAACAAGAAGATCAACTTCATTGTCCTAACTGCATATTTTATGAACTGTGACAAGTTTGTTATAACTCATTTGCTCTAAACTTTTCTTCTGAGATTGCACAAGTACCAAGAGATAAACTCAGCAATGTCAACAAGCTCGGTGGCATGGTTCAAGCTGTGAAGGTTCAATAAATAGGTCCGTAAACATTGCAAATCAACACAGCTTTTGATGAAATGTCAGGCAAGACAGAGCTTAGCTATATTCAGCTCAGCTTGAACTCATAAACCATTAACTGGCCTCTGTAGTTTCCAGAAAAATGTGTCTTATGATTAAAGTACAAACACTGAAATAAAAGTAAAACAAAACATTTTTTCTTTAAGATAGAAGATTAATAAAAGCCATTTAATAACAGGAAACAGTATTTTAATAACTTTAATAGAGACTGAGGTATAAAACCAGCCAATATGACAATGCTACACATCCTTATGATTGAGCAACCATTTTTTTATACCTGCATGTTATGAAAGGATGCAAAAACTAGGAAGTGAAACTAAAATTAATTTTGAAATACCCTGAAGAAACTTCAGTTCTGCACTGCTGCAAAAATATTTGGGTTTTTTTTCCCGCATGAGACGTAAAATAATATTGCTTGTTTCAGAGAAAATACATATTCACCCTCCATTTTTATGAGGAAGAATAGAATAAAACTTGTAACAATGCATCAAGGTACCTATTTATAACTGAAGCTAGCATTATTTTTTTCGCTTCTAGTGTTGCATTGTACTACATATATACAGTCAAATATTCTCTCAAGATTTCTTTCCAAATGGCTTGAAAGATATGAAGTTACTTTAGCTACTTTTCGGAACCAATCCTCTGCAGACAAGTCTATGCAATTACCCTAGACTGAATACAAGGTTGTTTTCACCTGATGGTCCGCTTTCCAAGCTATTTCTATACATCGTAAGTTGAGCAATTCATTTGACCATGTCCAAATTGTTTGCAGTAAACTTTACATCTTTCTGCTATCTTTATAATGAGGAGCAACGATATCCTCTTTGATCAGCTAGCAGGTATTATCTACAATTGTATAAACACTCGGTATTGTCATTTGAACACTCTACACTGTCCATCGTCAGGGGAAAAAAATAAAACTACAAAAAAAACCTGCTTAACCTAATCAAAGACGTACTGCATGCAAAAGTTTGTTTTCACTTCTGTATTAACACCCTGTTGACATTCTCCAGCCAGTTTTGAATCAGATTTAAAAATAAAGTTATGCAAGGCAGAGATATCTGGCAGAACGGACCTGGTGCTGCAACAGGGTCAGTCCCCTCCCGGGATCCCCATTTGCCCTTAACTTTGGAGCCCTTTCAGAGGAACGTCCCGCAGCCACCCCTGCGCAGCAGGCAGTGCCCCCGCCAGCTACAAATATCCCGGGAGGCAGCCAACTGACCTAAATGCCGTCTTTAGGGTTGGGTTGCTGCTGCTGTTCACTCTTTTGAATATTCCTTGCATTTATTTACAGCCAGTACTCACCCGAGGCATCCCCAGGCATTGCCGGCACTGTGGTGTCTTGCTACCTTCGTGGGGAAGCGATTACTTGATTTCCCCGTGGGTATTTCTCTCTAACACATTCTCTGAAGTAGGTGAAACCTGGAGGGAGACTCATTGCCAGGTGCAGCTAACACACGCACGCAATCACCCTCCAGCTTCACCGGCATGAAAAGAGCACCTTCTTCTCAGAAGCCGACAGGAGAATTACAGCCAATTTTGTTTCCTTAAACACCAGCGAGGTATTCTCCCAAGGTAGGCAGCCAGCGTGTGCTGCCTTCCCTCCCTTCTCGCTGAAATGGTTTCTCCCTACAAAGGCTCAATCTACCTGATTATGTTCTCTCCTAATCAGTAATCTTAGTTTCCTCAGCAGTAGCGGCCATCCTCCTTCACCCGGGGTTGCTGGAGGGCAGCTGCAGAGCAGCCGGGCTCCGGGGAAGCAGGGCAAGGGGGCAACATTTTGGAAACACTCGTGGTTCTGTCTGCTTTTTGTTCGAATGCTGGAGCACAGCACACAGCTGTGTTTAAGAGAGATTATTCTTCCTGCTTTTACAGTCCTATTCAAATAGGCCTAAAGTCCCTAAGAAAAAAAAAAAAAGGCTACCTGCTTCATCAAACAGTAACTGCTTTTCAATGCTGTCTTCTTTGTGTGTCCTTTTCCTAAAACCAGCTTTCATCTCTTTCATACATGACAGTGTATTTCCATCTGCAATATATTCTTCTCTAATTCTAGTCAGCAAACAGGTATGATTCCCTTCCCCTGCTTTTTTCTTTCTTAAAGTAAAAGAAGAGAGGAAGGATAGGTATAACGTGTTACCATAACCAACTTTTAACACCATCTGCTGTCTTTCAACAAACATGCTTGCCTTAAGCCTGAAAGGTTGTTTGTGTGTGTGTTTGGTTGGTTGGGTTTTTTTTTAATAACTGGGGGGGAGTCATGCAGTCAAAAGAATTTTCCTCTTTTCTCTGTGTTTTTGTCCTGATAATTCTGGTTAACATGATTATTACATTATTAATTGCTATTCTCTCATAGAACTCTTCTAATTCAGCTAGAGACTATATCAGAATGAATTCAGAAGTGCATTTGCAAGTTAATAGGCTAGTTTCAAAAACATTTGTTGAGAGAAAGCAGTGGGCAAAGCATTGATCGAGGAAAAATTTACACTAGTATTTCAGCTAGGCTGTAGAGCATGTGCTCTGTGAGGCACAGCACAGCATAAAACCATGACAGCAAAGAGGTGGGAGATGTGGAGATAGTAAATACTTAGAACCACACTGTTCTGGGTTAGTGGGGTACTGTATTTTAGCATTGCGATGATCTCTAAAATTTGGCAATTTTGTGATCTAAGCTAAACCAACTTTTGTGAGCAGCGTAAAACTGGGAGTTATCATAAACCTTGGAATCTGTGTAGATAAAAAAGTTCCATTTGACAGCAGAATCAATCCAGACAAAAAAAAAAAAAAAAGTCACAAACTATATAGCAGCTTCCAAACAAAAACAAACGTCCATTCTTTTCTGTTTTCAGCACAGAAGACTGGTACAGAGATATTTCCGAGGGAACAGGGATGCCAGATATATCTCCTTTTGTGCCACTCCAAAACACAGAAGGTTCAGAAAAATACATTCTGCACCTGTGGAGCAGGGTATCTTTTCTATAACCCACTCCACTTTTCACAATGAAACTGCCACACAGAGTTGAAAGGCTGCAGCATATAAACCAGACGTTCATAAATGGGTCCCTTCAAATTACTAAACTTTTTTCCACTTCAGCTGAAGGCAAATAAAACTATAATAAATTCAAGAAGGCTCCAGCTTGAACTTAACTTTGCTGTGTTGTTGTTGAAACTAAAGGTCATTTCATGTCCTATTCAGAGTTGTACTCTAAAAGACTTAGCATCTTTTATGACAACAGTCTAGGAAGTTACTTGAGTAGCTTTTGGTTATACCTGTTACATTAAACCATTTGAACTACTCAGTCAGTCATGGAAAGACAGCAGGTAAAATTTTTATTTATATGTAGAATATAATAGAGAAGCTAGGCACTTTCTCCACATCACTTAGAGCAGGGGTGTCAAACTCATTTTCACCGAGGGCCACATCAGCCTTGCAGTTGCCTCCAAAGGGCCAAATAGAATTGTAGGATTCTATAAATGTAGGAGTAGTTATATTGATACAGTCCTAAAATTACATTTGGCCCTTTGAAGGTAACTGCGAGAGGCTGATGTGGCTCCCGGTGAAAATTAGTTTGACACCTGTGACTTAGAGCAGGGGGAATGCCTCAGTGCCTACAGCAGGGCTGAGCGCATCTCGCACCGAAACAGTGCGTTGCCGCATTCAGGAAGGCTCAGACATGCAATTTCAACCCTCTTTATGAGAAGAACAGGTTACATGTTTTCTTTTCCCGTCCCCCCCCCATTTTCCAAACAAAATTCTGCAGAAACTGTGCATGACTGAACATGTTTATGACAGTGAGCTTATTCCAGCACTAGCACAACACAGAATAAATGTTAACAAGTAATTACAAATAGGGATGCTATGCTCATCTCCATATGATATAGCGATTTACCCTTTGTAACTCTGATAAGATGGAGACAGACCTCTGTCACATCCATGCCTTGGAGAAACAGGTACTGTAGAAATACAGTGCTAGACACAGTGTCTACTCCCAAGACCTTCAAGATTTTGAGAAATTTGACATAAGTGTGAAAAGCAGGCAAGAAGTAAAAAAGAGAAAAAGAGTAAACCCACTCAGTTACATAAATTAATAATTCACAATAAAATAATGGTTAGAGAGTTATAGAGGAGCGTAGCATGAGCCAGAACACGTTGCTTGATTTCTTAATTTTAGTTGGGAAGAAAAAATAGCAATTTTCTATGCAATCTGCTCCTCACAGAAATTTTTTTCCATCACTCTGTGAAAGGGTAGACACGCGGTGCAAAGGCCAGTTCCTTTCAGCTCTACTCTGTATGTCTGCACCTCAGGAACATAAGCACAGGGCTCATCTAGTAAAGTGTTTGCTTAAATACTAATTTCACAGAAACAGTTACTTTTAATCATTTACTTTTGTTTGGCATTTATCAAAAGCTTTTCTGTTCTTTTTTTTTTTTTCCCTGAGCTCCAGCGAAGGGGTACATTTGCTGATAAGTACAACCTTGACTGGGATCAGTAGCTGATGTAAGCAAAAATACCTCTAAATGTTTAAGCACCATTCCTTAGGTTCCCTTACACCTAGACGAGGCTACTGCTATTCAAAAATTAAGTGCTTTCTGCAAAATGACGGAATTTCTTTTTAAAGTAAGTGTTACAATCTGCAAGCAACCTGGACTAATGGCTCTCTTGGTTTCCAACTTATTTTTGTCACATCCAAAAGAACCATAACACTCCTCTGTCACATACAATCCTTCACATCATGCATGAAATTTAGCTGCAAATCAACTGATAGATAAAGTAAGTCTGAAATCATACACCACAGCTTTGCTTTGGACTCTTCCCTCATACAGCACTCCTGGCTTTGAAGACCTGTGCCTTAAGGACACTGACTCTTGTTCTCTGACATCCATCCACCTCATGGGCTGGAAGAGCTGCCCAGAGCACTCAAGGACGCTCTCTCCCACCCTACCCGAATGCCTTCACTGGCTTCTCACCTTGCTATGCCTGCCACAGTGTTTTCCTTCCTCCCACGTCGCTGAAGCCTCTTTGACCCCCACACCCAGCAGGGGTTGATTTGGGGAAGGAGAGTGCTATATGGAGCAGCTGTGCCCATATAACCTACAACCACTGAGGAACTGGGTGCTGTTGCAGGGAACTCAGCCACTGAAAAATAAAAACTATGTAGGTGGTTTGATGTCAAAGCAGATATTTGTCTCTCTAAGTAATTTGGAACACAGGAGAGAAACTTGCTTATTTTCACAAGAAAAATCAGTGTATATAGAGACTATATGTAGTCCTTACCAACTGCTCACAAGAAGTTATGTTCTGTAATTAAGAGCTCTTATTACTGAACCAGCTTTATAGAGAGAGATACAGAGATACATATTTTCCTCAGGCTGAGGTGATTTTTGATAATCTGGGATTAGCAAAAGAATAGGTAAAGCAGATGTGGAGAAAAAAAAAAAGCAACCCACACCACCCTAAACCACAAAGGCTTTCAGAAAAAATAAATTGATAAAATCACAGGCAAAATCCTGATTCCATTGAGGTCAATAGACAAAACTCCACTGGAAATTGATTTTGCTTCAAGATCAAAAGTCAACATCTGCTCTATTTAGTGTCGCATTATGGAGTAAGATAGCTGTTCGTTTGTGCTGTTCTTGAGAGGCCTTGCTGAACACTCAGAGCACGTCTGTACACTTTCCTAAAAATGTGTACAAATAAAACCATTCTGTATTTTCAAATATTTTCTCACACTTTTGAATATTTATATATATGCATGTGTAGAAACATAGAATTTTAATATATGCTTATATTTCAGGGTTTCAGAGTGGGCGTGTATACATTTTTGAACCACAAAATCCTATTTTCATCAACCTGCTCCCCCGTCTTCATACTTCCATCTTATGCTTTTTCTTGCCAGTGTTATCAAGTGATAACAGCCTGCCAAGGAAGGACACAGTTTTTTAAACCAGTGTTTTCTTAAAAGTTACAAGCTATAATAATATTTTGACTTTTTTCTTCCAAAAAGGAAGATACAAAAAGAAAACAGAAGATCATTACTGCTGCATCATACTTGCAGTTCCTGAAAACATCTTAAATGACCCAAAAATGTATCTTCCTTAAATCAGGTGGCTATAATTTTTCCATTTTCAATTCCTTTATACATTCACAGCTTGGACTACCTGATGATACTGTATGTAAGCCTAACCCAAACGTGTCTATTCAATCTAATGTCTTGTTTATGACAATAAAGGACTGCCTCATTAGATCAGGAAATCAGAATGTGTATGTTTTGCCACACAGCTTTAATAAGCCATAAAAAAATTACCTATCTGTTGCAAACGTTTTTATCCATCCCAAGTTGAAGGATGACAAGTGTTATGTGTTAGTGAGCCATTATTGCACTGCCCACTGTAATCTGCCTGAAAACTAATGTATAAATATATGTGAAATGAATCTTTGGAGTCAGGGGTGTTTTCAGGAGTAATATACCTAAAATTTAAGGTGCAACAAAGACCTGTTAGATCCTAATTCCTTCTGAAATTACTTCACCATTATAATTATATGCATTCTGACTTGATTTCTCAGGAATATACAAGGACTGCTATTACTGTAGCAGTATGATGACTACTTGGCTGAATGGAGATAAAAAGCAGTTTCTGCCCTGGAAGACCATACATATTGAATTTAAACTGTGCACATAGGAACTAAAGATGTTATCAGATATAGCATAATGTACTGAAGCTTGTCCAATTGTCAGCTGGTGTTGCGATAAAGTAAAAGAAACGTTATTAAATCCTTATCTCCATGCAAACCCACTCTCAAAGACCAGTTGGACTTCCCAGGGTATCAAACTCCCCAAAAAACCAACCTTATCTACAGACAATTGCCAGAAAATTGTAACGCACAAATACCGTCTGCTGGGTGTAATGATTTCTGATATTTTTATAAACCACAGTTTCACTAAATTTTATAAACCAAATTTGCTGTAAATTAATATTTGCATGGAGTTTGGACAATGTCATAATTAAGCAACAGTAAGAATTATTACAAGCCTTGAAGGCTCAACCTCATCACCAGGGCTCTGTGTGCCACTCAGGAATGACAAGCGAGCTGTAAACCCAGTACACTTTAATGGAGGAAAGCACATCAGACTTTCCCTAATCTTCACTCTATAACTTTTTTTTTTTCCATATCTCTTTGGAAATATAGACCCTTTAATGTCTGTCCTGATTTTTGGCCTGTTTTTCTCCTTGTCTTCTGATTTTGTTCATTTGCCCAAAATTCCTGTTCATTTTATATTCCCACTGTATGGTCTGTCTTATAACTGAACAAAAATGAACTTGCCTATGAGAAAATTAGAGACTAAAATTACAAACATCCAAGCAAGCAGTGCATCTCCAGCAGCACATTACTGACTCATTTGGGGGCACTAAATCACAACAACTTGTCTTAACCATTTCTTTCCAGCATTGTCTCACTCTGGTACAGTCATACTGCTTGACTTGTGAAATCTTACATGATCACATTTAGAGTGATAGCTCCACTCTGCAGTAAACCAAAACCTTCATAATATACATCTCACCAATAAGGCTTAATTCAATTAAACTGACCATTAAGATTAACGTCAGATGAACTGATCTATCTCAGACTTGCTGATAATCATTTCACACAGACCAATAAGTATGGAGTTTCCAAACAGAATGACTTACGGTGCTCAATCAAATAATGTCCTCCACCACTCCCCTCCATGACTCCTGCCTTCCACACTGTCACAGGAATTACATAATAAGCAGGCTCTAGAATACTTGTCAGAGATTTACTGATTTGATCCTATTTAATTAAACAGTCCGTAGTCTGAATACAGAAAGCAAATTGCAGATGTTCACTATGATAATACAAATGGACATAACATCTAAGGTGTGGATTGTAAAATATGCTATAATAGTCATCAGTTCAGTTGCAGTTATACAAAAATTGATGCAGACATTGGACAGGAAATCAATCTTAGAAAAGTTTAATGAAAGAACACAACTAGAAGCTAATCTGTATTTTTTTTTTTAATTTTTGAATAAAAAGTAATCATACAGTGATAAAAGTACATTTTTTCCTTCTTACTCTTCCCGTTATTTTGCCTATCCAGAAGATGGGGACAATTGTTTTCATACTGCAATAAAACAGGTTTGTGGAAATATCAAACAATGGTTAAGAGTTTTAGAAGAATGATTCCTAATTCACTGAATGCTAGTTATCTTTAAAAATAAATTAAATGTAAAGAATTATGAAAATGGTAATTAATTAAGTTATTTTTTATAATCTTTGGGACTTTGATCATTGGGACTGTGGAAGCCAGTAGGGAGTTTTAATGAACTTAGTCAAACTTTCTTGTTTTTGCAGTCTCCTTTCTGAGACATATGTTTGGAATATAGGGATTGGTATTAATCTAAAACAGACCAACCTAGAAATAGATTCAGTTATTACCTCATGCAGTATTTTCAAATTGTGTCTGCATTTTCAGTTTAACTGATTATGAGACTAACACAAAACTCAAATTGTTCTGGTTTTCTGCACATGTTCTTTTTTTCCCCACACAAAGCAGGAGAATAGTAATGCCATTTTCTAAGTGGAATTGCAAAGAGCAGAGCTTTTTAGAACAGACAGATCTGAAATGACATGAGGATTTCACCTTCATTCACATGATAGAGGCATCATGTAAGGAAAAAAATGTAGTCATCCTCATGCATGAACAAGTATGTGCTCTGGTCATATGACTGGATATACACAGTCCCACGACAAAGACTGAATTTTTATCCCATAGGAGGCAAAAAGTATCAGGCAACAACTGGAAGAGATGCATTACTCTAAAGAATGAAAGACATCTTTAAAACTACAAGCTGGGCACCCCTGGCCTAGCTGAACATCATTCATAGCAAAAGGCAAAGTTGGACGCCTGCCTTATTTTGACCATTTTTGATTGCTTGCTTTTTTAGCTAGGCTGTTAAGAGAAGGTTAAGAGGGAATTACTGTCTGACAATACCCATGTTGAAATAAATCAGTAATAGCAGGCAGCTATCAATCCAGGAAAAAAAAAAAAAAGAAGAAAGGGAACATGTATAATGATAGCAAGATGAAATTCAACAAGTTCAGAATAGCAACTGCAAATTTTTAAGCATGAACAATGCCGAACAAATATTTCTGGTTTTGGCATTCTCTCCAGATCTCTAAGTAAAGATTTGATAGATTTCTGAAAGAAAAGCTATAAGTCTAGCTTAAAACTATGGGTGTGGTACAAAAGCTACAAGAAGTGTTACAAAGAACTCATTATAATCTTAATGGCCCTTCTTAACCCTAAGGAATCAGCTCCATTATGGTTTTCACTTGACTTTGGTTCATGTCTTTACTTCTCTGTATATACAGTCAATTAAAAAATAGTCATTATGTACTTCCTAAATAACATAAGATTGAGTGAGGTCCAATTACTCTTCAGGTTGAATTTGACTCTAATTAAAAAAGACTCAGATTTTTGAGACCTTTTCCTAGGTCTTGATTAAGAACCAGCCATTTGGGGTTGATAAAGTGGTGTAAGCACATTTAAAAATAAACAGACAGATATCCAAACATCATAAGCATAAAACTTTACTATGACACATTCTTTTTTATGGAGTATTTCTAACAATACCATACTTTTCAAATATTTCTTGCTCTTAGAGGTATCTTTATGAATCCTTTATGAAATGTGGTAATGAAACACCAAATGTGGCTGCTAAGATGACTCCACCACATTTACAATACACTTAAGATACAGCAAATAAAACAACTAACAGAAGAAGCATCAGTTTCATGGTCATTTCAATATTAAAGTTAGATATGTGTGCAAATAGTTGTACCAGTAGCTGGTTTTTGTTTGTTCATTTTCAAAGTAAGAACTATTCTCCCATTCTACAGGCAATTTTGCAAAACTTGTTTAACCAAGTAGAAAGCAAGCAGAGGTAGCTATAAGACAACTTGATAAATTGTTAATCATACACAAACATTTCAAAGCTTTTTCTTTTTGCCTTTTCATTGATCTACAATAACAAGAATGTCTAGAAGTAAAGAGGGCAATCTTACACTTTATACTTTAAAAAAATATGAGACTCTAGCTGTGAATGGACACATAAATCTTCACTACTAAGTAGGTCAAAAAGTGTGAAGAAAGTTTCCAGTCACGACCACTGCAATGCTGACATACAGCTGCAACCAACTCCTTGGTTTTATCTTTCTACTTGAAAACTGCACTGAGAATTAATAAAATGCAGGTTTTGCTCTCCTCTCCTGCCTTTTTGCTCCCTGCTCCTCCATCCTACTCTTTGGCAGCTACTATTTTCCTTCTTTTTATAAGGAAATAGTTTTTCTTTCCTCGCTGGGGCGGGCCGGCGGAGGCAGGCCAGGGCTTTGCAGCAGGCCGCCCATGGCGGCCCACCTGGGCAGTGGGAGGGCAGGTGCTGAGGAGAGGGCGAGTGACCTGAGCACACAGGGCAAGGCCGAGCTCTGCTGCTGCTGGCCCTGGTCACCTCTGGGCTTCTTTATTTCGTCCCTGTGTTGGCACAGGCAGGGTAGAGATTGGTGACCTTCAGGAAATGCTGTAATTCAGTGCAAACAGGAATCGATCGTTAATGTACTCACACACACGCTGCTTCTCTTGTTACTGAAATTAGCACAGCATCAGAGCGCCCAAGCAGACTAATGGCCTCCATAATTGCACAGCTCCCCCCAGTAAAGAAATAGTATTTCTTTCCTCTCTGTCTTCCCCATTTCACTATCTCCTTTGCCTTCCAAATTGTACATGAACTGCAGGTTATCACTCTCCATAAAGCACGCAGCTGTGTCCTTGTACTCTGTACACAGTGCTCTGTGCTATGCTTACATCGAATAGCAAATGGAAAGGAGAATGTAATTTTAACTAGAAACAAACTTCCTCAAAGATCTACAAGAATACTATATGATGCCCTTTTAAGTAGATCAATGCTTAGCGTGCTGTAGCTGTCAAAAATCCCACCCATTTCTAGATAAGACTTACTGAAGTAAATATACCAGGCATTAAAGAATATTAGCATCTAAAAGCTTATTTTCTCCCAAGAGCTATCAAATATCGACCAGGAGACCAAAAAAAAAAAAAGGAAAATTAAAAAAAGAAGAAGAAAATAGCAGGTACTGGCAGCTCACTTTCTTCTTCAAACTAGGGCATATATTAAACAGATTTTTGAGTACCTTTAGCAGACTGTCAGCATTAACTGACTTTCAGCACTTGCCCTAAAGAACAAGAAAGGGAAAAAGCCTGCTGTTCCTCTCTGTAAGGCCCGACTGCTTAGTGCTGAAGGGAACCGATTAGAAACAGCTAATTTATTTACTTTTTCTTTGGAATTAAACCAATATCTTCCTAAGTGATTTTTGCAAAATAGCAATATGGAGAATTATCAGAATGAAAAGGTTCAGTTAATTCAACCAATCTTCTTTCTCCTTGCCAGCAGAGACTGGAGGCCCTTGGAACTTGGAAGCTCTCCTGGCTCTCAAACCTTGTTGAAACACTTGCACCTCCACAATTTTTTTGTGTGTTTTAACAACCAGAGGAAAAACTTCTTTTCATATTGATGATTTCCTTTTCCAATGAGCTTCCTTTATTTTTTCTTCACAAAGCCACTTAGCCTTGGACTAATGTTGCCATAGTGTCATTTTTTTTCTCTCATTAGGACACATCACAGTACGAGCCAAGCAGAAAAAAAATACCAACAAAGCTCTGTATTAATGTTTTTAAACAAATACTTGCAACATAGTTAAAAATTTGTGAAGTATTTTAACTGCTTAATTTGTATCTTCCTAAATGTTCTCAGTATTTCATATTTAATTATATTTGCTTGAGATCCACTTGATAGGAGTCATATTTAAGAGTGACTTACTGAGCACTGGCATGGCAAATATTCTAAGACTACCCTTACTGATAAGGAAATGCTTATCAGCCCTGTATGAGTGATAGAAATAAAGACAGGTAAGTGACTATCCAGCAGATTTACCTGTTTGAGTCACAAACTAGCTGCAAAGTCTGAAAAGCCCCCACATCCTACCTACTAAAAGGGGAAAAGAACAGCCTTAACTTGGCTTCTCTCTGTTCTCTATACCACAGGAATCAAAGGGAATGTGAGAATAAAGTTATGCCTCAGTTTTAACTCTTGTAATGCATATGGGATGTGGCATATATTTAGAAGACAACTGAATTCACAATTTCTAGAGTCTTATATTTCAGTTGCAGATATGGCAATATATAAAGTTATTTCTCCACTTCATTTTTCTTATTGAGTTTGTTTTGTTATATAGTTTCCATTTTAGTCTTTCAAATATAGAGGTAAATGGAAAACGCAACAAAATGAATAATGAGTTTGCGAAAATTGTACTAGATTAATCTGATATCCTCCTCTGAGAAGGTAACTGAACTTCTAGACAATGAAGTAAAACGAAATGGATTTAGTCTCTGAATGTCAGCATTTGACAGTGCCTCAAGTACCTACGATCTAGCTGACTAGAATGCACCAATAGAAGGCAGCTACAAAAAAAGGCAAGTTTCATGGAAGTTAAGCTTGAGAAAAATAGGAATTCATTAAGGAATCACAAGGCTAGTAAGAACAAGGGGAAATGTCAATTAGAGTGATGAAAGGGAATCACTTGCTGATAGTCAAGTTACTTGAGTCATTTTTTACAAAGTGGTCCTGGGTCAGAAGTCATTGATCACCTTTGCACAAACAGTTTATGCCAAAGAAGTCAAATGATGACCAAAAAAAAAAAAAGTAAGCATCACTGTTAAGATAGAGGGAAATTGAAATAGCAGACAAAAAGAGCTGCACAATGTTCAGGACCATAGTAATAGAAACAAACTGAAATTCCGTAGCAGCAAATTAAGAATCAAAGAATTTCTGCTATATGCTCTAGATTCAAGAATTGAGTGCCTTAAGTGTAGACCCAGATTTACCACTGAAAAGTGTTTTTTAAAAAAATAGAGAAATGCAATAATTAGGTATATCAGGTGATATATTTTCCTTTCAGATAGAGCAATATTAGTATCATTGTCAACTGGGCTAGACTCCAATGAAACAACAATGGTAAGCTCGAATAGCAGCTCTCCATTCCTCTCAGAATATCATTAATGCTTTAACACTGGACTCTGCCACCTTCCTATGATTGATCTCTAGTTCTATAGACTGACAGCCACCATTCCAGTAAACCTGGAGTGCATACATGTATATATATGTATATTTATACAAATATAGAGATGCACGAATGTGGCAGAAATGCCGAGAACCCTGGAGTATGTCTATATAAAGAAAAGAGAAAACCCAAGCAGTGAATATTACCAAGTTAACTGATACTGTGAACTATAAAAAGTTCTCCAAGATACGTGCTGCAACACAGATTAGTTCATGATATGCTGCTTGCAGTAAATGCCAGCATGTGAAATACAGCTGAAACACTGAATTGGTAGATCCAAAAATCAACTACTGCTTCCTGAAAATAGTAATATGTAGCCCGTATACCTTTAAAATATATTTTTTTTTTATTTCCAGATGTAAAAACAAATTAAGAAATCCCATTTGCAACTTCAGTCCATTGGTTTATGGATGACTGTTCTGAATAGCATTGCATTCAGGATTTTCATGGCCTTAGCCAAGTGAAAAATTCTTTACAATATCCCTCGTGTCTAAAGTAATTTCCCTTCAATTTTCCCCCATTTTAATTTGCCCTGGCAAGAAGCTACACTGACCACAAGATAGTCAGTCTTGTGCACAAACACCATGGTCGATTCTATTATCAAATAACTATTTTAAGGCTTCTTTTGGGGTTTTGTTTGTTTTTTTGGTTTTGTTTGTTGGTTGTTTTTTGTTGTTGTTGTTTTTGTGGGGTTTTGTTGTTGTTTTATTTTTATAAAATACAATACTCTGTATGTTTCCTACTATACTCCTATACAACTAGGGTCAGCCGTTCTCTCTCCGGTCCAATAAATCTATTACAAAATTTGAACTCTTTTGCATCTACCATAGATCAAGCAGTTTTATCATGACACTGTCAGATATTATGAATTTATTCTATAGATGCACTTTATTTCTAAAACTCTAAAATAGCTATGTTCTCTCCCTTTTATTCTCCTGACATAACTGAAATATTAGGATAATACAGGCATATATTCACACCACTTTTAAAATTAAATAAGTCTCACTTTGCTCTTCACAGATGCTCATGAGACACCCTGCCCATGTGCAAGTTCAAGAGAGCAGAAGTTCCTTAAAACGAGAGCACAACGCCTTACAAGCTGAAGCCCTTAATTCATGATCAAACCAAATAAGGAGAGTAATGTCCTGGGTAGGTAATAGCAGTGAGAGTACCAGCACCTGAGAGCTGATTTAGGCTTACCTGAGCACTTAGGCTTACCTGAGCTGTTAGTGTACTTGTTTCTTTCTTTTTAATACTTCAGATTTTAGTAGTCTACATACTTTAAGTGGATTCAAATTTGTAGGTTAGTATTGAGAGAAGTGACTAAAACCCAAATCTTTTGGTTTTAAGAGCAATGGTTGTATTTATAGGCCATTATACTTTCTGCCAAAAAGTTTCAAAATGAGTTTTCAGGGTGTTTTCAGTGATGTAGTGTCCACGGCATGCACTTTTATGACAAAGCCATGCATTTTCTTTTGACAAAATTCCATCTCCAATTCAAATTCTTCATTGCAAAATCCATTAATACTTGTCATCAGCTTGTCAGCTGCTTAAAACCAGGGTTTTTACAGCAGTCAATCAATGTCTTGAAATCAATTATGGGTAATCTAAAAATATTTTAAATTAAATGTCTCATTATTACTTAGTTCGATTACTTAATTGATTTTATAAAACATTCAAAAGTTGTTAAAAAGTCAAATTCAATTTTATTTTACTGTGCTTTCTTCAGTAAATAACTGTTTTTTGGGGAAGGCAAGTAAAACCTTCACCCACAAGGGTGACACATGCACAGGAATGAGACACAAAAGTGTCAGTAACAGTCAAACAAATACAAGGAGAGTAAGGAGGTCGTTGAAAAATAGCTCTGCATTTCTTTCAGTTTTTCACTTTCATCCTCTTTAGAAGGTACCCTGGACAGCTGTGTTATGCCATAAAAGCATTTAACTAGCAGCCAAACCAATGTTTTTACAAACGATCTTTAGACCCTCTTTCAATAATCAGACCTTTTTTTTGTGGTAACTGGTAAAGTTATCCCAGTCCCTTCAGCTCCACTCAGAAATTAACCTACATAAAGCAGTTTATTCCCTTGTAATGAAAAGAAAAAAATCCATAAAACATTCACAGATAACATTTTCTGATTCTTTTTGAGGGACAGCTATGCAGACCAGCCTCTTACATCAGTTGTTTTACCTCTTAAGCACAAAATATTTTAAACTTTGTATTTAAGAAAATGTTGAGGGTGAATTCATTTTAAAACACACCACTTATCTCCCAGTACAAAGAATGATCATTCTGTCTTTATCCAGGCAAAACTACCCTTGATGTCATGGCAAACGCTTTACAAAGACTGCATTGATGCAGAACAAAAATAAGAAAGACTGTCCGCAGAGTGCTGTCAAACCTTTATTGGTGCAAGAAAATCTGTTACACCTTGGTCTTTACCACTGAAATTTATAAAGCTACAAAGTCTGCTTTCTCTTCCTTGTACAGCCAATTATTAATCATAAGGGGGTTTTCTTTTTTCCCTCAGTCTCTCATCTTTTTCCTTGATATTCTACCAAGCATTTCCCTTTAATTTGCTCCTGGCTGCTAAAAATACATAGAGCAATTTCTCTCAATTATGAAATAGAAATAAATGAATTATCAATTCATTTGTTAAATTAGCATTTAAAAACATGATGAGGCTTAAATTTCCTTTGATATCCTAATAACTTGAATATTACTCAAAGCATAAATCAATATTTTCATTGTCAGAGTGACAAAATCCTTCATTAGTTAAGAATTGCATATGGTAGAATGAATGAAATGCAGTAAAAACTGATTCAAGTTGGCGTCCTAATCAGTATGGTGTCTCCACTGACTCGAGTCATATCTCCTTGAGACAGTCAATGTAAATTTTTTAAACAAAGATTTTTTAAAAAATAAAAATAAAGCACGAAGAAACCCCCCATTATGTTGTAATCCTTAAACTCTGAATCTGGAGGAATACAGTTTGGTAAAAAGCTGGCATTGGAAATAACTAAATAACTAATAAATTGTGAACTTCCTTCTGTTCATTGCTCCGTCAGTTGTCCAATCCAGCTGCAAAACCCAACCCCGTAATCAATTTAATTTTTGGCAGCAAGGTTTCCTATTTGCAGAATGAAAAAACGAGTTCTGCATCTTGAGCTGTGATTCAGAAAACAAAATCTGTAAATGAAGTTAAACATGGGATTAAGTCTAGGCTTCAGCTACAGAAATTCCCATCAGTAGCTAAACTTTCCTTGTTTGTCTCCATCCGTGGCACGTGGATGTTCTCCACACAGAAGAAGCTGGTGGCCTGACCCAATGATGATTCAAGTCAGGGAAAGTCTTTGTTTTGGCTTAAACAAACTTGAGCATGGATCAGTTACAGCCATTGCTAAAGGTCATTTTATAGTTTACAGACAACTGAAAGGATTACTCCTAATTAATGGTTTGGTGCAGTATTTTCTCAGATAACAAATACCATAAAACTGGGTTTATTTCAAAACATACTGTATGCTTTTGCCCATTTGTATTTCTTGCAGGTACTATCTCCAGCAATTTATTTCATTGTATACTTCTTCCAAGACTAATTATATTAAGAAAACAGCTAGATTACTATACAATGTCTGTCCACTTTCCATTACATACTGGTGTGTTTTTTCACCCAGCAGAAATACAGAAAACATAATTGCTAGTGTTAATGTACTTAGCAATTTGGGTTAAGGAAAACAAAAAATAAGGATACTGCCTTAAAATTTCCTATGCTGGGTCAAATTTATGCAGGAAAACTTAAGAGTTATGTTTTTGGTGAGATTAGTAATGCATTTTTGCTGGTCTAAGATCACACTAGAGAGGGCTGACGCGAGACCTGAAAACAAAATGAATTTGTTTGCCTGAGGTTGCAGTCGTCTTCTGTATAAACACTTAGGTGAGTTCTAAATCTGGTCTGCCATCTACTGCAATCACAGTTGGGAATGAGTGCACTGACTTGCTATTCTGTATGCTATTTTTTTATCTTTAGTATGAATTCAATTGAAAACATTTTCAGTGTTTCAGTATATGCCTCTTGTTTCCATTAATAGTTTAATTTTATTTAGTATTTTTGTCCAGTATTGCTATATTAATTCTAGGATAGAATTACCAAAATATTGTTTCAATTCTTCCATGAAGTTGTATCTTTTTATGAAGTTCTTAAATACTTTTTTCTTACTTTACTGCAATCAGGTAAGATTAACAATGAATTTCATGGAGCTTGTCTTCACTGCTACATAAACTGCTAACAGTATTTGCTTTTACTGTCCTATCTTGCTTGCTTAGTTAATTTGCAGTTCTATTCCAGTTTGAATGTTAGGCTTCCAAACATGTTGCTGGGACTAATCCTCTGAATCATTTCTATTTGTCACAGTCCTTTTGCTCACAGAGAACATTTTTACGATTCTTTACCTATTTTGGATACAGTGAATTATGCATTACAAATAACATGTATGTCGTTGAGTCTTTTGATTTTGCATTTAGAATTTTGACAGAGTTGAAATAAGCATAAAATCATACACAGTCATATATGGCTTAATCTGCTGTGGACCTAGGGAATCTCCTGCATGCTGCTTTTTCCAGCAAAAACTTGGAAGTCACCTCGCCCACAAGAAATGAGTTTACAACATGCACACTGTAGATGATGGGACTGGTAGACTTACTTTCTGTTCCTTTTAGACTTCCAATTTTGGTCCTCATCCATGATGGCAAACGCTAAGCAAGTTTCCTTCTTATTACAATGGGAAAGCAATCAATCCCTTTTCATCAATCACTGACCTCTTTTGAATAAAGACTTTGTTGTGCGTTTTGTTTGTTAGTTTTGTTTGTTTGTACATTTGTAGGTGTGGGTTTTATTGTTGTTTGGTTGTTTTTTGTTGGTTTTTTTTCTTTTTTTAATGGGGAAAAAAGGTCTGGTCAGAAATAAATGGCAGTTCAAACTCCTTTAAATACAGGGACACAGAAATGTTGGGACGACTGTGACCAAAGGTAGACCAGCATCCATCTCTGTCTAGTCACTCAAGGTACCATTTTTAGCTGGTGGAGAGGAACAAGCACAGCTAGCTCAGGACCAAACACACTTTGTAATCTACATCTGAATTAGTCATCTGGACAGTCTTCATAACCAAGCCTTCATCATCTCAGCCTAGAGCAGGCATCTAATGTGAATCATTTTGAATGAATCATTTCTTCAGAGTCTCTTTGAATGACCTGTTTTTCTCCACTAACTAAATGGGAGCCTGAGGTGACTGCTTTGGAGGTACAGCTATATATTATAGGTATCTACAGTAAGACAATGACCATGTCACCTCATGCTCATTTACTGGATAGCAGCACAGATTACTGAAAGGATTTAAGAGCAGGGAACACCTTGATAACCTCCCCCTGCCATCCAAATGCTGTGTGCCAACCACCTTATGTTGTTCATGTAACCTGTCCCAGTTGCTTTTTAAATCCATCTATAGTTCGGCTTCCAAAGCATTCCATGGCAATAAATCCCAGTTCTTAGTCATGTATGGAGGAGGGATGGGAGATGAAAAGGAAAACTCAGCTCCCTCTGTTCTCAACCTGTTGTTCAATTACTGCTTTTAAGAGTGGCTCCATTCTGGTGTGATGGGGTAAAGCAGACTCCACAAGTCCTTGTGCACCAAAGGCCGGGAAAACTTCTCCCAGCATCTTCTGTGTCTGCACGCATTGCTGCTTTGCATTCCCACAGGTAAAAACACTTCATCAGGGCTCTGTGCAGAATGATAATAAAATTTAATTTGGGAATTCTCCATTAAATGCTGCTCTACACTGTAAATTAGGTTCTCTTGTTAAACAGCTAATTTGTGGTATTGAGTCACTATGCCCTGAGGGAAGTAGCACCTGAAAGCTTATAAAATTGACTGAAATGTGAAAGATAGAAATAAATAGTATGAAAGTCAGCCTAAACCAGACCAAATTTCCACTGCTAAATTTTTAAAGTACCTTCATTACTTACACTTCATTGAGCACACATTCCAACCATGTTCCCACAATTCAGTCAGGAGAGTGAGAATTCTGTGTGTGCGTGTGCGTGCACCCCTTCAGCACAGGCAGCAAATGACTATATTCTTGTTTCATGGGAATGTTTCTCAGTAGGCAGTTAATTTGTTTTAGCTTTTTTTTTTTTTTTGGTCAAGTATTTTTGTTCGGATGAAATTCAGCCTTTTTGTACTGTTTGGATAGACAGAAGGTCTACAGTCTAATACAACATCCAGCAAAGAACTCCAGGGAAACTCCTTCTTAACATAAATTGTTGCAAGCAAGTCCTTCATTAAAGACTTACAAGATTCTGTAACACTTTCCTACTTCAAGAAACCAACCTCTTCCAGTAGAAAGCTGTTCTGCCGGAATATTTTAAACCACTTTTACAATATAATGCAATTCACTCTCCAAGTGTGGGATTCATTACAACAGGGATTAAAATGACATCTTAGTGTCATGTGAAGCATGCAGCTGGGGATTTGAGACCGAGTTCAGTTGCTGGACAGTAGGCCAGCTGAATTGAGCTTACTGCTGAGTTAAAGTAATACGTTTAGCTTTGGAATAAAGGGGCATGAGGATTAAGGGCTATCCATCAAAGAGACTTAATAATACAGAGATGTTGTCACACAGGAAATCTAAAAATGGACCTACTGGGAAATTTATAAGAGTAGTGGAAAAATGGCAAAGCACAAATAAAAAGTAAAAAATCTGTATAATCATTAAAGCCCATTACACTCATACAGCACAGATTTACAGAAATGACAAGCAGGCACTTTTAGGTAGACTAAATTATAAATGTTATCAATCAACATTCTTCAAATAAATTGAATGGAAATGACATAAGCAAGAAGAATGTCCTGGGAAAAACAAAACAAAAAAACCCAGTACCTGCCTGTAAAGGTTAAGCTGCGTCACAGGGAAATATTTTTAGAAGTGACATGATAAAATCCCTAAAATTACATTTCAAACTTTAAAAGCCACAATATTGAGGGCCTCACACAGGAAATCCAGCAGAATATTCTAAGAGGACATGAATAATTCATAGCTTCTGTAGCACACACGAGACAGATGATAGGAGAACAATGAGGTGTCCAGGTGTGCTCCTGCCAAGTGCAGTGACATGAGCACACTGTAAATCTGCTGGAGAAACGCAGACGCTCATCTCTAGCCCACCAAGACACACTGTGAACTCGCTTCCAGAAGTTCTGTACCTGTTTTAACATCAAAAGGCTGAAAAGCCAGGAGACTGGCTATTAACATACCTTAAACGTTCACGGTAAAGAAATTTTCCGTGGCTCTAGCATATATTAGAATTGATCCTAAGGTGATTGCCTGGTTAGAAATAAAACCCAACCTAATCTATACCCACTCCTGTTCCTTTAATTTCCAATACTTCCCTGCCTTTACTCCTTCTTCCCCTCCCCTAATAGGCACTTTGAGTGACATACTTGTCACAAGTGTGGTAGTAACTCTTTTATGAGCAAAATAACTGTCTTTGTTACAGTACTTGATTGTTGTTCCCCACAGTGAGGGTTTAAGTATAAATTCAGTTTCTTATTGTAAAATAATGCAATTGAAGCTCACAAAAATTTCAAGATCTCTTTTGATGAGAAATTCTAACACACAAAAATATGTTCCAAGGTGACACAACTGGCAAGTGGATGTAAAGCTCAAAATAGGTAACCTTTACTATGTGCCTGCCTTTT
Organism: Caloenas nicobarica; assembly: GCF_036013445.1. NCBI lineage: Eukaryota > Metazoa > Chordata > Aves > Columbiformes > Columbidae > Caloenas > Caloenas nicobarica. The sequence continues at coordinate 114,323,160 of NC_088245.1, forward strand.
CAGCCCAGAGGGAACAGTGCAGGTCAAACACGTAAAATATTGAACCTGCCCAGCGTTCAGCACCTGTCAGGGTACTCACTTCACCCTGAATGATTTCCCTCCCACTTGCCTCTCTAGAACACCTCCAGGCTTTGCCATCTCCTGAATGTGTAACCCAGTATAAAAGCCAATCTTTACAAGTAAGAGGGCTTGTTTTGATCTCCTCGGAGATATTTCTATGCTTCAAAATATTCTAGCAGAAGTACAACACGTCAAACCCTTCAAACGAACAAACCCACCAATTCAGCAGATTCTGTCTGCAAATTAGGTCTGGAGATAGGATAGAATGTGTAATTATTACTATGAATTTCCAAGAGGGTTTTCTTTTTTTTTTGGTACACGCACATGCTTGTTTCTTGCCTAAAAATGTTCCGCATAATTTTGTCAGCTGCACAGGAGATATTTTACAGCTAACCAGTTGAAATAAATGAATATGTTATAGATTCCCCTCAACACTTGATGCCTCTGGCAATTTGAAGACACAAAATATGGCAATCCAACTCTTTCTTTAAGGAGGCATATAAGAAAAAGCAGAAAAAACCACAAATTCAAGTAAATTGTTCATTCATAAGTTTGTAAGGTCAATGTGATTAGATATACTACAGAGACAGTCTTTATGCACACACACACACACAGAGCTAATATGCACAAACAGATATATACATATACAAACTAAAAAAAAAATCTTTGCTACTATTAAATTCTTTCATTTAGTTCATTACTAATAATATATAACTAACCATATAAAGTCAACTGACCTTTTGACTTTTTTTAACAAATCAGTCATGAAAGAACAGCTGTTTATAAAATCTCCTCTGAAACCAAGGCAGTGTTTTCAGATTTACAGCTAAAGACATTTTTATAGCTGGTGATGAATGCTCCAATTTATTAAAAAGCAGTTATTTTCATTACTCCTTTTACCAAGTAAATCTGATCTGACAGCAGTGTGTAGTAACCAAAGTTCTATTTCCCTTTTGCTCCTATATTGGTTTCCTTGCTTCTTCAGATCTCGGAAGAAATCCCAGATGAACAGTGTCTCTGCACCAACCCAACAGAGAGGACCACAACACAATTAAAACCATGAATTTTTTTTGCATCTGCTGCGTGCCCAGAGAGCCTGCACTCGGGTTGCTACCATATGCTGGCACATCTTAATTCCTATTGCTACTCATATCAGAGGACTGTATGGGCACTTCAGCATATGCCAAAACCACATTTCCATTTTGCTCTGTGCTTGCACATGCCAGCATGGGTAATATAGTCTCAGCTGGGGGACTGGGATAAAACGGCAGCTCAGCTTCACACTACCTCAATTAAGATACCCATCTTCCTCCCCTGGCTACGACTCTCAATGTCTTCCACATCAGTTCTCCCTCCCAGAAGCAGAGATTAATGTCTTTCTTGAGCTGTACTTTCTCAGAAGGGCTTCCTTGGATGTGCCTGGTGCTGTCAAGGAAAGACCCCCTCGCCTCAGCCAGCTCCAGCTATGGGCCAGCTGGGGTCTCTCCCTCCCAGGCAGACCCTTCCCTAGAGAACAGCAAAACACAGCTGGACGACCAGGCTCATGCTGTTCTAGCTCCTCCATAAGTTTACAGACATGTCATCACTGGTTGTGGAAGTTGTGTGTCTGTGATTTAAAATAAAGTCATCATTGAAAATTTACAATTAAAGTATCTTGAAAGACGACAGTGTGAAGACTGTGGGCCTGAAGTCTGTTATGAGATCTGTGGCTGTAAATGCTTTAGTTTTCCCATTATAAATTTGATTTTCCTGGCCACCTCCATCTTTTACAAGTCCAGCGACTGCTCTGTTTGAAAATGATCCTGTACAGCTTAGATCATCAGGTTTTACTCGGCAAAAGGTAGAAGGAGAAAGGAGAAAGAAGAGGGGTTATACTTCAGTCAAAGACTTGTCTATCAAAAATTCTGAAATTGAGAGCCAACGGGCACAAAGTGGAACCCAGAGGATTCCAGTTAGATGTTATAAAAACTCCCCAGTTTTTAGTGTAAGGGCAGTCAAACACTGGCACAGGTATCTCCATCCCTGAATATACACGGAAGTTAGGTGGGCAAGGCCCTGGAGACCCACCTCAGCAGCCATCCTGAGAAGAGGTTTTAGACCAGATGACCACAAGAGGCCTCTTCCAACCTAAATCATTCCATGAGTCCACGTTTCTAGTATTTGAAAATGGTCTTTCTAGTGATTAAAAACATAACAGGAAACTGAACAGTAAAACCACTCTAAAATATTCTGGAAATAAATTAAAATTTAAGACACAGTATCCACTTCCTGATGACCAACAATTCTTCTACAAGTCATTTCTTACCTCATGTTTTTCACATGATTTTACAAGAACTTCTGCCTGAGGGAAGAAGTGGAGCAGAATTTGATTGCAGGACAATTTGCTGTATAATGAAAACATACTGCAACTGGTGTTCATAACTAAATAATGATCAATCATGCAACTGCATGTACAGGTTATTTTAAATATCTCTAAACATAATTTCCAGGTTGCTTACTCCACTGACCTTTACAGACATACAATACCAGTCGTATTGCCAATCTGTATGATATCAGGCCTTTGTCATACATTCTGCTTGGACAATTAATTATCAAAAATAATCCCTACGATTATATCACATCATGATATATTATGATATATTTTTCATTGCCACATATTAAATTTCTGAGAATAATCACGTTGTCCAGTTTGTATACATAAATTAGAAGCCTAACTCATCTTCACATCAGATTGGATGTAAACAGGATAATTCAAATTATATCTCAGATATGGGTACTAAGAAATATTTCCAAAGCCTAAAGTCCCTTTGAGCATCGTGAGGAGATCTCAATTCAGTCTGAGTGACAACCAACAGTAAGACAAGGGGTAATGGGTTCAAGCTGGAACACAAGAGGTTCCACTTAAATTTGAGAAGAAACTTCTTCTCAGTGAGGGTGACGGAACACTAGAACAGGCTGCCCAGGGAGGTTGTGGAGTCTCCTTCTCCGGAGACATTCAAAGTCCACCTGGACATATTCCTGTGTAACCTCATCGAGGTGTTCCTGCTCTGGCAGGGGGATTGGACTAGATGATCTTTTGAGGTCCCTTCCAAACCCTAACATTCTGTGATTCTGTGATTCTGTGAGTGTAAGACCCAGGAGCGTAACACCTCCCTCTTCCCTACAACACATCTGTCTTGCCAGAAGGAAGGAGCCAGGATGTCTGGCCTTGTGGGGACCACTGTACAGACAAGAGAGCTGGATCCCCAGCTGTACAGCCAGGAAACTAGAAGACCACAGCCTACTGCCTTGTGCCATCTCGCAAACCTGTTGCATCTTTTAGATGCAGGCTGAGGATGGAAAGTATTCCCCTCTATTAACTGCGTATGGAGCCCAGTATCCCAATATAGGCATTTAAATGATGTCTAAAGCTGAATTATGTAAATTCTTCTCTGATCCCTTTATTCATACCCAGAAATGCACCCATTGTTGTTCATTAGCTGTAATTTGAGAGCCAAGTTTCTGAACAGAGCACATGAGAGTATAAATTGCCTAGAAATTTCGCACTTCCCCGAATGCTTGCACATGCAGTTATTGTTCATCAGCCTCATCGACCACAGCACCTGCATGCAAAGTCGTAACTGAGACCATAGGAGATGCCACACTGAATCCTGCACAGATATTTTCATCCGAAGGGTTTTGCATTCAAAAATTTTGTACAGCAAGCAAGGACAAGGCTCAGCCTGAGATTAACTTCTGTGAAGGCTTTTTTTAGCCTGTTTCTCACACATAGCACAGTTATCAGATACAGGCTCAGTCACCATTATAAAAGCCAACACCAGAAGAGATCATTAAAAAAAAATGCTTCCCATTATATAAACTTGTATTTTGGTTTCCGGACTTGTGTATAGAAAGTAACATTTTCTACAAAATTATCGCAAATTAAATAATGATACAAAACTGAAAAAGCAAAAAGAAAAGTCCTACCCAATCATCACTAAATACCACTAACAAAAAGGGACTGATTTTCTTTACACTTTTTTTTAAAAAATATATTGTATGAAAGTTGAATTCTTTTCCTCTAATTCTCCCTCAAGAGGGAGTTCCCATTTGACCCAGCTGTCTGTGCATGAAAAATGTATTAACTGGCATGATTTGCTTTATTTAGAATAGAAAGAATATCTGTTTGCCATTATTACTGCAGAGAGCAGAAGGCAATGCTAGCTCAGATCAACACAATGCTTAAAGGTTTCTTTCTCCTTCTTATGACCTAAATTGCATATTAAAACTCAAACCAAGAAGAGATTAAATATCAAAATAGTATTATTACTTAAAGAAAAACTTATCTTAGAATTTATTGCCAACTGATACAACCATACTGTTCATTAGCTAAAAACCTATAAAATTCAGAAGAAAGTGAATTCGAAGGAATTCAAGGAAAGATAAGGGTAAATGACATTTCCCAATATCTGAATAAAGCATGTTTAGCACCACATTTACAAGTTACAGGCAGTTTTACCTTTATTTTAAAATTATATTTAAATTATTTACTAAGTAAATCTAAAATACTTTTTCAATAAAGTTCTTTATTCTTGCACACTTTTTGTTAATGTGAGAAGTTAAATTAAAACGACTGACCTGACTATAAGTATTGTTCCTTCTTAAAGGAAAAAGATTCTTCTGTTATGTATATTTCCTCTCTTTTCCCATTTGGAGACAGGTAAATAATTGATTCGTTTTGCTAACATGGTTAAAACTTTGTGCTGCTATTGGAATAATAAAATAAGGAATTTGAACTTATATTTTCGTTCATGGCTGCAACTTCATACACCTTCATCTGGCTTCAGAACAAACCAAATTTTGACATGGGAGTTTTGAAAAAAAAAAAAAATAGTCCAAATCCAACAAGCTGATGCTTTCCAAACAGCAAGTGCCTTTGAGGACACAATGCAGTGTAGAAGGAAAGCAAAAGTTGTAAGGACTTAACTTGGAGTCTTTTGGTAACATTTACCATCATTTGGAGAAGTTATGCAGAAATGAGGCAGTAGGGTTTTTTGGTTAGTTGGTTGATTTTACTTAAAAAAAAATATGGAAATTTGGCCCCACTTAACTTAGTGACTACCTTGCTGCTGACTTCATAATTTTTGTCACTGACTTCAAGGTGGGGGGGTTGCTCGCTCTGTGTTGATGTTTTACAGCTTCAGCACTCCCTCCTTTCTCTGATCCAGGAAATACTGGTCACGTGCAACCCGAGTCAGATTTGATAATACAGCTGTAAGCACAACTGCATGCAGAAGTAATTACTAAATATTCCGCAGCATCATCTGAAAGGAAGGCAATATTTTGTCTAGGCAAAATTCAGTCCCTATAAGACATATCAGGCTGCTGACAGCGAACAGACACAGAGGCCAAGTGAGTCCCGTACATTGCTATGCCCATTTCTATCAAGCCTGACTTCAGCATGTCACCCATGAGGGCAAGAAAAGCTCTGGCTCCATCCTTATTCTACTCATTACCTCTGTGCAGCTTGCTGTCAGTAAGCATCCTGGTTAATGCCAGTAGGAAACAGAGGTCTGGTTACATGAACATGTTGGCTGGGAAATGGAGATTTTTACTACACATAAACCTCAATTCAAGATAAATAACAGGTTCATATAGAAGGTGCTAGGTATACTGTATTGTGTTTAATATAAGTACCTGGGTACTATAGCCACCCAACACCAAAGATGTTTATAAGAGAATAAGACAAAAAAACAAGGCTAGAGACAACAAATTCTTTCAGAAGGTTTCCAAGCCCACGTTTTACCCAGGCGACCCATTCCAGTTACTGTGCTAGGCAGAGGTAATGGTGATAGGAAGCCTGGGAATGAAGGTGGAAAGCACTGTGTGGTGCTCCGTGGCTACATTCAGGGCAACACAAAACCTGTTGTTTATGGTCTGCTCACCATAATGGCATAAAGTAGATTTCTGGGATGATCTCTTCAGAAACCCATAGGGTATTAGTGATATTCTTGGAGAACATGATCTGAATGCTATTACCTACACTGAAACGTGAAGAAGGAAACTGTGACAGCCATGGATGTTTTCTGTGCTCTCAGATGCCAGAGTCAATCATAGAATCATAGAATACTTTGGGTTGGAAGAGACCTTCAAAGGTCATCTAGTCCAACCTCCCTGCCATGAGCAGGGACATCTTCAACTCAGAGCCCTGTCCAGCCTGGCATTGAATGCCTTCAGGGATGGGGCATCTACCACCTCTCTGGGCAACCTGTGGCAGTATTTACCACCCTCATTGTATAATAAAAAATGTCTTCCTCACGTGTAGCCTGAATTTTCCCTCTTTTAATTTAAAGCCATTACCCCTTGTCCTAGTGCAAAAGGCCCTATTAAAAAGCCTGTCCCCATCTTTCTTACAGGCCCCTTTTAAGTACTGAAAGGCCACAATAAGGTCTCCCCGGAACCTTCTCTTCTCCAGGCTGAACAACCTCAACTATCTCAGCCTGTCCTCATAGGAAAGGTGTTTAATTGTAGCCCAGATACAATGGGTACCATTGTATGTATGACTTACAGATTTCTAAAGCATTTTACACCACTAACTTTTTTCTTTTTTTTTTTTTTAAATTAAAAGATTCTGTTAAGTAAATATAGTCAGTACACTCTTTTGTGTCTATTGCATATGAAAAAAAATGTCTTCAGTTCCTCAGGCCCCACACAGGAGAACAGGAAAAGCCATAATTTCATCTTCAAATACGAAAATTTATGAACAGCACTTATAGAAAGAAACAAAGAAGTTGAAAACTTATCTTTCCACTAATATTGTGGATTTTTTAAAATGTTATTCCTATTTCTTTTACACCCTAGACTGAACACCAACTCTAATCCAATGCATGGTCCAACCAAAACTTTGTTACACAATGAAATTTTCGGAAGCCGACAAATATACTGGAGAGGAATAAGTCTGCCCAACCTTAAAACAAGATACATGTTACTGTAGCTGGTCAAGTATGTCATTTCCATGAACAAACTTGAACTCACATCTTTGGCTCCATAGAAAAAAAAGAAACAATGGACCTGAGCTGTCACATAAAATGATGGATCTTGGATACTACTTTCAGGGTTTCTTATCATCTACAAATACAAGAAAAATCCTCTACAAGCTAGTATTATGCAAAATAATTATATATTCTTTTTACGCTTTTTACATATTATGTTCTGTCCATAAAATCATAGAATCATAGAACCATTTTGGTTGGAAGAGACCCTCAAGATTATCAAGTCCAACCATAACTTAACTCTGGCACTAAACCATCTCCCTAAGAACCTCATCTATGCATCTTTTAAACACCTCCAGGGATGGTGACTCAACCACTTCCCTGAGCAGCCTGTTCCAATGCTTCACAACCCTTTCCATAACTAAATGTTTCCTAATATCCAATCTGAACCTTCCCTGGAGCATCTTGAGGCCATTTCCTCTCATCGTATCACTTGCTACCTGGGGGAAGAGACCAACACCCTCCACGCTACAACCTCCTTTCACGTAGCTGTAGAGAGCGCTAAGGTCTCCCCTCAGCCTCCTTTTCTCCAGGCTGAACAGCCCCAGTTCCCTCAGCTGCTCCTCATCAGACTTGTGCTCCAGGCCCCTCACCAGCTTCATTTCCCCCCTCTGAACTCTCTCCAGCACCTCAATGTCTTTCTTGTAGTGAGGGACCCAAAACTGAACACAGGATTCGAGGTGTGGCCTCACTAGTGCTGAGTACAGAGGGAAATAAAAAAATACAGTATCTTGCAACTTATGAGCTCAATATTTTTTTATATTTGTTTGCTTATGTTTTATCCTAATAAAATCATCTGACCAGAGTACTGGAAATGTTCACACAAGTCATTTAAGAGACACTATCTCTATTAATAAGATGTCAGAAATTATATTTGCAATTTCAATTTTAAAAAAAGGCTTGCATATGCACTGACTTGATGTTTCCATTCATTTTCTGATTTTTAAAAGATAAAAAATTTTGAAGAAGAGCAGTGCCCTAAGGTGGTCTCTTAGTTTAAAACTGTCCATTACGACAAAATTATCTTCTGGAACACCGGGGATCTAAGTTGAAGTGGAATTTCAGCCAGCAAAATATGTTAAGATTACATTTCCTTTAGATTTTTAATGGGAATATGAAAAAAACTCCAAGTGTTTCACATTCACTCTCCTCCTGCTTATACTCTTGGATAATGTAAAAACAGTGGCAAACCCCAGTGGTCTGAGGTTAAGAAATCCATCCCTAAGAAATTACCATTTTAAATTTGCTAAAAGTAAATAAGACAAATATAATAAAGTGTCTATATTTCACATCTGTAAATAAATATATGCAAAAGATTTGCAAAATTAAAAGAGGATATTTCATCTTCACTAGTCTTCTGCCTTGATGGAAAGTAAGTAATTCCTTTAGCACATGTAATAAATGTGTGTAATACCAATAGGAGGTATCAAAATAGGTCATGTTTTTACTTTGTGTGTTGACACAGTAATTGGTCAATTATGTGTAATGGAGACTAACTGCCTCTTATAAAAAAATACACTCTCTGCATTAATAATAAACAGATTTTTTTTTCCCCCATGCACATTATGGAAGCCAAACACCATAAAAGCACAGGAAAAGATTTGGAAAACTGAAAAATTAGTCACCTGTGATTTGCAGCATCTATGAGCATATTCTCAATAATCACTTAAAATTGTTCAACAGGAGTGTCCTGACAGATCAAAAAATGTCAGCATACATGAAGTTACTGAGTCTGATCCATGGCTTTGCTTTGACTTTGCCCCTTTGGGTGAGTCTTTCCACCATGCTCCTGTCTATCATAGACCTTGCCCTTCTCTTCACTCCTTACAGAATATAACAAACATGAGCATTTAGGGGTAAATGAGCCAGTTCAGAATTAAGACTGTAGGTTAAAAGAGTTGCTTAAGCCCCCTCTATGTTCAGGCAAGAAAGAAAGGTGGCTTAAAGACAATTTATGTTTCCCTTGATATTTAAGATATACGTGATAAAGATCCCCTTTCAGACCTGCCATTGTTTTACTCTGGCTACAGTGAAAATCAAGATTATTAATTTTTAGGGAGCCAAAATTAGGTGAAATCAATCTAACTGTACTAATAAAAAATATCTGCCTTGGAATATATTTAGGCTAGATCTCAGTGTACGGTATGTCAGTCTGAAAGGGAATTAATTTTTACCAAATCTGGTTTGAATCAAATGAAGTTTCAGTAACACTGAAGAAAAAAAAAATAATTCACAGAGCACTATAAAAGTATCTCTGTTATAATAAAAAAACTACTAAAAATGTCCTTTGCATTTAATTTTTTAAAAGACTTTGATTTAACAGATAAATTTAATTTATTGCTTGGGTAGAACCTTTGGGCATTTTACAAAGGACTGAGGAACTATTGTACTATCTCTTGTCACCTTGCAGATCTCATTAGTGTGTAAGGCACTTGCATTGAAGGTCTTATTTTCATTTCTTACCCTGTTTACAAAAAGCTAAAAGAATTACTAAAGTATTAAATTAAGCACCTGAGTTATACCAAAACATTTATTCATTCGCTTCAAAGAGCACTAGCCTTGAGGTCTTGACTCTACCAAAGGCATAAATGCCAGATTTCCTTTGGCACTTAGCTAGTCTGGGAACTGACCTGACATCTCCACGTATCCATCAGGTTTTTGGGCAGGAGCACCTGCCCATGTCCTAGTCCCTGCAGTATGCCCACATGCCTATCAGGCATGATTCAGAAACAGGCTTGCAGAAACAGAAGGAAGAAGGAGAAACCTTAAGTTTTCCCTCCTTTCCTACACAAGGGTCATGAAGGGACAATATGTGACCTTCCAAAATACCTTTCTCTGATGTGGCTATGGAGGCAGAGAAAAACATAGCCTAAGGAAATTCAAGAATGAGAAAAGAAAGTGTAAATGAGATCAATAAGAGCATGCAAATTTTCCAAGAGCATGTACATAGAGGAGAACAAAGAAGAGCGAGTTGTTCAGGAAAAGAAAGGGAAAACTGGAAAGAGTAACTGAGGAATGTTATGAAAAAAGAAGTAAAAATAATGGTGAAAAAAATAATAAACATAAGATGCTCAGGGAAGGAGATCAGTCTTTATCTCCCAGTCCCTCTCACTTGCCGCAGGTAAAAGCTATGAAGACAGCATGACAGATTTCCACTGACTATCATGACAAAGTCTTGGCACATTGTCCTTGCTATTACTGTCAATCAAGAAAAACCGTCAAAAATTACTATGAGCAATGAAGGTATATGTACACAGAGATGATCATAAAAGATGACAAGAGAGAGGATTTTGACAGATTAAGATATTATTCTGCCTTCCCTGTGCATTTGTTTAACTTTCAGGATTCAGTGGACAGTGGAGCAAAATGGCAATAGATCTGTGTAACGCAGAGGCTGGTAACAAGGCAGAGAATCTATATGTTATCTTGCAAACTGAAGCAAAATAAAGGGAAAAGGAATGACAAGGAAGAAAAAAGGTAAAAGTAAATAAATAAAAATCAGTCAGAGAAGCTGACTCTGAGTGAGAGAAAAAGAGTTGGGGAGAGCAGCCAGGTTGTGTTCTCATTTACCCTCAAGTCATGGACTTACATGTGTGTAACTGGCACCACCATTTGGCCAAGCTCTCCTTATCAGCTACAGGCAGAAATGAATGACAGACCATACAGATGGAAAAGATTTATTTGCTGATCCACTTATCTTCCTGACAGAACACAGCTGTTCCCTATTGTACATGGGTTTTTTGCCCCCGATTTTAAATTAAAGTCTCAAGAAATTACGCACCCAAGACATATCAATCTTCTAAGGATTTTTCTACAACTAAAGAACGTCCACATTGGGATACCTCATCCTTCCACTTCTCTAGCTTGACATTCATGCTAGTGTGCATTCCTATTCTCACCTCAGTATCCTTCCCCACATAAATATATTGCAAGTTTAATCACAAATAAAGACCACTGCAAGAAAAGTCTTAGTCCTTTGCTAGAAATTAACCTTCTAGTCATTTCTATTACTCTTAATTACACTTAATGAAATTTCATGTGGTCCACTCGAGATAATATCACTTATCTCATCTTCAGTGTTAAAATTTATCATATTTTCTGAGCAAATGGATTAATATCCATTTTTACATGAAGATTATTTTTACCCTCCATGTTCCACTGTATGTTATGCTACATTTCAGACTTCAAGTTATACTGGATTATTTTTCCCACCAAAAGGAGAAAATCCACAGTTAAAAAATTATGTCTTCTACTACTTTTACAATCACACAAGTGATTATTCATGAACCAGACCTCTCACACATCTGCAGTGAAATTTTACTCTGTGTTAACTTTTGAGGAAAAAAACCCACCACATGGCTTTGATGATATATTCGGTTATTTTGTTTGCATGTACTTTTTTTGTTGTTGTTTTGAATTTTGATAATCTAGCAGTCGTGATAGATTTTCTTCATCCAGCAAGCACCTGTAAGGCTTTGAACAGCCAGCCTTTGCATTCTGAAATGCATCATCTTTGTACTTGTCAAACTAAACCTCATTGCTTTTCTTTTCTATCCATATTTTTCAATGTTTCTTATTGTTTCTTGTTAATGGCACTTCTTTTTCACACCTGAAAGCCTGTACCTGAATCTTCTACTGGAATCTGCTCATGGTAGCTGTGAAGAACAGAATAGCACAGAAACCACCCCAGGAAAACATTATGTCATGGATCTTTGGGCTCTGTTTACTTGGATTTTATCCCTATTGCAGATTATTTCTTGGATAGAGAGAAATCGCCTATTAGGTATATATCAGACACCAGCCCGCCTCAGACCAGTGTCAGCAGTTAATTTAATTTTCTTATCTGTTATTCTATTTTCAAGTAGAAAATAATCTAGATTTTTTTTGTTTGTTTTTAATTGAATCTTTACTGTGGAGTAGATCATTATGGATTCTGGCACAGAAAGCAACAATAATCTTCCTTAAAAAAACATTACCAAGCTAATTTTTCATTAGACCTTTTTTTTCATCCCTCAACCAGTTTTCAAGCTATACAGCAGTGCTGAATAGAAAAATTAAAATTGGTCAAAGTTAATTTTGTGAATACAAAAAAGATGAGAACAATGAAGATCAAGACTTAACTGCGACCTGGTTTTGTCTTTAGGGGTATTTCAGATTTCCACTGTCACATTGATCACCCTGATTTTTTTAAATTATTTTTTCTTCCTTAAGTTCAAACACTAGGTTCATAATACATTTTGAAAAGAAATAACATGGTTCATTTTTTATTGCACTATTGAAAATAATTCTGCTAATGCATAAAGGCTGAGATTTAAGTGACAGTATTACTAGCAAACTAAAAACTGCTTTGTGAAAAAACTCAGTTCTAAAAGACTAAAGTTATAGCAATACAGACCAAACTATTAGGTTTTAGTGTCATGTTGCCACTGATGCAGTGTCATTGCTCAAGCCAATTTTACACGATACAATTATTACATTGTCTTATAGATTTTTTGATCACTTTTGCATATATTAAACCAGATGTATGAGATAATACCAAAACATGACTGCACTTACAGCTTGAGTTCTATTTTAGGTATTTTGCGAACAGGGTTCATTGAGGTTTGCAGTTTTATTCCAAGAAAAATAAATCAACAAAACCCCAAAGGAGGAAGTCCTTAAATTTTTGAAGACTGGGAAAGTAAAATTTAGAGGTATCTCTATGAGTTCAACCTGAGCCACTGTTCCTCTCTACCTTCATGATCAGCCAGTAACACAGCCAGGATGTGGAGCCAGGTGGGCTTTGGATCTGACATGAGTTTCCTCATGTAAAATATGAAAAAACTCCCCTGACCTAAAGGCAAACAGCCCAACCAAGCTTTTCCTAAGATGAGTTTAGTATAGATTCCACCAAAACATACATTACAAATCTTTCCACAAACCTGAGGTTCTTTGCTCTCTTAATAAACACCCACATAGATCAAATGCATAAGCTCATGGTAACATGCCTGTTAACTAATTGTCTGATGAGGAACAATCTACCCTTGCTACTAAAATAAACCCAAATCCATGTATTTCTAGGGGTATAAGTCAAAATATGATTTTGGTGGAATTTTATGTTATGCTGCACTGCTTTATTGTGTCTCCTGTAGGACAGCATTGCTGTATTAACAACAACAAAAAAGTTCATACAAAATACAGTTCTTCAATGCTGCACTGTTAAAAGGTCATTTCTCCAATCACCCTTTTTGACAAGAAAGGGATACAGAAGAATGACTTGACTTTATTCTCTTCCAGTGTTGCACAGAAAGCTTGTAAGGAAGAAGTCATTCTAATATGAAAGCAACACAAAGGTGCCACATGGAATACTGACATTATTTGAACCCAAATGACTCTGGTAGTGCACTAATCTTTCATGTACAGGGAATCAGACTCTCATGTCAGCCACAAGGGAGTAGGAAATTATCTCTGATACATCAGAAACCAGCAATAGCTGTTTGGTACAATTCACCTGACTAGGCCATCAGCTTTAATTTAAACTTGGACTTTTCTGGAGACGCACTACTTTAACCGTATGTTAAAGCTCGAACTAACCCTCAAATGCTCATGCATTTGTCCACATCAGGTCTGTGAGCAGGATTCTCTCCTGTTGAGAGTCCTGTTACTGGTACAACTTCAGCTGCTGATCTTTGTCTCCCAGGCTCAGAAGAGTGACATGAACCACCCCTAGCAGAGGAGCTCACAAAGGTTTCACTGTGCTTATGAACAAGAGCAATGCATGTGTTCTAAGCAGAAGTAAGACTGACTTCACCTGCATAGTGCACAGTCAGCATACAGGAGAAAATACAGTAAACCACTTTCTGATTTAGATATTATTTTTTAAAAGGCCTGCTGTAATTTAAAGGCAATCCACAACATGTTTTCTGTAAACAAGCACAAATATAAACAAAAAATACAGTTGCTGCAGCAGTGCACAGTACATGAGGAGGTGGTAAATGATGGCACTTTGTCAGAGGCAGCGGCCTCTCCAGGGCAAAGATTGTCCCTGACAAGGCCCTCAGTGATCACTGAGTGTCTGGCCCCAAGTCTAAAGGGACATACTGAAATCTTCTCAGTTCTGTCACATTTACTGAGCATCACACTTCCCATCAGAAAGGAAATATTAGTGTAATGAACCAGGAGTACTTTAGCCCTAAGACCTATAAAAATTCCCATTCAAAACATTGGTTCACTGGTCAATCCAGGTAGTGTCTTACTTGCTCCTAAGTATCCAGAACTTTGTTCAGCCACAAATATCAATCCTAAAAATTTTAACACTTATTCCTGTTAGAGAAGCTGATTTGTGAACTATTTATTTCCATTACAATTTCAGCTGTTATTCTCATATCAAGTTACTTCATGTAAAATTTGTCTGTCTTCCACCAACATGCAGCCACTTGGCTGTTGAAAGACAAGTCTGCTTTTGAGAGCTGGGCAGTGCTTGAAATCCAAATTGAAAATTCACAATTAAACAAATTAAACAAAACCAACCCTTTTACAAAATAAAACCCTCTGCTTTTTGGTGAATCTTGTTAAAAACAGACTAACTAAGAATAAAATACAGGTTAGGCTTTTAATATCAAACTCTGGATTTATGGCCTACTATTGATATTTTTCTGAAATCAATTCGAGCAATTCTCAGAACATATTTATCACCATAGAAAGTTTAGGTCAGTTATTTTACATTTTGAATGAAGTAGGTTTTTTTTCTTTATTCCTTATTCAAGATGGCTCCTTTTATGCTATATTCTATAATGCGGCTCTATTTATGCTTAATACAGACAATGTGTGCAGAAAATATAGATATAATTAAAACTGGAAGGAAGCAACATATTCACCATTCTGGCATTTCACAGGCTAAGCAAAATATGTAATCACAGAACCTGTATACTGACACACTCGATTTCTATCCTCTGGGTTTTTTCGGACTGCTACTTAACAAGCCCATCATTCCCAATGGCAGTTTAACAGTTTTGTATTTGTACAAAAAGTTATTTCCCAGTATGAAGTTCCTTTCTGTGAGACACCGGTTTCAATGCCGTTATGTCAGAAAATACATTCTTCCAAATGTGAGTCTGCAACCTGTATTTTGTATTTGGATGTAGATGGTGTACATGTTTAAATTTAAGGCAGCTATTGCCATTTGCAATCACAGAATCACAGAATGTTGGGGATTGGAAGGGACCTCAAAAGATCATCTAGTCCAATCCCCCTGCTGGAGCAGGAACACCGAGATGAGGTTACACAGGAAGGCGTCCAGGCGGGTTTTGAATGTCTCCAGAGAAGGAGACTCCACAACCTCCCTGGGCAGCCTGTTCTAGTGTTCTGTCACCCTCACTGAGAAGAAGTTTCTTCTCAAATTTAAGTGGAACCTCTTGTGTTCCAGTTTGCACCCATTACCCCTTGTCTTACCATTTGTTGTCACTGAGAAGAGCCTGGCTCCATCCTCGTGACACCCACCCTTTATATATTTATAAACATTAATGAGGTCGCCCCTCAGTCTCCTCCGAACTAAAGAGACCCAGCTCCCCCAGCCTTTCAGCAATGCATTACACCAGTTGATAATATGAACTCTGTAGATTCCTGGGTGTGTTTTTGGAGTGGAGCGTTGGCTGAAATGTGTATTCTGGTAGATTGCTCACAGTAGTGCTGTGCCAGGGCTCCTTGTTGCCACACTGTTGAGTCGCTCAGGTGAGGACTCGGCTAGTACGTGAAAGGCTTGAAAGCCGCCACGGAGGAAAACACTGTCACAATTCATAGTAAATGTCCTTGTGGGCTCTGGAATGTTAATGTGCTACATACTGCAGCAAGGACAAGGCATCCAAATAGTTTCGAACTATTACAGTGAGTTAAAAATTGCCCACTGGTAACTATTTAAAGGTCATTAGTTACTTTTATATATATATATATAGCACATGTATTCAGCTAGCAGAAATCTGGCACTACATTGTTGGCCTTAGAGGGAAAAGTTGGACAAGTTCTAAAAAGAGATCAAATCCTGGGCCAGATCCTCAATTAAAGTCAAATGAATTATATCCACGTACAACAGCAGAGAATATCTTATAGAGTGCAAAAGACTTTGTGTAAGAGCAAGAGTTAAGTGACAAACCACCACTGGTATGACTGCAATTCTTACTGTGCTTGTCCAAAATATTCAAGAACTCAGTTGAATAAAATAATAAAACATAACCCTTGAAGTGTTGATTTCATGTGCAGTCTCACTTCCTTACAAAATTCACCCTCTCCTTGCCTTTGGGAAAAAATAAACTGCAAAAATAATAGATATAATGACAGCAATAGATACCCTGCTTCCACCTTTAAAACCAACCTATACATCCTCACAAGAAACTTCATCTACAAGCAGAAATAAAACGTGTATGAGTATTGTAATATGTAGCATTTTTTTTAGCAATTCTTGTGGGCTTGGGATATCTGATGATCTTGGAAAAGGAGATTTTTTTTTTTTTTCCCTAAAGCTAAACAAAGGAAAACAGCTAAGTGATGCACTTCCTAACGTCACACCCCTGATGGGTAAGTTTTTTCATTCTCCTAAAAATGCAAAACTTCTGTGATTCTTCCTGCTTCTGGTCATTAATTTGGTAATGTTTTGGTTTTGATATACATGTCCTGCATAGTAATAAGTTCCTTTTCAAATAAACAGGCTCAAACAGAAGGAAAAAGACTAAACAAAAAAACCTTCAAGTTTTAATTTTGTAAGTGAAAGAATAATAGAACAGTAGGAAACAGAAATTATCTT
This sequence comes from Caloenas nicobarica, assembly GCF_036013445.1. Lineage (NCBI taxonomy): Eukaryota > Metazoa > Chordata > Aves > Columbiformes > Columbidae > Caloenas > Caloenas nicobarica. Next base: position 114,340,026 of record NC_088245.1, read on the forward strand.
ATCGGTTTTACATGGTTGACTTATTGTTATTTACAGGGGTTTTTTTTGTCAAATAATCCAGCGGTCTACAAAAAATTCTCTTCTGGTCTGTTCAGTCACAAGCAGAGGAAAAACTTAGAAAAGGACTAAGAACAATGGAGGATGTTGGATGAAGGGGAACTGAGAAAAACTGTCAAAACAAGAGTAAAGCAAAAAAGGAATAAAACAGGCTTTATACAGTCCATGTGGATTAAGACTCACTTATTTGTAATTCTGAATAACAAAAATTAATGCTGGAAACATTTGCTGAACCTTATTTGCACTTTTTATTGTAAAGGTCAAAGAGGTGTATAGTGGTTTTGCGAAGAGAAAAAAGTAACTGTAATAAGGTCTATTACTTACTAAACTTGCTCTGTAAAACTAAACCAAAGAGCAATGAACTGTACCTTTGGAAACTCTAAGGAATTGCCTTTTATATCTGAAAGGTCAAAATAGAATTTGGAAGAGCGGCTATTAAGTTACATGGTCTTTATGTATCGTTCACAGTTTGCCAGTGAATTTACAGGAATTTTTATGTTGGATAACAGAGAAAGAGCTTGTTCCCTTTTAGTATTTAAGTAGAACCCAATCCCTTCTGCATATAATTCTCTCCCTGCAATACACAGAGGCTTTCAAGTGTATCTCCTTGCATTCATATGTGTCTGTACCTATTTAAAATGAATGCAAGTGTATTTCATAACTTGGTTTCTCTTGCAAGGCAGAAGCTGGCATCAGTGCAAACACGCAGCAGAGTGGGGTTAGGGCAGCTGACAAGTATGCAGTAGCTGTCCCATCCTTTACGTGTTTTGCAAAAGCCCTGTCAGTCCATGGGAAAGCTCTCTGAAGTCGAATGAGGCGGCAGAAGGGATGGCAAGAAATGAGCTTCACTGGGAACATCATCTATTTAAGCTGCACACGACACGTTGACATTTTGTTTAAGGCACAGCACGAGGACACTGTTTACCTGTGCTGGCTGGACAGGGGCTGCTGTACTCCCTTTCTGCCCGGACAGAGGAGCCCGGAGAAGAGATACATCCACAAAGATTTTTCTACACTGAGGCATTGAACTGTTGGGATCTTCAGTGTGGCATTCTACAAATTATGGCCTGGTGTGTACCCGAGAGCAGCTTCTCTGACCTTTCCCTGCTTCCTGCACAAGAGATGTGAATGAAATAAACCCCTTCATGCTTCCTACTTAAACCAAAGTGTTACAACAATGCTCTTCTTTGGATGCGTTATCCAGCACAGGGTTAGACAGCAGATGCTGTCTCCAGTCAAAGTCACAGGGAGAAACTTCATTCACTATTCCAGCTTTGGACCCTCCCTGGGAAATCCATAATGATGTAAAATAAGGTTTTTCAAAGGAAATGCCTCACAGCAGTCGTTACCCAACTGCTCCAGACCAAGATTAAAATTATTTATTTTATTGAAGACAAAACCAAGGCAACTGCTGACATTTTTGTGGCAAACACTGTAACGATCATTTCTGCCAAACAGGAATGCTCATCCATCTGGCTCATTAGGAGTCTATGCTCCAGTTAATCCAGGTCAAATCTGTTTTACTTCTCTGCAGTGGAAACTATTTTAAGAAGGCCTGTAGAAGGCCCACAGATTGAGATGAACAGCTATGCAGATCTTAGAGCACAATCACTATGCACCAACCATTAGATAACACGTCAAGGCTCATTCTTGACTGTATTACTAGGCACAGAAAGTGTTCTTATGTCTATGTAACATTGAGAAGCAGTCCTAATAATTACAGGAGACTATAGTCTGGAACATTTACACTGAGAAAATGCCTAGCTAGCATAGTGTCTCACTGAAACAAAGTTAAATACGATACAGGATTGGCAAAGTAGTTCCAAGGAGGGACTTCGGGAACAAACCCCACAGGTTGTGGAAAACAGAATAATCAAATAAATAAGAGTTTATAGCAATAAATTTTTGGTTCAACTGATAAGTTACAGACTATCAGTGGTTTCCTTAGAAAATCAGTTGAGCTATTTCTCTATTCTACATTAAATATGGCTAGGACATCCTTTGTAAAGCAAACACAGAATTACATAATAATGTAAGGGAGGCCATCTAGTGCAACACTATGATCAAAGCAGGTCCTCCTTCAGAGTTACATCAAGTAGCTCAGGGTCATGTCCAGGTGTGTTTTGAACACGTCCGAGGAATGAAGCCCCTCTGGGCAACTGCCTCTGGTGACATCCATGGTAAAATAAAATATTCCTGTTGTCTTGTCAAAATTTTCACTTTGGAAAGCTGTTTCATCCTTTCCCTGTATGCTTCTGAGAAGAGTCTGAGTTTTCTCCATAACTACCTAACAATAGCTGAAAACAGCAATTAGATCCCCTTTTAGCCTTTTCATGGCTAATTAGTACAGCAGTTATAACTTTCCTCACTAGGGAGAACACAGTTTTGCACTCAGTACAGTTCCTACATTTTTGTAATGATAAGATTTAAGTCCTTTCTCAATTTGCAATTAACTGTGAACCTAGCTGTAAGTAAAAGGATGAGAGCATCCTATATTCGCTATTTCTCTCTTATACGTAGAAACTATATACATGTACACAGTATATTATATAGTTAAACCTGTGCAGAGTTACCCAAGTTCTCTAAAGACATCTGATGCAAACTCAAAACACTAGTCAGGGAATCCATGACTGCCAAAGTTAATCTTTAGCCACAAAAATTGAATTATGTAGCAGTTTAAGAAATAATGAGAACAACATATTTATGACATAGTCCTCAAAAACACTTCCCAGATTTTGAAGAAAACATTTCCCAGATTGATTTTGAACAAAACACATCTGTGTTAACAGGAAATGGGTGAATCCACGCTTAACAAGTGCATCTTTGAATCAGTTGCTGATTGAGCTACACATGAACCCTGGGCAACTTCCCCTGAAGTTCAGTGTTCTAAATCTGGGAAATTATTAATTGTCCAAACACTTTTTGAGTTATTTGTAAGGAAGCTACAAAGAAGGGCAAAGTGCTTCTGTCTTAGATCCAGAATGCTCTATATTATCATTTTATATAATAGAAATATAAATTAATTAGTGAGAGAAAAAAAAGGCAAAGGGAATGATATCCCAGTGATATCTTAGGGCCAAATCACACAGAATAAGGAGAAAGCAAAACATAAGAATTCCTTTGTTGTCTAGAGATGCTTCAGAAGCCACCTCTAAAGACCAGAATATGAGTAGTTTTTCAAGGCATGGCAAGCCCTGAAGTGGCCTGGATAGGCCAGTGAGCCTCGTGCTCTACCCGAGATGTGGAAAGAGCCAAGAGAGACACCTTACTGGGTGATGTTTCAGTATCTTTCTCATTGTAACTAAGGACCAATATGGAGAGACTAAACTTATACATGTATACCAAGCACACTGATCTTTGAATGGTAAAATTATTAACCAAGAGTGGACTGGCAAATTCCCACAATGTCTTGTCACCAACAGACTTGCAGGCTCCCAAGAGATTAAAGGAACTGCAAGAACCTAATGGAAGGCAAATAATACCGATTTTGAACAGGCAGTGAGGTCACTCTGTCTGCAAGCACCAAGACAAGAAAGAGAGAAAATCATCACAGAAACACTTTACTGAAGTCAAAGATGTTATGAAAATAAATTTTTTAGCATAGCATTGTTGCACTCAACTTAGAGATGTGAATAAATAAAACAGAAAAGCTGCAGCCAGTCAAGTTTCATGGTAAATGGCCAAGGGAAAAGATTTGTAAGTTTATTAATATTTCATAGTTTTGTAACACTAAATGTGGTATACATGAAATATGAAAGCAGTACTGAATTCCCCACTTTCTTTAGGAAAATACACAACACAGTATTTTCAAAACACAGGAAAATACAAGCATTGCTTTTCCTAATATCATTGAAACACATTTTTTCTCCCAGTATAGAATGCGAATTAGGTTTCTAATAGAAATTTCTATTTTTCTCTTTCACCTGTTTCCTCAGTATCCAAGTAACTAGCAAAAAGAAGACTGAAAATACAGCAAGAGAAATTTAATATCCCTAAAGAAAAGAGAAAGGAGTTTCTGTCAAAGATCAAGAGGGGATTAAATATATACTGTCACCTAGAGGGAATGATTCTGGAAGAAGAGATTTACTAATTAAAAAAAAAAAGCCTTATAGCTGAAGAAACTGGAAAGTCTGCAAACCTAATACTGAGGAAGATGAGGAGCAGTCAGACTTTTTCACCCTGCCATGAGGAGCATTTAGCTTATTTTTCTTGGCTCAAAGAAGTCTCACCATACAGTGAGACTTATGTTATTTGGAGATAAACAGTAAAGCACTACAGATGACAACAGCTATTTTCACATATCAAGAGGCAATATTATCAATACCATGGAAATAAAATCCACGGTAACTCCTGTTTGCTGCCTGATGACTAAGGCTCCAGAGAGGATTTTTTTATTGTTGTTTTGTTCTGTTGCAGTGTTAGTTTTCTAAAGCAGTAAGGCAATAAGATCGTTTCAGACAGGGAGAAGGGATTAGTGTATCTTACTGATGATTTGGGATCAAGCCTGGCAGGGTAACTGCTGTGACGGATCTTAGCAGTAATGAAGAAGCCGCTTGAAAAAAGGAAAAGGGGATTCAAATATCAGTGGCCACAGCAAACCATGTTACTACTTCAAATACATCAAGTTTCTGACAATAAAGAAAGAAAATTAAGAAAGAGACGGAGCAGGACATTTGCCAGTGGTTCCCTTACCTGCTGTGAAAGGCAATCAAGCACAGTCTAACTTTCCCAGCTTTTTGTGCCAAGCTTTAGTAGGCCCCAAAACATCTTTTAGTCAAACTATGTAAAACCCAAATCTAATTTTTTCTGATGAGGTGGGAGGATGGCGACAAAAGGAGAACCATGACAAATAAATTAACAAAGGAGAGCAAATACCGCACAGCTGACAGACGGGTTTGGCACAGGCACTGCTACCTACAAAATTGCTAACTGGGGCAGCCCCAGAGGACCTCCTGTGGTCACAGCCCCACAAAACTGTGGCATTCCCCTTTCCCTCCCTCAAGCCTCCAGTGAATACAGCCCTGCTTCAAAAGTACATGGATTGGGCCTGTCAGGCTGAAGCTTCAGCCCAAATCTGAGCAGAAGCATTCCCTCCTTGGCTTTCAGCCTCTGGTGCAGAAGGTGGACATGTCCCACCCTGCATGGCCATGGATGGCACAGAGACCTGAAGGCAGCACCTGGAAGAGCACAGGTGCCTTCCAGAGATTCCTCCTGGTTGCTGGTCTCTATGGAGACCTCTCTTAGCTTCAGTGACAAAAACCAAGCTCGTACCAAGTCCACAAATCAGGCTCAATTTGAAGATGTATAATATAGATGTCCCAATTAGGTGTGAAAACTAAACAGACACTAGGCATATTACAAGTGAGGTCTAAATAAACTTACACTGTGATGAATCAGACACGTAACTACTTACGTATAACCTGTAATTTATGGTATGCTGCACCAACCAAACATGTGGTTTACTCTACACACAGAAGAAAATTATTTAGGTTACAAGGAGTCATACTGAAGTGACATGTAGAAGGCCTGTTACAGGGAGAAGGGGAGGAGAACCAGAAAGAGCTCTGAGAGAGAAACCTGTGTTTGCTCACTCTTATTATCATACTCACTTTGTGAAAGCTGTAACTGCAGCAGCAAGGTCTTGCAAAGCTATCTGCCAAGCAGTGTGAGAAGACATAGTGACATAAATGAGTATTAAAATAAGCCCCCATATTTTCTAGTCGTATTTCTATAGGGTTTTCTCTACCTTACATTCTTGTGCAAGCTCCTCTCCGGCATGCATTATGGTGGCACAGGTCCACGGCTGCTGCACATCTCAGCTCCTTCCTTGAATCCTCTGGCTCTGTTCTGGCTCTTTGCTGCCCTCCCTCTACCCCACATCCCTGTGTGGCTCCATACAGCCTTCCCGTTTCTGCTTTTCCCTCAGTTCCTCTGGTCTCCAACAGCACCCTACTCTTCAAACATCCACCGTTCACCTTAATAGCCCTATCATAAAAACAAATTCTTGTGATTGTTTTGGAAATATATAAATATATTTGTTTTATTATAAGCACGAGAAGATGTGAATGGATGAACAAATGATCATAAAAAGTGGAGGTCTAGGTAGGTGCATGTAGTTGCCCTGCTAGTGCTCAGAGTGTATTGCTAGCTAGCTCCTGTCCTCTCAGCAACTCTGCCTCCATAGAGAAATCTGGTGGCAGAAAGGCTCTGTGAGGAAACATGAGGAAACATAGGGTACTAACTGTGTTAGTCCCAGAAACAGGGGATTGACTGATTTCCTGGTACAATTCTGACTAGCTTACAGCACTGACATTTTTGTCTGTTAAAAATGATAACGATATTGTTAATAGTTAGGGCCCCATAAGGGGGTTTCTCAGCATGAAGTCAGGCTTGAGTGCTACACTTAATCTGCAGTTACATTTTAAATTGCATTTACATTGTAGCTTAATTGAAGTGTACATACGATTTCCCACAAATAGTACTTTCAGTTGTTCTTCTATATCGATAATAATTATAATGATAATTATAATGATTTATACATTCATTCAACTTAGATTATGTGAGAGTTGGATTATGAATGCATTTGAATTACAGTGGAGTCAACCATATGCTGTCATGAACCGACTTGCTTTTATTTTCCTTTTTTCTCTCATATAAGCCCTTTTAGAGATACTATCTCTAACTGATACATGAGCGTAGGAGCCGATATGCATCTTGTTAATGAGTAAATGCTGGGATTATTACAATATTTTCTTTTCATTCCCTTCCCTATCATGTTATCAAGGACTCTGTGACATGCTTCAGAATAACTAGATCTTTTGAGAACTTCTGTAATAACTAATAACTGTCACTACCATCACACAACGTGCTTGAAGCTTCATAAACTCACCTCTAGGACTCTTCTCTTTCTAGAAACATCTTTGATTGTTTCCAGTTATGAGTTCAGCCCTGGCCACAGCAATGGTTTCTCTCTTCGTACACAAAATATATTCTTGCTCTCTTCTGACAACCTAATTTCAGTATTCAAGTTCATCAACTAAAAAATAACTAGGTTTTTGTTATGATTATTACAAGTTCACAATCCCATCTGGGCCTGAGAATTTTGCACAGCGTATTGGCAATTAATATCCAATTAATGTTTGTAGACCAATGACTATATTACATACCTACAAAGTAAATGTTGACACATTCATTTTTATTTCAAACTGCATGCTGTGGACTACACAGAATAGGGAGCACATTGGAAACTCTTAGTATAATATATTCTGAACTCAGGTACAACAACTCCCCAGAAAAGTATTCTCACCAAAAAACATGAAAATGAAAAAAAATCCTGGGATTTTTAATGTGCAGAAAATCAGAATTGCATCATTTTAGACAAAAATAATCTGTGGTGTTTATTATGAAAAGGTCTCAAGCAATTGCAGAGGGTTGCACTGTTTCTGTGTGAGAAAGAAGTAGTGGATGTTTAAAAGCAGCTTCCCATGAATGGCCACAGCTATGGGTATAGCTGTAGTCCAAGAAATAGGCTAAAAAGGATTCAAATTAGAATACAAAGCATTAAAATAAAATAAAATAGAGAGAATGCAAATTTATATGCTGTAAAACTGAAATAGAATAGAACTTTCAAAGAAGTGGGATTAATTTAAGGAATCTTGGAAGCTGTGACACAGAGTACATTTGCTTTCTGGCTCAAAAATACTCTCTGTCTTAATGAAAAGCTGTTATATTGAAGTACATCTTACAAGTTTCCAAATCAAGAATCCTTAGGTTTCCAATAGGTTCCCAGCTGGGAGCCCTTCCCACTAGAATGGGACGGAATGACTTCTGATTATAAGTCTACATTTCAAATATATCACTTCAATCATCTGAGGCTTAATTTAAAAAAAAAAATTCCAAGTAAAATAATGCCAAAGAGACTGACTTTGAGAAGATCATGTTATCAGGCAGACAGCATTAGGTGCTCTACAAATTCTTATAGTTGCAGAATATGCTATTTAATAGTTTAAGAAGCAGCTAATACTTTCTTCGCTGCATTTCAAAAAGTGAAACTACAATTTAAAATAGGGCTTATAACTTCAGTGACATAAGCAAATATGGTCTAGAAAAATAATTAACATTTCTTATTACATTTTTTGTTTCTTGCTAGTCTAAAATAATTGGGAAGCATACTGAAGTTGTCATCATAACAGAAGATGATAATGAAAATTAGATAAGCCAGATAAGGAGAAAGATGCAACAAACAGAATTTATCTACATCTAAAGGATTACAGTGGCAAAGTTAAGCACACTTCTTCTATGAGACAGATAGACTGACTGTACACTGGATAACAGCATTCATTTGGAAGGCAACAAACATTCTAAAGGACTTACTTTGATTTCTTTTTTAAATTAAAGATATCAGAACTAAAATCTTGGCATGCTTATACCTGTTCAAACTAAAGGTCTTTCAGGCTTTTTAATGAATTTTTGCACTCAGAGTAAATTGCCAATGAGTCTTCAACATAATAACCATGTTTTTAGAGAATATGGATTAAGTAATTTACAACACCACCTGAGACACTTCGCTAACTTCCAATTTTAAAAAAACTGTCAAGAAATGCACTGATACTACTGCAGGTTTGGATTTTGAACTTGGGCAGACTTTAAACAAATAATGGACATTCTACACTAAATATTAATTTAATTAGATGGGCTTTACAGTAAAAGCATGTTTAGAAAAGCTAGAGAGTTCAAATGAATACATCCTTACACACTAGCTCTAAAGTGATTTGCAGCTAGTTTATCACATGGGCACACAGGAAAATATGGACACTTCTGATGTTTGTGCATGTGCCATGCAAAAAACTGGCATCAACAGAGACATGAGAGACCTCAAATCTCTCTTTCCAACCACCTGCCACACTAGTCAAAAGGCTGCTGGCAAACAAAAGCACTGAGAGAGCTGGTCAATGTCACCACGAGGTGACTACTGATTATTTGAGAAAGGTCTTTGTGATTCTGGAAGGTTCCTGAGGACTGGGAAGAATGAAAATGGCACCCATTTTCAAGAAGGGCATGAAGGAGGATCTAGGAAACCTAGGAAGGCGATGAAGCAAATCTTGGAAACGTGCAAATCATCCTCGAAACCATTTCTCAGCATATGACTGACAAGAAGGTGACGGAGTAGTCAGCATGGGTTTACAAAGGGGAAATGATGCCTGACCAAGCTGACAGCTTTTCATGAAGATGTTCAGTGATTGAGAGGGAGAGAAGTGGATATTGTTTGTCCTGACTTTAGCAAGGCTTTCAGCACTGTCTCCCATAACTTTCTCGTAAACAAACTGAAGTATGGACTAGGTAAGTGGCCAGTGAGGTGTACTGAAAACTAGCTGAACTGCTGGGCTCAAAGGTTGGGACCATTTGTATGAAGTTCCGCTGGAGATCTGACAGGACCCTCATGCAGTTCAACGAGGTAAAGTGCAAAATTCTGCATGTAGGAAGGAACCACCCCATGAACCAGTATATGCTGGGGACCAATCAGCTGGAAAGCAGCTTTGCAAAAAAGGTCCTGCTGGACACCGAGTTTGGCATGAGCCAGAAATTTGCTCTTGCAGCACAGAGGGCTAATGGTATCCTGGGCTGCATTAGGCAGAGAGTAGCCAGCGGGTCGAAGGAGGTGATCCTTCCTCTCTGCTCAACCCTGATCAGACAAATCTGGAATGCTGAGTCCAGTGCTGGGCTCCCCAGTACAAGAGAAACATAGACATACTGGAGCAAGTCCATCAAAGGGACACAAAGATGATTAAGTGATTGGACACCTTTTATATGAAGAAAGGCTGAGAGAGCTGGGATTGCTCAGCCTGGAGCTGAGACGGCTCAGGGGGATCTTATCAAGAACTACAAATCCTTGATGGGTGGGAACAGAGAAGACAGAGCCAGACTCTTCTCTCAGGTGTCCACTGACAGGACGAGAAACCACAGGCATAAATTGAAATACAGGAAATTCCATAAGGACATCAGAAGAAAAAAAAAAATCACTGTGAGGATAGTCTGATGCTGGAATAGGATATCCAAAGAGGTTGTGGAGTCTCCATCCTTTGAGATATTTAAAACTCAAATCGATGTTGCCCTGAGCAACCTGCTCTCTCTGACCCTGCTCTGAGCAGGGAATTAGAGTAGATCATCTCCAGAGGCACCTTCCAGCTTCAGCTGGTCTGTGAGTTTGTGAAATTTCATCAGTTTAAAGGCTGAGCAACAGTTTCTGGAAGCACTCCAAGACAGCCACAATGCCTCTTAGGAACTTATATTTGGTCAAAAAACCCTCCACAGACTCACTTATTGCAGGAGGAAAAAAAAAAAAATCTTTGGTTACTATTTATAACTAAGACATTTTTCACTTTCTAAATAACAATTTCCTAGATAAGAAGCAAATAACCCTTGTGCCTGTGGCAGGCAGATTTAGGGAAAAAAACGGCTACATTTGGAACAAGTCCTTGTTCAAACCACATCCTCCCATCAGCTAAGGGGAAGATTACTGGTCAAGTAAACTTTGTTTCACATTTGCCTGCAACATGTCAAGAGCAATATGAATCAATTCAGCAGTAGCAACAGCTGGGAAGACTTGGCGAAACGACTGTTAAATCAGCTTAAGATAATATGCAAAAATTAGCAAGCCTTCTTGAAGGAGAAAAGGGCTTATTTAAAATAGCTAAAGCAGTACGGCAATGGATGTGCATGACTGAGGGCAAAGGCAAAGTAGCAAAAGGCCGAAAGAGAAAATAGGAGAACTGACAACGGCGTGGGTAGAAAATAGTTTGGGCTTCACAATTCAGCAGCTATTCCCTAAGAAAAATAGGCTTGCCCTTCCAAAACAAAAGGGTGAATGTTCAGTGTATTCAGTTTGTTTTGAAACATAAAATGTTTCCAATTATGGTTTTTAGCTGTAACAGTTGAAAAGCACTATTAAGTTAGCAACAGTGCTAAAAATAGCAGTAGTTCTGAATCGATTCTGAATAGACATGCCTTGTTTTCAACAGGAAATAGAGATGGACTACATAATCCAACAGATTTCCTTTCCCAAAGCAAAAAATGTCCCCCAATTTACATTCTTTAAAGCTTTACATCTATCAGGTAATCGGGTGAGAAATACCACTTCACTGGTGATATATTTTACTTCTAATAGAGGAATCTGATACACTTAAGTACAAATTCAACTTATATGCTCTATAGAAAGATAGGGGAGTGATCAAAGCAACATCTTTTAAACCTAGACTAGTATCACTTAGCCATCCTGTATGCAAGGATGTATATTTCATGGAACTTTAAACAATTAGAGGGGGAAAAAAATCTGATTTGATGATTTCTTGTTTATAAAGATTTTGTTCTCATTAAGTGTTACACATTCTACTGCTAGATAACTGGTCCTGAAATTCACCATTTATTTCACATTTTCATTTTCCTTCCTTGCTCTTGTTGGAGCTTTCAGAACGGATTTATTTAATTATTAGGAAGAAAACAAGGGACAGAATCAACTCTACAACATGCTTGCCCTTTACAGACTACTATAAAAGGAATTGTTCTCATGTTGGCGAGAAAACAAGAATTCCTTTTTGTGAAAAGCTACTTGGCTTCACCTTTGGTTTCCATTCAACATCCAATGCAACTGAAACTTTCTCCTCTGTAAACATAGAGTATAAGCAGAGCAAACACTTCAATCTGGATCTTCTGCATTATTGGAGAGTGAGTAACCATCAGCTGACCAAGCATTTATAAATGTGGCCTTAGAATTTGGTGTAAAAATGTACCGATTTCTATTTTCAGCACCGCTTGCAAGGCTTGGAAGGGTGGGGTAGGGAATTAACTTAAAATATGTACTAAAACACATGATAAGAGACAGTTGACTGTAAATAAAGTCAAATGAATAAAAGGAATATTGTTGTCCACCTGGAATCTACTGCAAAGCATTAATTCATTTTGGTCTGCTAACAGTCTTCACTGAAAACAACAACAACAAAGAATAAACTGAACTTGTTCAAATTAATAAAGCTGTACACATTATGTCCACAAATTCACCACCGTTTCATCAGAGGTTGGTACCTTCAGAGTTTCCTTTTCCCCTTGTTTTTGAAGGGCAGTTTTAATGACTCTCTTTTAAGCTGGGCAGGATCACTGCCCCTGAGGTAGTCCCACTTGGGTCTCTCGGCAGCAAGGAGCACCTCCATCCTTTCCTGTTCCCCCCAGCCCCAAACAGGTGTCCTCACGTTTTGCTTTCCTACAAGTTGATCAGCTTAGGGATGGGTTAGACAGCCAGGAAGGGTTTGGGAGCTGGCTCATAATTTCTAAGCCCAAGAATGCAACAGGATAGCTTTATGTTTAACAGCATTTTTCCCTGTATTGAAGAAATGGGCACACATCTTCTCAGCTACTCCCGTTTTCAGCATCAGTCACTTACACCAAAATGTGTCATGGGCTCCTGTCCACTTATTTACTGCATCCATCATCCAGGAATTTCACAAGGTTCTCTTCAACGCCTCCAACTATATAACGTTATTAACCTTTCAGGAAATAGAGTGTCCGCATTGATTTTCCACCACCTCAGCACTAGCTGGGAAGCTCTGAGCTTAGTTCAGAGAGAAATAATTCATGAACAGTCCTTTCCAAATAAAAAACTTTAAAATGTATTTAAAAACAAAACAGAAATGAGAGAACAAGGTGAAGGAAACTATTGAAGGATTTGTGTGTGACAAGAGCAGGAAGAGGGTTGGGAGGGAGAAGGACAGATGGACAGAGACCTCAGAGTTCTCTACAAATCTTTTGATATACACACCATCAGCAGAGTGCTAGCTGGGTCAAAGTAGCAATAAGTCCCACTGTAGAAATTTTTCTTATGAGAAGCTTGTACCTGGTTAGGACCAAGAAGGAAATCTTTCTCTCTCTCTCTATTTATTTTCCGCTCTCCCTCCTCCCCTCCTACCCTTTTGGTGTTTCTCCCCCTCTCCTGCCACTGCATTTCACGACATTCACAAGAAAACACTTCTGCTTTGATAACAAGCTGCAAGCCTCCAAGGACCAGCACTGCTTTCTGGGAGAGAAAACTGTTGCCTCACTCAGAATTCAATCAAAATCTGAATGTACCAAGTGAAAAATAAACGAAGGACATCATTATTCCATCTCATTGTGATTTGGCTTGCTTTCAAATCTCATACTCTGTATATCTGAAATAGCAGCAACGCCTACATTAGTTGAGCCTTCCAACGCTTTAATCAAAGTATCTTTCAGAATAAAAAGGCAGAAATGTCAAATTCCAATCACCCTTTAAATTCCTACAATTCCCTGTGCTACATAAAATTAAAAGCCTTACCCGTGGATAATTTCTTCTGAAAACCAGCGTGCATGCATGCAGACGCTCAGCCACGTGGGCAGGTGCCCAATTTAGAACGTGGCAAGGACTGATGGAGCGAGACAGGGAGGCTCCCTGCGGGCATCCCACACTCACGGGCATGCTCCTGCAGTCAGCGTAATTGATTTTTCACAAGTGATAAAAACCTCCACACCCTATAAGAAATATAGGTTATCAGGAGTCCAGCATGACAATGCCACATTTCTAATCCAGTGCAGTTTATATTACGAACATCACATACTGGGTTTGCTGTTTTAACTGGGACAGTTTTGGAGGGCAAGAGACTCACAACTTTCTCAGACTTTACTGATAGCCAGAGGAATAAAGTGGTTAAAAGAAACAGACACAAATGGTTTGATTAGCTTAACTAAAACTCTCTCATACTGTGGTGCTCATATTCCTACTAGGTCTCCAGGGATTTTTCAAGATTTTTCAGCAAAGGCAAGGTAAGGTAAATATGATATTTTGGGTACCCGTTTAGGTCATCTCCACACATAGAAGAGTTTGAATCTTTCTTTTTTTTTTTTTTTAAAAAAAAAAAGGGAATTCCCAAACCCTTGGGATACTTCATAGGAAATACTGCAGAAAACAAAACCACCATTAGGAATAACATATTACTGTAATGTATTCTATGAGGTAACTTTTACAACTGGATCTTTTTTATTATTAGAATGAAACTATTTTTTTCTGCTGAAGATAATGATCCTTTAAAATTGTTTTAAGAAATAAATTAATTATCATTATACCATCTTAACTGTTACCTTGTATCCCAAATTACAAGAATGTAGGCTTCTGTTTGCATAATACTATTTCTTTATTCTTTATATGCTTGCAATACTTAGGAACTATATTTTGCCCTTAGGAAACTGCATGCAACTGATAAAAAATTCACCATATAGATACAGATTATTTTGAAAATACAGAATTACAGAGGGAAAGGATCAGGAAACCTCCCAAATATTATCAGCCTCATGCTCTAAATAATACCCAAAGCTTAAAATAGGACTTGTGACCAGAGCCAAGAAAGATTATGGCTTTCTTAAAATCCAACCTATCTATCCAACCTAAACACATCATTAAAAATGTTCCAATTTGTTGCACATGTGGCATGTGACTTAGAAGCGAAAGCTCTGTGGTCTTTGCAGCAAGTACTCCAAACCCAAACAAACGCCTCCTTTGCCCCACATGTGTTTCCTGGGAAGATGAAGAATCGTGTTCCCTGGTGCGGCCCAGCTCACAATCCATGCTGTAAAGCTACACTCTGCTAACCATTATTTCAGCTTTCCACAAAGCTCAGTCTTTGATAAGGCACAATTATTTAAAATTCCTGGTGCTGTTCTGCTTCCCCTGACAGCAATACGGTATTACCACAAGTGCATCCTCCTCAACAGCAATGTGATGCTATAAAGTTCCGCTAAATTTATTGAGGAGTCTTTTTCCAGCAGTTAGCTGTAACACAGTACAATGGTTATCCTCCTAAATGATGATTAAGCTTTGGGGTAACATTTAATTGAAAATTTAGTGTGAAAATCAACAAGTCGGCCTTTTCAAATCAAGGTGGCTTGGTTCACAATCCTGTTCAATGTGATTTTGTCTAACAGTAATCCATGACAAAAATATATGAGCTTAATCCTGCTCCCTCTGGCAATCATTTAAAAATGCTTAACCCCTCGGACAATTCTGGGGCTCAAATAATTTCACAGTATTAGTAAAGGGTTAACCTTTTTCTACAAATATGGTACCTCTTCAGCTATAAATAACTCTGTCTGACCAGTAACTGTATTCTATTAGTAACATCATTGAATAATTTCCTTTGGAAAAAGAAAAAAAAAAAAGTGAGGGGTTAATTTTCACAGGATCACCAGTTTTGTATGTAACATGCTGGCAGACTACTGTTCTCTGCGGTTCCCTGCTCAATAACCATCCTGGAAAGAGCCCCAGAGAGCTGCGATAGCCATGGGCTGCCTGGTGACCAGGGGTGAGGGAGCAGATACAAGGTAGGAGTGGACAGGATGAAGGACCCTCCTGCACAAGCTGGGGAGTGTCTTTACAAGTAGTTCTTCACATCCAAGATCCAAAGAAATTTGCTGCCATCCTCCTCCTATCTCACCGAGTTCTGGAAGGCTGCAGCAAATCAGGCAGCCCAGCAGGAGCAGCCCTGAGGCTGCCAACCCAGCACTCCCCACAAGGTGTGTGTGCACAATGAGGGTGGTGAAACACTGGCCCAGGTTGCTCAGAGAGGTGGTAGATGCCCCATCTCTGGACACATTCCAGGCCAGGCTGGATGGGGCTCTGAGCAACCTGATCTAGTTGAAGATGTCCCTGCTCATGGCAGGGGGGTTGGACTAGATGACCTTTGAAGGTCCCTTCCAGCCCAAACTATTCTATTATTCTATGATCAGCTGGGTTGTTTTGGAGGAGCTGCAGTGTGATCCCGGCACCTAACACTTCCACAGAGAGTTTGTGCCCATCAGCCAAACCCAGAGTGCATCTCCGAACTCAGCTTCCTCCCAAAGCGATGCCAGGCGTGTGCTCTGGAATGCACACCAATACATGGTAATAAGAAAAGACGCCTGGAAATTTGCTTCAGAAATGCACTTCTGACCTGAGCTAAAGCATGAACCTAGATGGACTCCTGCTACAGTAAAACCATGATAACTGGTAAGAGACCCCTTGTGGCCACCAAATTTCAGGCAGGATTAGTTTCTTTTCTGCACTGGCTCTGTTTTGATGATTAATTCTATTTTTAGTCACTACTTTGTGCAAATCCAAGTGGAGAAAGAGGATGTCTTTGTGCAATTGCAAGCAGAATTTGGTTCCATGTCAGACTATGGACGCAGAAGGAGGATTATATCTGCTAGAAGAAGAAATACAGCATATGATACTGACTCCCCTAGGGAGGGTGGCTTCTGAGATAAAGTTCACAGTAATCTCATTTTAATTAAAACAAAATGAAATTTAGGATATCTCATTTCCCCACCACTTTATTATTTAAGTGTCATTGTCAAAGACTCTGCAGAAATCTAGGAAGAGACAGTCACTGCCCCAAGGAGTTTCCAGTCTAAGTCAGGCAGAAGTAAACACTGAATAGCTCAGGAGAGAAAGCAAAGCCCTCAGTGGTGAATAAATACCGTTATGTTTTCATAAAGGTCATTCTTGGTAGAAGTGAGAAGAGAACAGGGAAGGGGGAACCTGCCTTACTGCTGCAGCATGGGAGAAAGCAGAAAAGGGAAGAGGTAAATGCAGAGGTGCATGGAGGGCTGGAGAGGGATCTTTAAGGAGAGAGAAATGATGGATTTAAAACACATTGCAATGGTGTAAGCAACTGCTATCACCATTAAGAGCAAAAATTTTTCATTCACAACAGAGAAAAAGGCGAAGCAACCACAGGTAACAAGTAGGAGAAGTGACATGTCCTGAATGAAGGCTGGGGATAAATTTGAGAGCATTATTTTGGACACAGTCACAAAGTGCAGATATGGATTTTTCCTTTTTTATTGAAATACAACTATAAAAAACCTTGACAATATTATACAAAATTATATCAAGAAAAATGCTGTGCCCTTTAAAAGAGTGAGGATACAGGTGAGAAAATCAATTCAGCGAAATAATTCCCAAGGAGCGCTACGGCAGCTCCCTTTCATTTTAGATATGAACATAGTTACGTGACATAATTTAGCAAGTGATTTAATGGCCCTTGTCATGAATGCTATTCATCTGCTAGATGCAACTCAGGTTTGCTATTCATATTTTTCAAAAGCTCTAACGCAGCTATTTTTTTCTTTCTTTCACCTACTACATCTTCAGAGTGCAATTGTAACTTTTGAGCTAAGCAGCAAAGATCTTTCCCCCTTACTTAGCAAGCATCTGCCCAGCTTCTCTTGCAGCACTGTCTCCTCCTCAAGGCTGAGGGTGAGCAGTCAGGGCTGATAACATGGCTATCTGGAAAGGGAGTATATAGAATAATAAAGACAATAAATCCTCCTTATTCCTCTGCAAAGAGGACTGGGGGAAAAGGTTGGGCACTATGTGGTTTGCTCTAGAGCGTGCCATCTTCCTCTTGCCAACAGGGAGTAAAAGCCCTTACGAGAAACCCACGACATTTCTTCTTCCCACCCCACCTCCAATATTTCCAGAACTGGATCAATCTGCCTCCTAATTATTTAATATATGATGCTGATCTCATTGTTCTACCCCTTCTTGAACTGCCAGACTGTGCTCAGTAAGTAAAGGGTCCAATCACTGCAGGACCTCTCCTAGTGGTACAAAACTGTCTGGAAAATTTATAGCTGATTTAAGTTTTATTTACTGCACAAGAAAACTCAACTTGAGTTCATCTTAAAAAATGGAAAAGCAAACTACGGATTTAAGACCCCACCTGCACCCTGGAATTTTCCGTTTTAAGCTTCTTTCCTGTCAAATGTAACAAAATCTAACATTATTTTCAGGAATTTTCATCAGAAGCTAGTGATCATACAATCCATTATACGTTATGGGGGAAATGATAGTGTGCTTATGTATTCCCTTGGCTGTTATGATTATTAAAATAGAGAAAAACAGGAATTCTATTATTTTACAGACACAAGATTAAGCCGAAAATGGAAGAGCCAAAACAAGTTATAAAACAAGGGGCGGAGACCATAGATTAATTCTGGACAACAATGACACTCTTTTTTTCCCCAGCACAATCTGTTTTGGGAGCCTGGGTGGAGGAGGAAGAAGAAAGATGATCTGGGAGCATGGTAGATGGATTTTAATACTCTCTGTCATTCTTTTGTTCTTGGCTCTCTTCAGTCTCTGACGCTTGGCATCCTCTGTTTTTCTTCTCATTGCACAGAAAGGATAGCTTTAAATTAACAAACAAGAGCAAGTCTGGAAAATATGCCTGTTCTTTTCTGGGAAGCACATGGGAGAGCCCAGCTGCTGCTCACTCTGAGCAAAACTGACACCCCCTCATTCGGTTTTTACCAGGCAGTTCAGAGGCCAGAGCAGAGCTCTCTTACCACCCAGGTTAATATTAGGCAGCGAAAGTGCGTACGCCCTTGAAGTTCAAAGCAACTGATTAATCCTTTGATGTGTTGCCAAATTAATATAACGACGACACTATTTTGGTTTTTTTTTTTCAGATATATTGGTCTGTCTTCTCAATTCTTTCTTTTTTAACCCCATGCTTTAATAAGCAGTAAAACTCAGGAAGAAATGGATTCTTTTTATTCAGCGGAGAGCTGGGTACTGTTTCTGGAGTATTTCTTTTATATATAATGTACAGGATATTACGCCCTGACAGAGGCAAAAAAATTCTCTTTATTTAACCCCCCTGGTGCTCTCCTTCTTTAGACTTGGAAAGTAAACATTTTAAAATGCATGCTGTTAGTGGGCTGCGTAGCACTACACTGCTCTGTCAAAGTGAAAACTGTGATAAATTATGTCAGTCTGTTCATACTTACAATCATCTTCCACTTCCTCATACCAAAGCATGTGAGCAGACATGAAATCTCTCCACCGAAAAAAGAGGAAAAAGAAAACAACAGCAAAATATTTCTTGGCAAAGTATATTCCAACTTTGCTGCTCCAGTAGCTTCTGCCGAATTAGGCTTGTCCCTGCAGAAGGACAGATGTGTTCCCGCACAAGCCTCCGCAGCTCTGGGGAGGAGGGCGCAGAGAGCACCCGGTGGGATGCAGCTGCAGGCTGGCTGCCCGCAGGGTCTGCGTCCCGGGCGAGGAGAGGACGGGATCCTCACTTCCACCCAGCCAGCATGGTAACTAATGCCAGTGCTCTTTGGAGGCCCCTAAATGTTTCAAATTCCAGGACTTGCGCAGAAGCAATGCTCTGTGCTTCCCTCAAAACAAAGTTGGTTTCCCATAATAGGACAGCCCATGCACTTGACATATAAGGCTCTGCTTCCAGGGTGGCATGTGCAATGGATTTAAATTATGTATTACAGCTTCCCAAAGAACATTTAGCGTTAGTGGGAGGAATATATTTGCTGCTCCCTTTGTGTGGTTCCTCTGAGAGCTCTATGAACCAGCTTGTCCCCTTCCCCAGCAAATGACCTCCTAGCCCATCCCCAGACAGGATCCTCCCTTTTTGGGAGAGGAGTGGTAACCCTCCTGTATTTGGTTGTTGTGTCACATACGAGACTTTGGGGATTGTAACTTCTCTCCCAAGCAGGGGAAAAAAAATTAAACAAACCCAAAAATAGTGCTGTCACCAAACTAAGTGTGTAAATACTAATACAGATTGTGACAAGTCAGTAGCTACTTTAAAAAAAAAAAAAAAAGCTATTGACTTACAATTGACCTTTCCACTCCCAACAAAACCATGCAGTACTGCTGCTATACACAGATCAGAAACACGCCCCAGAAGAAGCAGAGGCAGGACCGTACACAAGCTGCATGTTCCTGCCCCTTCCTAATGGCAGGAACATCCCTTCACTCCCAAATCCCAAAAGCTGATGGTCCCAAATGTGTGGGACCTGGGCTTATGCTTTCCCCCTGCATTCATTCCCAGGCCTCCTTAGTTTATATGGGAAAGAAAAGCAAACATTCACACAATACTTGGGAAATGGACTGTAGCACTCTCTACCCAAACCCAGATTTTTATAAGGTTGCTTTCTACAGTATATACTTTGTATATATAAGGGTCATACATGACCTTCAGAGATAGGCCACAAAGAATCATGTTAATAATTCATGGCTTCATTTGAAAAGTAATTTCAAAAAAACCCCACTCTTACACTGTTCATTATTGTTTTAAATCTAACCCTAAAAGTCTGAAAAATGTTATTTTTCAGTTTTAAAGGTTAAAGTGTCTAGTCATAGTGACTACAAGTTTATAAGTAAATTCCTGCATTATATAGAAAAATAAACACAAAAATGAAGTGCATAATATACTCGTACAGCCACTGGCACTTTCTACATCGATAGTCAAATTAATACCCCGGAGGAACCTGGATGTACAGTACACGCCAACTGACTCCTAAGGATTAATTTGCAGCCCACAGGAACTGCAAGTCATGAACTGATGTAGAAAATAATCTGAAGCAGAGCAGAGCACGCTGTGACAGCAGCAGCATTTTGATTATTTGAGGGAGAAGGAGACTGAGGAAACTCAGGAAAGGAACTGCTTATTGTGCAAAAGTTTTGTTTTAAAATATTTAAGGTCACCCTTGATAACACATGCTGTCAATAACTGAGGCCCAGTAATGTACTTACAGAATACAAGTGAAAATTATGTGGAAGGTAGATGTCTAGTGCTGGAACTGCGATCCTCCTGGCTTCTATTCATTTCAAGGTGACTTAAACTTTTTCTTCAAAACTTTCCAAGTGCCTAAATATCTGTTTCTGAGTATGACCAGAGGGCCTTCACCTTGATGGAGATCTGCAGTCTGTTTTACACCTAACTCCAGTCATAATCCACAACATTCATGTGGCTTATTCATTCTCCCTGACAATGTCTTTGAGACCACCAGAGCATATCCACATCTGGCTCTGCAAGAAATGCAATGCTGCTCAATATGTTCATCTAAAACATGGCTCAGAGAAGTGTCTGGGGGTAATATTTACAAGGGCTTACAAATTTAACAATCCTCCAGATACAGGAAATCCAGATTTGCTTGCCCTCTTCTTTCTGGGGGAGTTCAAAACTCCTGTTCTCAAGAGAGCTGTTGGTCCATTCACAAGAGTGCAGAAATCTTCAGCCTAGAGACGTTTTCCCTTCCTCCTATTGAAACTCCTCCAGTCAAATGGGAAAAGAGTCCAGATTTGTTGCATCATAGAGGGAAATGTAAGAAGTGAGTGTTCAAATCTACTGTGTTTTTTGGTTGGTTTTGGATTTTTAAGTTGGTTCATTTGTTTGTCTTGGGGTTGCAAAGAAAATTGAGAGGCTCTTAAAAATTGCATACTATTTTCAGCAGCTATGAATGCTGTAATTGTGTAACACTGAAAAACATCAGCTCTACTGAAAAGAGGTTTCGTGTGCATCTGTCAGTCTCTACTGGCCAGCATGGTGTACATTTATATTCCATGTATACCCTAGAATAGGTTTATCATTTTGACACATTACATTTCCCCGTTTATAGAATTTTTTTGTCTGAACCAGCATTAAAAGCTCTGGTCCTCTTCAACGACAGAGAGCAAGTCACAGCCTCAGTGCAAATCTATGTCAAGTAATTAATGTAACACCTAATAAATGCTGCTAGTCAGAGGCCACCTGCCTCACTCTTCCTTCTAGATAATGTGCATAGCAGTGTCCAACCCACAGCAGCACCACTTGGTGCTCTGAGACTACAGTGTCTGTGTTACAAGAGGGGAAAGGAGCAAGCTTCAAAGTCACAGAGAGGTTGGAAACTGTAGAAAATGTGGAACAATTAAAAAAAAAATATTTTTGAATGATTGCTGGCAGTCCTGTTTTAATGTTGCCTCACTATTTCACAACCAGTAATGGGTTAAATGAAATAATTTTTTTTTCTTTACAGTAATGGTTAGAGTGATTTTCAGCCACCCATTAACAAACACTTTATACAGAGGCTGTTTATTTTCCTGCTTGAGAAGTCCTTTCAAAACCCGACTATTGATAAAGTTGAAAATATATTCTTTCTAATGATAAGAGCGTGACAGCAATACAGAGTTGGAGAAAATGCCAAAGAGGTCAGCAGCAATCTGAAAACAGGGCCCTACAATAAACTGCCTGTTCAGGGTCCATTTAGGAGACTGGGTTCAGCATACGTCAGTGTGACCTTAGAAAGGAATGGATTTCAACATCCAAATTTGACAGACAAGTTTATTGTCTCAGCAAGCTAAACCAGAGGGAGGTTAGGAGTTGAAGATAATGGTCAAACCTTAGACTGGACATGGGAACCAAGTTCTCAGGTCTCTAACTCTTCCTCTTCTGTAGCATACTAAAGGGCTACATAGAAATTCAGTTCTCTGTCGAGAGAGTATTGGGGCAGAGGGTGGCAGGAGGAAAAGCTACAATTGGAAAATTACATTTTTGACAGAGAAAAGAAATAATACAGTAGCCAGAATAACTTACACAGGAGGAGAGGTGCCCAAATCAAAAGAGAATTTGATGTTAACAACCTCCAGAGAGTAACAAATCTTCCATCTCACTGTAATTTACTATGATAAGAACACCAAACAAATACCCAACAAAATAAAGTACAAAATATTGCCATGTATATCACCTAACAAAGACAGCATCTCCTTTCCTCTTAACAGATAAAACAAGAAAATAACAAATAGGTAGCATGCCACGGAACTGATTTACAAATCTCTTATGACTTTTTAAACATCCCAGTGGCACATGTTGTTTGCCAATACAAGTCAACATCAGGCAGAGCGCTTACAGCATAAACCTAAGACAGATGATATTTTGATCATAAATTCAGAAAACATTTCAACCTTTATTCCACCCTGTTTTTAACTCCCTGCCAATGCTGACCTGAAAGAAATAAAGGCGATCCAAGCCTGTCGCTCAGTTCAACTACTAGGCTCATAACAAGATGTCTCTGTGCTCTTGCCAGTATTTGCAAATCTATCACATCTATCTGTGTGGCAAGAAGTGCTGAGCTGTAGGCACTCTGGGACTGATGTGAACAGAGAACTGGGATGGTAATCTTTTAAGCACTAATGCGCAGCATGGGGTTTTGCCCTGGTGGTATATTGGCTCTGAGTCTTTTTATTATTCACTTCCTGTTATGGAAAACAAGCAAACAAAAAGCACAAAAAAACAAAAAACCCAAACCAAAACCAACCAAACAAACCCCCTACTTTCATGTCAGCAACAAATGAAAAATAAATCTTCAACAGCTTTATCACAGCAGAAGTAAACAGACAGCTTCTGATTCTCCTCTGAAGTCAGAAGAAAAAAAAAAAAGGAGGGGGGGAAAGGAAAAAGAAAATCTTTTCAGTGTGAGCCATTGAAGAACTTCTTTCTTTTGTTTCTTAGCCCATTTTTACTTCAAAAAGAAATACGTTGTAGAGATTTTAGAACAGGTTGCAAGGCTTTTGGTTGGTTGGTTTTGGGATTGTGTTGGTTTTTTCTGCCTGTATGCTTATTTGATCTGCAGACTGAAAAGTAACAGACAAAAAAAAATCTGCTTGCTCTAAATTCTGAAGGAAGTAGCAGGTTCTGGCTTCCAGATTGGAAGATATAAATATAAGTTTATACTCATAAAATTAGCAGTCAATATAATGATTAATGCAAAGCCCTCACATATGCAAGTGGCTGTTAAAAAAAAAAAAATCTAGTTTCCATTCAATGTATTTCTATATCCTGAAACACTTCTGTTTGAAAACATGCTCTAGAATATGAACAAATATATGATTTGATTACTGTGTTTGTGCTCTCCCCAAACAAGCTATCTCCTTTATGCCATAGTCGCTGTGGAATATGGGTTACTCTTCTTTGGAGTGCATCTAGCACAAAGAAGGTCTGGACTCATTTCTTACAACAGGGTATTTCAAAAAGATGGACCCAATTTGAAATGACTATATCTTTGAAATTGGGTCCATCTTTTTGAGACACCCTGTAGCTCGACATAACAAGTAACACTCAGAACACAAACAGTAATCACTATCTGTTTTGGAAAGCTTCAGCTAAAGAACAAACAGTCCTTTTTATCTGGGGGAACTCTCTTTGGGCTGAGGTCCCAAGCAGATTTAGGAGGGAAGTATTTGCTGCCTCTGCTTCTCATATGCATAATATTTGTGCTCTGCAGATCTTTATTCTCAAACCCTGTTAATTCTCCACCTTTCAGAAACTTTCATCTCAGCAGAAATGAAATCAGTCTTAACTGGAGTCAGTTGGACTAGACTACTCAGAAGATATACTGAGCCATCAAAAGGAAAGTGTAAGAAAGGACAGCAAATTATATAAAAACTAATATTAAGAGTACAAAGAAGAGAAGAGGAAGAAGATTTTAATTACTGATATATACATGGTAGGAGTCCAAGTAATAAAGAGGAATTAGAATTACTCATTTATGCCTATAAAATATCTGGTCTTAATCTCTCCAGAGAGGCTCAGATGACCAGAAGGGAGAATATCTTATTAACTAATATTCCTTTCTCTAGATTTAAGCATGAAACTCAGTCCAATCACCCTAATCATCCCACATAATCTACAGAGAGGATCCTCCTCCAGAGGGTGTCTGAGTATCTAAAATAGGCACCTGCTTCAAACTGCCCTTGGGGGAAGGTGTGCCTGGCTCTGGCGTTTTCTTTTGTTGGCCCATCCTTGGTTGCATGTCCAGGCCACGAAAGGGTAAGGTCAGACTGTCCCTCTTCTCCCCACCTTGTCAGCATCCACGGGAAGAAAATCTGAGCACACGAACCAGAAGTGAGGCACAGCATATCACATCAGGTCCTCCAATTCAACAGAAAGCCTTTGGGTACGGTTAGGTTCTCAGGGTGACTCCAAACCTTTACTCAATCCTGAAAGCCACTGCAACTCACCCAAGGGAAGTCTGTATTCAATTTCACCATCAACACGACAGAGAAACTTATCCCAGACTCCACAATGAGTGGCTGCATAAATGCTACTAATAATAACTTGATTACTTGCATTGCATGTAAATAGGGAAATACTAACAAATTTTTATGCACGCAAGCACATTCACATGCATGTATGTCACTGAGAGACTGGGTGCACGCATAAGGAAGTGCTGGAGGTGGTAATGTATGCATGTGCATATCTGCACATCTTTCAAGAGGACCCAATTTCACAAGGTTGAAACAAGCCCTCATCAGTAAAGAGAAAGAAGTTAAATAGAGAAACGTGAATGATAATTGGAAGATGTTTGAAAACACTGTTTAGGTGCCTACATGTCATTACTAAGAAACGAAGTTTTTCTGGGTAAAAACGAACACTGCCAACAAACACAAATTTAGTCAAGAAGAGAAGCAGGTATTTAAAAAACAAAAGCAAATACAATACATAAGGAGCAGAGGAAAAAATACCAAGCTGATTGCAAAGAATATCAATGAGGAACTAAGAGGTAATTGTGAATCAGTCAACAATCCATACATACGAGACAGAGAATTCACCTAGGTCTGCAGGCAAGCTGTATCAGCTCTGCCAAAGACAACTCAAGGTCATTTTGCATAGCAAATGTGTTAGCTGCTAATGTAAACACAGATTTCTTTAGGGAAACACAACCCAAGCACCAGCCACCTACGCAGTATCCCAGTCGCCCTACCATGTACCACCTTAGCTTTACTCTGCTTCAGTTGATGTTTCATTTGTGTCCAGTTTTGACATAACACCTTATGAAAGCCACAGATAAATTGGAGAGCACTTAGCATAAAAAATATCCTACCAGGCAGTCTTCTCTGTAAAGAAAGACTGAGGAAATGTCACATGTTTAGCCTGAAAAGGCAAAGGACTACATAGCTGCTGCCTTTCAGCATCTGAAGATGACAACACTCCATTTTTCACATATGCTGAGAGATACAGAATTTGGGTAAAGTCAAGTTAGATTTGGTATTAGAAGAAAATTCTAAGAGTACCAAGCTGCTTACATATATGAAAACATAAACACATGGAGGTCGTCAAACCACTGTAAGTGTAGTCTTGTAAGGGAAATTTAACAAATTCTTTCAAAGGTAACAAAGCGTATTTGATAGGTCTCAACCCTTGCAGTAGAAGAAATCTAATGCCTTTCACCTCCGTATTTCTGTAACTCTCTAAAATAAGAATTACGGACTAGCTAATATGACCTGTCACATGCAGTTCAGGTTTGTATTCATCTCATAAACAAAATTAATTGTGTTGTGAAAGAAGAACAGCCCAATGGATACAGGAGTACACTGAAAATCTGGAAACCTAAATTCGATTAGCAGGTTCTGCCAGTCACTCATCATTCAACTTCTGGTTGTTTTCTTGTTGTTGTTGTTGTTTTGGGGTTTGTGGTTTCTGTTTTTGGGTTTTTTTTCCCCTCATGTAGAAAACAAACACAAGCTAAAAAAGTGCTAAACACTAGCATGATTAATTATTGGTTAAGATATGTGACACACTGCTTAAAGCATAGAACTATTAAGGGTCTGTGTTTTAATCACGTTGATTTCACCTTAAGTCTCCCTGGATGACAATTGCTCAAAGCCTTAGTTACAGTGGCAAAAGACTGTCACATTAAATCTGTGAAGACTGGGTTATTATGACAGCAAATTATGATGACAAAATTCTGTTAGTTCAAGTCTAATGAGACATTACTGCACACACTAGGATGAATGTTAAATTATTTCTGTGCGGGTCTATATGCAGGTTAGTACGTCAAGATGATGGCAAAATGAGGTTAATGCAAGTCTGCAGAGCTGACATTACGAATGTCAAGATGATTGCAAAATGATGCTGCTTCAAGTGAACTATGATTAAAAAATAGGAAGCTAAACACAAAAATGTGTTAGGGAATGTAAAAATAAACCTGAAGAAAATTTTACTTAAAGCAAAAGGCAGACTGGATGCCACTAGTGCTGCAAACCAATTCTTTGCCAGGCTGGTCAATGCTGATCAGGAGAGCACAAATCCAGGATGAGACTGCCTTACAAGTAACTGCCTATAGATTCTTACTAGTAGTATCACTTGGATGTTTTTTTTCCACTAAAAAGAGGTAATTGACTGTAGAAATATAAATAATTTTTTGAAAAAGTGTTCAAAATTATTGTCCTATGATAGAATCTGATTCGATTGGGAAATTCCTTTCTAAATTTAATCATATTGATGTTTTTCTCTCTTGCGTTCTGGCAGGGTTAGAACCACATGTCTTAAAATCAAATTATCCATTTGGCCCAAAAGAAATTAGTCCAGGTAAATTCAAATACATAGAATCTACAGCATTATAAGATTAAGGAGATTACACATTTAATATGCAGAGTGCTCATAATATTTTAATGTGATTAGATCAGTAACACCAAAGATCTGCTAGTATATTTCCTTAGTGCAATGTTTAATTAGTAATTCTCACACATCACCAAAAGAAAAACAAACCAGAAAACCACACTAATTCAAAACCCGAAAATAAGTCTTCTTTTTTTCTGCATTTAAAGTCCTTCCTTTTTCCTATCATCTTTCTATCTACTGCTAAATACAAGAGGCGCACTTCATTTCCAGTTTGACAACAGCAGGTACTTGATATGATAAAGACTGACATATCTGTCTGTCTGGCTAGCTACCTGTAATGTTTTCCATAAAAGTAGAGGAGGTGCTCTATCTTCTTATCCAATATGTTATACTCAATTCCTGATAAATTACACTGGTGAACTAAAGTGCTTTGGTAAAATAACAGGTTTTGTCAAGGAGTTTAGTTAGAATCTGACCTTTAAGTGGAAAGCATGCATAATTTTCTCCCATCTGTAGAGAAGAAAATGAAAAAATATTTTTCTTGCAAATTTATTAGTTTTTATTGGAAAAGTTACCCATCCTATTCAGCAAAACAACAGAATGGAAAACTCTCACTAATTAATTAATGAATAAATCTTAAAAATGTAACTTATTTCAGAGATAAGTACAGAGTGGCTTGTGCATTTTTCAGGATTTTCAAAATAGCTCCATGGCTAGTAAATTACTAGTCAGAGTACAGGAAAGGAGATCAAAATGATGGTTTCAGTACTCCAGGTCACCTACAGACTGAAATTAGTACGAGTCATTATCACTGCATAAATTACATTAATATTCATGTAGCCTTTGTGGAAACATGCATACATACCACTTGAAGGCATGCACTTTTTAGAAGACTGGGAAATCAGTTCAGCCAGCTACTCAGTAATTTGTCTAGTTGCAGTGGACCTACGCAACTTAAGTTACCTGTGAATCTGACCCGAACATAGGAAAGAAATCACAGACTGAAAGTGATAAGGGAAGAACCATACAGTGCCCCTTCACGCTGCCTAAATATATTCCAGAGAATTTATACATTCTGATGGCAATGAGATAAGATGTGTAAAATTCACTCAATTCAGTGATGTTCTCTAAAACAGAAAAAGATCAGACAACGGGAAAATCAACCTAACAATTTTATTTAATCATTAATAAAAACCAACAATAAACAAATGTCATTTGTTTATTATATTGACACAGAAAAGGTCCGACTAAAGAGCTTCAAAACCTAAAAAGTCTATTCTCCAAGGAATTATTTCAAATCTTAATTGTTTTAAAACATTTAATTTCATTAGTGCACCTTAAATTACAAGTTCATTGGGCTTTTTTTTTGGAGCATGTTAGTTGCTTATGCAATATGTATACAAATGCTTATGTGATTAGACCTGAAGGCTGACAAAAGTCCAAAGGGATTGTGTGCTGCCTGTAAAAACCTGCTTCCTCTAAAAACATTTCATGTAAGTGTAAAAATGTAATTTAGATCAGAACTGGGGCAACTTTATTATTAATACGGAAAACAGAAATATTTGGCAGTCTTTTCTGTTATAGATCCTCTTACATTCAGCCCAAGTGCCTACTTTCATATGAGCAAAATGTACTTCAAACTATTTTTATGTAATAAATCATGGATTATGCATGTTATGTAAGTAAAACTAGTTCGTGTATTAACATTGGAGAAAGCAGGCTAAATTTTAAATTCTCTAAAATTAATCAATCCGTGGAAGATAGAGTAGCATGTCCCATATGGAGGACAACAGCAGTACGGGGATTTAGAGGGCAAAGGATTGGTTACAATCTCTGTAGACTTTGTATGAGAGCTGCAGCTGCCTGAACTTAATTTATCTAAGACTGGTTTAGGTGCTTCATGGTAATTTGCCTGGCCTATACTCACTTGTCCTGAAAGGCACAAGTCTTCCATAGACGCTGGCTGAGAATCACCAGTCCAAGTCAGTAGTTCCAGCCACTGTCAAGCATATTTTAAATGGCCTGTGTTTAAACACCTGATTTATTCCGTATCAGTGCAGCACAAGTAAAGATTTTTTTTCCTTTTTAAAGACAAGAAAACAAACAAACAAACAAACAAAAGAAAATAAACAGTTTAAAGTACTCAGTCACTCGGCAATCATTCCAATGACTTTTTTTCCTAGTTTGATAAAAATACCCATATTGATCTTCTCATAAGGATATTCTTCACTAACACACAGATGCATCAGTCTACCACGGCTACCAATATAACTGAAATAAATATTTTTTAATCCAAAACATACAACTAGACTTGAAATGGTTTTATGATGATACGTATTTCAGGTACAAAATGCATTCAAAACCACAATAAGTATTTCAGCTACTGTGTAAAACTGTTTCAGTATCAGCTAGATGAAAGGTGCCAAATGCGATGCCCCTTTAAAAACAAACAAACAAATAACTCTTCTGGAACTAAAAACCAGTATGTCTGATCATCACACCAGTCTAATTTTCAGAAATTATAAGAATGGAATTAACAGACATATATATGAAGTAGCAGAGAAACTGATTTTATAGAGGCAAACCACACTTCATGTATCTGAAAGGGTTCTTTGAAGGAGTCGGTGAGCACACAGTCAAGAGAAATCTAGTTTATACAATTAAAAGAATTTTCAATACTGTTCCTCATTAAAGACCTGAAAGAAACAAAGATGTCACGGGATAAGAGATTCACTTTCTCTCATGAACAAACAAGTTGTTAAAAGACAAAAGGGGAAAAAAAAATGCCAAAAGCATTCATCTTTCTCAAATGTGTATGTCACCAGACAAGTTTCACAGAGATCACTGCCAGGGCTGGTCAACATATAAGGTACATTTATATCATTACATGGGTCTAAAAAAAAGAAGGCAACTTTCGAGTTTCCTAATAGTGCTAAGGTACTCAGGGAAATAAAAATGAAAGTTGGCTCCACAGAGATGCAGAAGAGTCTCAGAGTGTCAACGAGGCGATAAAAAAGACAGATGAAATTCAATATCAAGAATATGTGGAGAAAAAGAAATCTCCACTTTACGTACTCAGCATGGGCTCTGAACTAGTTATTACCACTCAGGAAAGAGATCTTGGAGTTATAAAAGGTCTATGAAAATATCAACTCCATCTTAGAAGCTGTCAAAAAGCAAATCAAATGCTGGCCATTACTATGACAGAAATAGAGTGCACCATACTAAATATCATTATGGTATTATTTAAAGGCTTCAGATGTTCATACTTTGAATACCGTGTGCTGTTCTACTTCTCCTGTCACTAAAAAGATACAGCAGAAAAAGTAAGGACAACAGAAATGATTGAAAGCTGGGGAGAAATGGCTTCCATATAAAGAATGACTAAAGAAGAGCCTTCAAGGTAAGGTGAATGTGAATGAGGAAGGAAGTTAGGTCCTCTGAACCTGACAAAGAAGAAGAGATTGCCCAGGGGATGCATATAACCAAGCAAGGAGCACAGCATAACATAAAACAATGTGTTGAGGGACTAATCATCTCAGTTGTGCCAGAGAGGGACTGAGGTGCAAATAGGCAGATACGAGTCCAGGAAGAGGTCCTGGCATCATCGCCGATAGTTCTCCAAAATCACTGTTTCAATGTGCAGAGTGGACAAAAACAGCTGATCCAATGCTCGTCACCCTGTGTGCTGGGAGGAAACCAGAGTGGTTTGTTTGCTGCTACAGAAGCCTGTGGGGTGTCCATACCCAAAAGGCTGTGTGCAGTTTTGGTCTCCAGGCTGATGCAGTGGACTTGGAGAAGAACAACTGGAAATAATAAAGGGGATGGAGCTGCTGCCTTACAAGCAGATACTCAAAAGAGCTGGGATGCTTCAGTGTGTAGAGGACACTCGGGGGAGATAGGACTGAGGCTTGAAAAGCGTGAAGGGGGTGAACAAGTTGCGTAAGGAAGTTATTTACCAAATCTTGCAACACACCAACTAGGGGTATATAATGCCCAATTGGTTTAAAAGACAATAAGAAAGTATTTCTTCAGCCAGTGGGCCATCAGCTCCTGGATCCTGCTACCCAAGGAGGTTATGGAGGCAGATGTTTATCAGCTGGTTTTAAACAGGCTTATATAAATTCATGGACAATGGGTCTATAAACAGATACTAGAAGGAACAGGGCGAGAATGTAACCTCTAGCATTTTTAATACAGTAATTGCAGATTCTGGGGTAAGATGAGAAAACGGACCTCAGAAAGTGGCCAGGCTCTTGTGCTCTCTCTAACATCTCCTGTTGCCATTTGCTGGAGAAATAATCCTGGGCTGGATGAACCATTGGTCTGACCCAGCAGGACATTCTGTATGAACTTAAGTTACCTGAAAAGGAGTGACTGCAGCTGAACATAACTGAGGTGTCCTAAATCATGAGTCTTTACACAAGATGAACAGAGAACAATTTCTTCAGCTTCTCTCTTAGTACAAGAGCTGGATACAAAAGAGATGAAAAATGAAAGAAAATCAGCAGGTGGCTGGTTCAAAACAAGCAAGATTGATAACTCTTCACACTACATGTAGCTAAATTATGGGACTCTGCTACTGGATGTTGCAGATGTCAAAAGTTCATGACACCTAGATGCTGGTGAGCCACCCTGGGAGATCAGCCTTTGCCCCAGCCTGCTCCCCAGCATCAGCAGAAACCCAGCATGGGCAGCAGGTCTCCTCAGACACTCCTCTCAGATAATCAATTCTGAAAGGAAAAAGAAATTGGACACATCCCCTACCTGTGCCCCACTTCAAGCAACAAGTAACACTCTGCAGACATCATACCAGCTCTTTTCACCCCTACAGATGCAGTCATATGTTTATTTCCTCCATGTCGGTGCCTCTTAGCAAAATGCTGCTGGTAAGCTTTGATGGGAACAGTACAACACAGGTTTAATCACTGGTATTAGTCTCGTCTTTTGTAGTTACAGCCACCTCTGAATTTAACAGTGCTGTGTGTTTTAGTACAGCAATGTTTTCATGACAAAAAGTTAAAGAGCTTTCCACCTTTTTACCATAAATCCTGCTTTCAAGGGTTTATAATTTAGCTGGGAAAATGCTCACAGCTGAAGATCAGCATTCAAAGTCTCAGTGTGGAGGCAGCATTTCATTTCAATTGTGAGGGGGAAAACAGTATGTCATATTTATAACTATCAATAGAAGGCTTCTGTGGGGTTTTTACTTTCTGGATTTTTTTTTCCTGGTATGAGAGATTTTCCTGTTTCAGATTAAGCAACTGGGTATATTAATAAGTGATAACCACTGAGGACAGCATGAGCAATAAAACATAACTGCCTATTAAAATAAAAGATGCTACAAAATTAGTTTACATTTTCCACAGTTTTACAATAAACACAAAGATAAAATTCTGTAAAGCATAACAAAATAGTCATCACTACATGATGCAGTGTTGACAAAACTGTAATTAATTTTGAATATTGGCTTCATACCTTTATATTCAGGAGAACAGATAGATACTAACGCTAGGGAGACATACAAAACAGAGGAATCTTTAATTTATCATTTCCAGAATCTTATAAGTAATCAAAATACCATTCTTCACTTCAGACAATTCACAGATTAAAAGAGGATACCAACTTTTGCTTTCCAGTTCTCAAGTTGTATTGGTTGTTTCCACTGATATTACTTCAGAAATATTTACTAATTATGTCATCATTATATCAAAATATCTAGACAAAACAGCAGGGCATAAGCAATCCAGGAGGTTCCTGGAACGTGTTGAAGGTAACTTCCTTCTCCAAGTGATAGAGGAGCGAAAGAGGAGAGGTGCTATGCTGGACCTTGCTCTCAGCAACAATGAGGGACTGTTGGGGAACGTGAAGCTCAAGGACAGCCTTGGCTGCAGGGATCATGAAATGGTGGAGTTCACGATCCTTAGAGCATCAAGGAGGGCACACAGCAAGGTCATACCCTGGACTTCAGGAGAGCAGACTTTGGCCTCTTCAGGGATCTGCTTGGTGGAGTACCATGGGATAAAGCCCTGGAGTTAAGAGAGGCCCAAGAAAGCTGGTTAATATTCAAGGATCACCTCCTCCAAGCTCGGAAGCAATGCATCCCAACAAAGTCAGGCAAAAACACTAGGAGGCCTGCATGGATCAACAGGGAGCTCCTGGACTCAAACACAAAAAGGAAGCCTACAGAGGGTGGAAGCAAGTACAGGCAGCCTGGGAAGAATACACAGAAATTGTCTAAGCAGCCAGGGATCAGTTTAGGAAAGCTAAAGCCCTGATACAATTAAATCTGGCCAGGGATGTCAAGAGCAGCAAGAAAAGATTCTATAGGTATGCCAGTGATAAAAAGAAGACTAGGGAAAATGTGAACCCTCTCCAGAAGGAAATGGGAGACCTGGTTACCCGGGATATGGAGAAGCCTGAGGTACTCAACAACTTTTTTGCCTTGGTCTCCACTGGCAAGTGGTCCAGCCACACTTCTCGAGTTGCAGAAGGCAAAGGCAGGGACTGGGAGAATGAAGAACCACCCACTGTAGGAAAATATGAGGTTTGAGACTAAGGAACCTGAAGGTGCACAAGTTCATGGGAACTGATGAGATGCATCTGCAGGTCCTGAGGGAACTGGCCAATTAAGTTGCTAAGCCACTATCCATCATATTTGAGTAGTCATGGCAGTCTGGTAAAGTTCCTACTGACTGGAGAAAAGAAAACCAAACCCTCATTTCTAAAAAGAGGAAAAAAAGGAAGACCAGGGGAACTACAGGCCAGTCAGACTCACCTCTGTGCCTGGCAAGATCATGGAGCAGATCCTCCTGGAAACTATGCTAAGGCACATGGAAAATACAGAAGTGACTGGTGACAGCCAACATGGCCTCACTAAGGGCAAATCATGCCTGACAAATTTAGTGGCCTTTTACAATGGGGTTATAGCTTTGGTAGATAAGGGAGGAGCACTTGACATCATCTACCTGGACTTCTGCCAAGCATTTGACACTGTCCTGCACAACATCCTTGCCTCTAAATTGGAGAGACATGGATTTAATGGGTGGACCACGTGGTGGGTAAGGAATTGGCTGGATGGTCTCACTCAAAGACTTATGGTCAATGGCTCGATGTCCAAGTGGAGACAAGTGGCAAGTGGCATTCCGCTGGGGCTGGTATTGTGACCGGCACTATGTAACATCTTTGTTGGTGACATGGACAGTGGGACTGAGTGCACTCTCAGAAAGTTTGCCGGTGACACCAAGATGTGTGGTGCAGTTGACACAATGGAGGGAAGGTATGCCACCCAGAGGGACCATGACAAAGCAGCTGTGGATGCCCCATCCCTGTAAGTGTTCAAGGCCAGGTTGGATGGGGCTTTGAGCAACCTGGTCTAGTGCAAGGTGTCCCTGCCCATGGCAGGGGATTTGGAACTACATGACGTTTAAGGTAGCTTCCAACCCAAAACATTCCATGATTCTATGGTCTTGTTTATTAACTTAACATTTTAATTTCTGCTCCTTTCTTCCTACTTGCAAATATACAGAATAATGTAGTTGCCTGAAGTCCCAAAACATGCATCACATACATACCTATCTCTATGGAATTCAATTCATGGCATGGGAGAATAAGAGGTAAATTGCATTTCCAACATCCACCACCAGAGAAATAATATTTTACTTTATTTAAAACTGTGTGCCTTTCCCTTCTCTCAAGAGCTTCATTGAAGCAGAGAGAATGGGAGAAAGCAGAAGGAAATAACCACCCATTAGAAAGTACCATCCCTACAGATTGTTTAAAAAACCCACACTGAACAATAAAAACTCATATATGTGTGTGGGTGTATATAAATATACACATATACAAATATATACGCATGTGTAAACATACACAACTATAGTAGCATTTTAGAGTAGATATATAGATACGGAATGTGGGAGGACATGGACTCATTGCAATATGGAGTTTGACAGAAATACGGTTATTGCAATACCTGGTGGTGGAACAGGCTTCTAAGTACTTCACTTTAAATGTATCTAGAAATAAGGGAAAGCCTAAGTCCACTTAAGTCTTCTGTGTAGTTACAGTTTACAAAAATACTTCAGTGCTTATTCCACTAAGGGATAAGCATATCTCCTTCCTTGTTGACAAACTGCATAAACCAGCTTAGAGCTTCTCAATGCACAGCCATCAGTCTAGTCACAATTTGGTGATGGATAATGCAAGTCATGAACCATTGTATGTGCTCCTTCTGGTGACAGTTCTTAATTTCTTTTCTAGGGAAACTCCATACTATCAATCTTTGAATTGTCTGTGTCTAATCCTTGCTCAGGAAATATCTCTTGACATAATCAACTTTATCAATTATGGCACAATAACTAATCTCTTGCTACAGAAGAAAATATTGAGAGGGTGTGATGGAATTACTACAGGAATACTTTGCCTGT
Source organism: Caloenas nicobarica (assembly GCF_036013445.1). NCBI lineage: Eukaryota > Metazoa > Chordata > Aves > Columbiformes > Columbidae > Caloenas > Caloenas nicobarica. The sequence continues at coordinate 114,375,733 of NC_088245.1, forward strand.
CCTCTATATCATTCCTAGACTGTTAGGCCTCAGAGCTCAATATAGTTCAGAAAATTTCACTGATGGGTCACTTCAGGGCATTACTACCAGATTACCACCCATCATTTGATGACAGAATATGTTATAAACACACACAATTTCTTGAAAGGTACTAATTGCAACGTATGCTCTTGTGTTAAGCTCTTGCCAGCAGCTATCTCAAAATTAAATCCCTCCAATGCCATTTTCATATGCATGGATATCATTAGAACATTCCCATGGCAGCCTGAGATGACAGCTCTGTACTCATCTTCCAAGTGAATCCCATGGTTCGTTTCAGTTATCTTGGTGGTTTTCTACACGAGAGACTTTGTGCAAAGTAAGGCTGCATTTGAATTTACTGCTCAGTAGGTACTTCAGACAGACTTCTCATGTAGACATCCTAGTGTGAGGAACCTCTTCTGCCTTAACTCAGAAAATGGTGTTATCTTATGCAGTGGCACTTTTGGAGCTCCATAAAAAGTGTCAGATGAGGGTTATGCTAGCAGCACACTGTAAAAAACACATTAGTGTTTTGTGTGCGTTTTTACACTTGTGGATATGCCCTTATAGATTATAACTTTTTCTATGTCCTTAAACTGCTTTCTCCTTCAGCCTCACCTCTGCTATTTAAAAATAAATAGCCTGCCATTGTAAGGTAAAGATTTATAGGCTCCACCAAAAATATCTTAAGTTTCAAGTTCAAGAGAGGCCGAGCTTGTCATGCATTAAGCCTGGTTTCACTTGCCTGATCCATTCTGCAGAAAGTCTGTCCTAACAATTTCTTCTCATAACAAACTTCCTAGAAAACAGCAGTAAACCTTTGGTGTTTTAAAGGCATCTTTTAAAAATAATTCCCTCAAAAAGTAAAGTGTTGTCAAAAACACATCCTCTTATGTACAAATAGCAGTCAGTTGATTCAAATGCAGTATAAAAACTTCCATGAAAGAAACACATCCTTGAGACAAATGGGACAAGAGATTTCAGAACTCTGGAAAAAAAAAAAAAAAAAAAAAAAGGCCAATTTTTAACAGAGGTGCCTCTATTTGAGCAGAGGTTTTTTATTAACTGAGACTTCATCCAAGCTCCAGAGAGAATGAAAAATTTAGAATTTGTATTACATATTGTAAAAATAACATAAATCTATAATAAATTAAAAAGAAAATAAAAAGTGTTCTGGATGACAATTTGAACACATATAACATGCCAAAGCCTATCAAGCCTTCTATCAAATATAAGTTGTCTCTTTGGTAACGGGGCAGAAGTAGTGAAAAAAGGCAGAACTCTCTGGTCCCAGCAACCAACCCCCCACCATACGCACATACTCATACATAGACACACAAAGACAGTGCCCTGGAATATCAGTTTACAAACGTATGGAGCAACCCAGGAGACTCCACATTAATAGAACTTTAAAAAGCATGCAAAAAGACAACAGAGAAAAATAAAACAACAACAGCAAAAACATTAAAAAACATGCCCAGGGTTTTAGAGTATAATTACGAGACATTACACTCAGATATGCTGTCAGAAACACTCTTCTTAGACCAGGACGATTTATTCATGCAGGGACCGACTGCAGCAAAGGTGGAGGTGTGCATGCCCAGCTGCCCACCAGCCTCATTACACAGGTGGCTCCTGGCTTACTCTCCTACGATTTGTCTTTTTATAAATAACCACTCCTAGAAGACTTTGGAGGCTTTCTGATGGCAGGACTGGGACTCAATGCTGCATGGTAGGTGTTGGAGGCTGGATCTCAGGAGGAACAACTCCCCATGGGGCTTCCCAGAGCCCCCACCTCTTGTTACATGCAGTTCTGTAATTGGTAGAGAGTAAAAACAAGGTGTTTCTGTGTGTAAAATGAACCATCTTTGGTCCAAGAACATGGACACAGGATGATCCCCATAGTCCCTGGGCTAGAAACCCCTCAGCAGTGCTACCTCTCATCATCAGAACTGTGCAGCCTGGGCAAAACCAGTTGTAAGGGTAATAAAAAGTCATTAGGCATATTTTAAAAAACACACCACACAGGGCAAATTCAAGTGTGACACAGGATTACAGAGCAAGGTGTAGAGTGTGGCAGCTCACATGCTAAACTGACCTCACAGGCATCCTGGAGCAGGGAGGAAGAAACCACTAACAGCCCTCCTTTCAGCAAAGGACTGGGGGGGGGCGGGGACAATGATTCCCTGAATTCCACCTCCCCAGGCTGAAACCTCCGACCTTGAGATGCAGATGGGTAGCAGAAAGGTGAGCTAACATCAGAGAAAAGGGTAGATACTGGAAAGTTGGTGTATACATATGAATTGTATATAAAATGATCTCTAAGTGTCAATAGCATTGTGACTGGACTAAGAATTCTTTGATTAGACTACCAAGATTTTAATCAGACTAACAAAACATCCTACATTTGCCCACCAGCTCTGCTCCTTCCACCCACAGCAACATCTTGAGTATATCAAACTGGTGAGGATTCAACTTGGGTGCAACGAAGTTGTAATGGACTTACAACACACTAAAATAGTCAGAAGCTCCACAAATAAACCTAAAATAAGATCATTTAAGAATAACTCGTCATTAGGGAAAAAAAAAAAAAAAAATCTGGGCTCCAAAAGTCAGATTGATTTGAGACAATATTTTGTCACACACACCAGGCTGACTCATCCTAGGAATGGGAACTTGAATTTTATTGTGTGCCTAGGCACATAGATGACATTGTGCAAATGAAGTTACATTATCACTAGTAATGCTGACAGGACCAGGGTCACAGAAAACCAGCAATTTCCTCAGTGTCCAGAAAAGATCTGCAATGATTTTGCTGGTATTCCAAAAAACCAAAACCAACCAAACAAACAAAAACCACAAACAAAACAACAACAACAAACCCCACAAAAAACAAACAAACAAAACCACCACGGTAGATCAGCAAAATAAGTAACCTCTAGAAAACAATAAGGGCAAGCTGCAGGGACCAGGGATTTGACTGGAGGGAAAGACAATAGGGCATTAAAACCTACTGGGCTGCCTAACCATGAATGGGAGAGGCTTATCAGAGACACAACAAAACTCAAACTAGTAACTTCTGGTCAAGAATATGCAAGATTATCCTGAAAACAAAAGTAAGCAAATACAAAGCAACAGTAAAAGAAACAAGAAATAGGAATCTCTGAAAAAATAATGTAATTATGCAGAAATGAAAATAGATCTCGTTATCTAAAAAAAATGTAAACCGAGAAATAAAAAAGTGAGATATTTTTTCTGAACCATCAAGCACCATGCATTGTAAAAGTTCTGTCTCTTTTTCCAATCACATACTTGGAAGGTTATTTGAGTTTGTTATAAAGTACCTGCTGTGCATTACAGTAATCAGGCAGAGATTTATTCAGAGAGGAGGAAGCACACTGGAGCCTGCACTATCAGATGATGAACCTCCATCACGTGCTGTGGCTCAGGCACCCCAGTCAGGTCAGAGCTGCACTGTGTCATATAATGAAGCAACTTAGAACTACTTATTCAAAGCCTCGTACTTAATTAGCGGAAGACTGAGGCAACTAACTTGCAGTGAATAAGTTGACAACTTTGCTCCTTTCTATTCATGAACCTTCTATGATTAGCACAAAATATTCTTATAATTAATCACTTTTAATTCACTGTATTATTAAAATAATATTTGGCCTACAGCTCATTCACCACGAGCACAAGTGTTACAAATGGGTTTATTAATTTTGAATATATGAGTAGATCACATGGTTCAAGGTGTAAGGCTCAGAATCACAGTGTCCAGGCAATTATACGCAGCACTGAGTTTTACATTAACTTCCCTGCTTTATACTCTCAACACTGAATGAATGTTGGATAAATTGACTGTCATTGGTCCACTTATTTGCTAGGCACTTTTGGAAAAGTAACATAACTAAGGCAGAAGTAACACATGCAAGAGTTTGTAAGGGGAAGGGAAATACACGCAAAAAGTTACGAATGGAAAACACTAGGATTTTTCAGAAGTTCAAATAGTGAGACTTTGGACTAGGCTGTGCTTTGGAAAGTTGGCAGGCTCCCATTCAGTAATATACCTGCCATTAGAAACAGAACTCACAAGGGGATGCCTCACCTCGAAAGCATATGAAGATGCTGATAAAGCTGAGTAAGCATTTAACAACCCCAGTTTGCTTCTTCTACTGCGCTTAAACCCTTCCAAGACCTCTCTTCCTAAAAAATTATCCTTTTCCTTCCATATTTCGTGCTTCCCACAGCAACTTGCCAGTCACCTAGGGGCTAACAACAAAGATAAACTCTTTTCTCTGAAGTATTTTTTTGAGGAGAAGGCCAACTGCAGTTGTTGTCCTCTCCCCATGCTTGCTGCCCCTCCTTAGCTGTAGCAGTGGGTGAGTGAAGAAATCTGAGTGCTGACGAAAAGGTGGTTGTGGACTATGGAATAAACCCATCACTCAAAGACGGAGAGAGAATTTTTACCAAGGTCTGTAGTGACAGGACAAGGGGAAACTGTTTTAAACTAAAAGAGGGTAGGTTTAGACTGGACACGAGGAAGAAATTTTTTACTATGACAGTGGTGAGACATAGAAACAGTGGATAACTTGTGGAATCCCCATCCCTGAACATGTTCAAGGTCAGGTTGGATAGAGCTTTGAGCAACACAATCTAGTGAAAGACGTCCCTCCCAAAGGCATGGGGGTTGGACCAGATGATCTTTAAAGATCCTTTCCAATACAAACCATTCTGTGACTCTGTGTAAGAAAAGCACAGAGATGAGAGGAAATGACGCGTAGAGGTATGAAACAATTTGCATACTGAGGGGGGAGGGGAAAGTGGACTGGGGGCAAAAAAAAAAGAAAATACGTTTGAAAACAAGTTAGTGTGACTCTCATGGCAGAGAGGAAGGAGGCATGTCCTGCCCACCACACTGCAGCCACGGGCCCTTAGTCCTTGGGGAAGCCAGTGGCCTGCACTGCTCTTCTGCAGCAGCCATCCTCAGAAAAACCTGCAGGCACAGGGCACTCGCACAACCTGTACTTGGCCACCAGGACTGTGGGGTCCGACATACAGCCACTGCACAGCAAGAGTGCTCTAAGCTCAGCCATAGATGTTGAGAAAAATCAATGAAAAGCCCAGAGAAGTGAACAGGGTTTATCAGCTGAAACATTGGAAATGGGGAATTATTGACCAGCAGGTCTATAATGAAAGGATTTCTTTGCTTATTTTCTTTGTGTTCTTTTTACCTGAGAAAGCAAAGCAAAGATGTCATTTAAGGCACAAGACCGTACATCTAGCTTAGAGGGTCCTTGATAACCAGGAGGCTGAAGAGCACTCCTGCCCAGCCTTGGTGCAGCCCCCAGCCCGGTGCACTCCGGGACATCCTCCTTTGGGCACACTTCAGGGACCTCCTCATGTCATGACGTTGCCTGTTGCCCACAGAGATTGCTTTTGTGAAAGATTTTCCACTGATAATTGTCAACCAGACAGTGCTGTGCTACAAAAAAACTTACAGTTTTTGGTAATTCCAATTTTTATGCTCTATATTTCCACATCGTATATAAAATTTGCAGCACTTTTCTAGCTCTGAACTAACTAATGGAAACACTGTAAGATATCTTAGAATAGATTTCCCCTAGCTGGAAATTGAAATATTTTTAACAAAAGCATGAACACACTTGGGCATATTCACTTCTAAAAATCAAGACTGTAGGCAGAGCACGTATGAGATTATATAACGAGAAGTGAGAGGCATAAAAACCTTCCTGCTCTTAAACAGAAACCACACCTTTCCCCTCACCAAGTATAGAACAGGTCAGAGGAAAGAAAAGCTGCTTCTATTCTGATGGGCTCAATCTAGGGGACAGGGCCTTTTTTTGGAGGGGACAGGGACATGGAGAGGTAGCCCACCCTGGCTCTGCTGCTGTGGTCTTTGGGGCATTTATCTCTAAAACCTCTGCAGTATCTCTTGCCATCAACACATTGCCATCACTTTAATTATCTGTTATGATCAGTGCACCCCAAAACTCAACACTTGGCTGAAGCTTTAACTCCATCATCCTATGAAGATGACCCCTAACTTCATTAAGATTTCAGTTATCAGAGTTAGCACTGGTCAAAATTCAGATTTCTGTAAGCATAAGTCAAACTCTTCTCCAATCAACCAGCTGCATATATTGAGCAATACCTAACTATTTATGCTTAAATATATCACAAAAAGACTGATTCTGCTAATATAATAATGCAGGATGGCTGTTCAGTTGCCTGAACAAAATGACCTGATGGTTGTGTTTTAATTTACAGTGGACAAAAGCTCATACTAAAAGGAATACTAATTGTTCCCTTTTATTGGTGGAAGCTGAATAGAAATGAAAAGTAATGTGCCTTAAACCTCCCCGCTTCAGGAAATAATCCACAAGAAAGACTACTTAAAAAAAAAAAAAAAAAAAAAGAAAGGAGGGAGGAGAGAAAGGAGGGTATCAACTGTAGATTAATAATACACAGACATGTCCACAGTGATCTGAATAATTCAGCACACAAAATTGAAGTATGTTTCACATCTGCCACCATAAAAGATAAAACTATCTAGTCTGTTTTAAAAGTATAATGATTACAGAAGAACACTTCTGATTCACACTCAGGTCTAGTTTGAGTGCCAGCCTTGTGGTCCCCACAAATAAGCATATCAAAGCCCTGGGCTGAAAGAGCTCCAGTTGCAAAGGTTTCATTAACTCGAAACAGGCAGCACACTTTTAAAGTGCCACCTGTCACCAAGAAACCCCAGCAGTGCCGAGTAATTGGCCAAGGCCCCTGCACCCCTGGGCCACCTCCACCATGTGAAATGTGCAAAACTGCCCACTCTGGTTGCCTCTCCAGCCCCCCGCCAGCCAGAACAATCCTGCTCTTACCCTCCCTCCCCACACCCCATCCTACAGTGCTGCCGAGTCTCCTTCTACACATAAGTTTGGGATATCGGTCTAACACACAACCCTTCCAGACTCCTAGGCTGAGTCCCATCTGAGACTACAACTGGTTCCAAGCATACGTATTTTCCAACAAACGCCTCTTTTCGGAGTGGGGAATGACTGGGGGGTAAACACCAACTGGCTTCGGTTGGTCCATATGTCTTTCAAATTGTCACCAAGATGAAACGAGAGAGAAAATACTCTAAGTGGGAAATTCCTTCTTATCCTATGGATGATACATAACAGCCATGACTATACCATTACACCTTACGCACTCTACCTGATGTAAACTGTAAAGTGCAAGGCAGCACTTTGCTCCCGGCTGCAGAGAAGCAGCCCTTCATCTTCAGTGCCGAGCAGTGCCAGCCAGCCCGTGACACTGGCGGGGACCTGCCTGCCATGGGCCAGGCGCTGCCACCCTGCCAGCCACCCACCGGCCAGCTGGGGAGGAATGGCTCGGCGCCCTTCTCTGGACCAGCACCAGAAGTGTCGCCTGGAACCTCTGAACCATTTCTCATAAAGCAACAGTGCGGTTACACATGCCTCTCGTTTGGAATTTTATATTAGGAGACCTACTGATTTTTTTTTTTTTTAATTAAATTGTTTTATATTAAAATGCAGCAAAAAAAATTTGGTACATTTTCCTTCGATAGGAAAGTGTTGCTGCTAGCGAGTTTTTCAGTGATAATTGTCTAAAGTCTTGATGGAGTTTTTCACAAAAACAACATAGATTTCCTCTAAATTAACCATCATAAAACCTGCAGCATTGTTTTCATTTTAGAAAGTTACTTATACTGGAAAAAAACACACACTAGTTATTAAAAAAATGCTTTTAATCAAAATATGGAAGTTGCTGTGTTTTTCATCAGGGAACAAGCAAATCCTTTCTTGTTTTGTACTCTGGAGTATTAACAGGTGGCCATAGCCCCTAGCTGCATGAAACTGCCATATGCTACAGAGATCAAAATTAATAAACTAACAGTACAATGTGGCAGTTTATTGTGCTTGTATTTCATTTTAATTTTCTCCTTGGTGTTTTTATTACTAAAAAGTCATGTTCAGTGATTTTTAGCTTTAATATCAGTAGCTTCCTTCTCAACAACTTTTAATTGCTTCGTTTAGTATCATACCAGGTAACCACATGTACACAAATATATTTCTGACACCACATTTCAAAATACCACTTCATTTGTACTCCTCTGCAACTGTCTATGCTAAAAAGTTAGCAGTTCCATACACTTTAAATTTTTTAATAATGGAAAAGTTAACAAATTTCTTCTGACATATGATTATGTGCACAATAAAACATGTTCTGAATCTCATTTAAATGTACAAATTCCATTCTTGTTAAATACTAATAAACCAGAAAAAAGTATCACATACAACCTTCTGGTCCTTTCTCCACTTAGCACCTTTAATAGCTCTTTAAAAAGAAATCTGTTTGTTCTCCTCCATAAAAAATGTTAATAGTTGACAACAAAAAACAAACCCATTGATGCAAATACTAGATGCACATGGAAACCACAAAGTCTGTCTGCATGAGGAGGAAATGAGCAGTGTTGCCTTCAAATATAAACAGGCGATGCTTATCCAGCTCTTCAGTGAGACTCAGTGTTGGCTCCTGAACTGAAGTTTCTGCCAAAAACTACTAAAAATACCATGTCCAAAACCAGGAGGAAAACATTGTCCATATTGTAAACCGCTTGCATGACAATTATGGCTTTGATTTAGTAACCTTTTATTCATGTGAGTAATCAGGACACCAGTGAGTAGTTTCACTGACTTCTCAGCCATCGCTTGTATAAGACACTATAGATGGATTTTCTCATACTGTGCTTTAGAGGCACCAGCGGGGTGACTGTTGAGATTTATAGGGTAGAGCACAAGCTTTATGTTGTGGTTACACCAGCTCTGCCCCTATACCAAATTAGGGTCTTGACTCCCCTATTTAGAGCACCAGCCCCACCTGTCCTCCTCCCAGACGTTTTTCCGAGGACCAGTACCTTGTAGTCTTCCCATCTTTCAGCTGCTTGTGGACTAGGCTGCTTTTAGCAAGAAGTTCTGAAAACACTATGCACACCCTTTTGCCCTTCATCTTACAGTTTTACTGTCTCACCCTCAGGGCTGGTGCACCTTGAAGCTGGGAAGAGCAGTCCATCTTGGGTTACGGACAGGTTACACATGACTGCACAGCAGTGTCAGAGAGAGCTAAGGTTATCATCTGGGTCCAGGGCCATTCCCTCAAGTGCAGGGCACTAAAACTATGGAAGAAAATAGCAGATAGCAGAATTCACTGATTTTTTTTTTTTCTACTTTATTTCTACAACCTCCCAACTACTGAGAAAAAGAGCTCTTTTCACCCAGCTCCTTCCCCAAAGCCTACCTCAATTTTCCTCTCTGTTCTCAAAGGCTAGAAGAGGAGCAGAAGCAACGGTATTAATCCTTCCTTAAAGTACTAGCTCAAACTCAGTGAAATTGATGGTAAGTCTTCCAGTGATTTTAATAGACTGAGATCACATCCCTCAGCAGACACGATCTGTCTCCAGCTTACACCATCCTGAAAAAAGGCAGACAGACAGAAGCGCCTTCTGCTTCCCACTCAGGTACAATTAGTGGCAGCTGAATCAAAACTGCTCAGTCACGGGGACTCTGGGACACTCTGGAAACTTCAAAGACAACAGAAAACAAAGCAAAAAAACCCACATACTAATCTAGCTTGTTAATATGCATGGACTTCATTGAATTTTGTGATTCATACCCCCAAACACAGGAGCTGGTTTTTGTTCTGTTTTGTTTTTCCCTGAAAGAGACTGTTTTGATGTTTTCTAAATAAAGTATCTTCATGTTTAATTTCCAAATGACACTTCAAAGCTAGATTAATTGTATCATTGGAAAGCTTTTCCATAAGGAGCTTTTCAAAGGATGCCAATTCCTGATTTTTGCAGGAAAAGAGTAAGATCTAAAAAACCTGATCCTTTTTTTTTTAATTGCATGATACAGCCAGTATATAAATTTGAGTAAATTATTTATATAGATCCCATCCCAGACATTTAGTTAAAATGATGGCAAGAGGTCTTTTCACCTATGACTCACTGAAACTTTTTCAAGATAACACAAAAATCAGAGCCTATTCCCCTAATCATTATTCAGGAAAAAGTTTACGGAAATCAAGCACAAGTTTTACCCCAGTGAAGACAGCAGAATTATGCTATAAAACTATATATGGCTTTTCCTCAGTCAAGCTGTTCTTTTAATTTTTATCCATTTTCATTTTGCTTTATTCTTAGGTCCACGGTAGCTCAGTGTAAGCACTACACAGCTTTATTATCACTGATATACACCAGACTGCTCTTATGAGCTGTATAAGATCACAAAATAATTCTGCTAATCTAAACATTTCTCATTTAGATCCCCTTATTTAGAATCAAGCTAAGGCTCAGCCTGTAAAATAAGGCAAGCACTAACGGTTAACACAATCCTAATAGCCAAAAGACAATAAAGAACCCCAAACCAAAAAAATACACTGTAGAGAAAGCATCTTCCATTATCTCAGCCTCACAGATCTGTTTTAATTTACATTTAAGGAGACCTGAGATGTCATAAAGTAAATGTAAGTACCAAGTTTCCAAGAAACACAAATCTGAGCTCTAATTCCATCGCATGCAAACATATTCCATCCTCTCAAAGAGCTGAACTGTGGTTTCCAGTGTTGGCAGAAGGCCCTCGTATAATAACATTACACTTATACTGTAGTTCCCTTGATGTCTTTCATATTTTTTCATAAACAAAATTACAGTGACAGTGCAGTTCATTACAGGAGGTTTCATTAAAGAACTGGTTTATTTTAAGAGAACACCAGCAGAGAACTGTCTTCAGGGATGGAGTCGAGTAAAAAGTCCAATTTTGCCTCCATAAAAATAAGGCAGAAATTATGTAGGATTTTGACACTGTAAAACAGGAAAATCCTCTTAACTGACACAGGGAGCAAACTGTTCTACCGTGGCACTGCGTTAATAAGCAGGTGCAGCCCCGTCAAGTCATAGCAAGGTGACAAGTTTGGCCCCCGCTAGAGGTGGCCTCCTGCTCCTTCTCCTGGGCGGGCAGTGCCCCAGCCCCAAAAGAGGGGACCCCAAGGAGAAGCTGTGCTGATGGGCAGCAGCTGGGAAGCAGGAGCTTCTCCGTCGCTACAGCCGGGTACCATGGTGGGTGAAACCCCACCACACAGCCCAGGTATCTTCTTTCTCCATCGGGGCTGCACCTGGCTCTGAAAAGAGCAGTAAAGTGGGGTCTCTCAACAATTTGTTTTCTTTCATTTTTCCTTCTGGTGCCAGTAGGAGCAGCTCCTAGGAAACCACTGCATTCTGACTGATTGGCTTTTTTTTCCTTCTTTTTTTTCTTTTTTTGAGTCTGCTGTTTCTCTTTCACAAAAAGAATAATCTCCAGTTTGGGATTAATCAACTAAAAGGTCACCTCGCCACTCAAAGTTTTCAAAAACTTTATCCAAATAAATGCAATACGGTAGGTTTTTAAACTGTGTTTCTCATTTGAATCAGATATGCTGTATCCTATTGTTACTGCAATTTACCTCCATAGTATATGCTGCTAAGATAAGACATAATCAACACCATCTATGACTTCAGGGGAAGGGTTGATGGAAGAGTAATTTCTCATTTTATTTTTATGTTGACACTATTTTCACTCTGCTATCTAGCGTAACAGCTTCAAGGTATCTGTGATAAGGATATGAAGTCAAGAGCATTACTGGCTCAAAAATACTCTCCCCTCCCTGTGGCAGTTGCACTTTCCTCCCCCACACGCCCTGAGAACTGGTGTGGCAGTTGCACATCCCCCTCTCAGAACTGGGGCCTTCAATGGGGCAGTTAACGGCTCTTTGTGGAGACCCAGAGTCGGCGGGCAGGGTCATCAGCAGAGGAGGGGCCAAGCGTGCCCAGAGAAGCTGAGAAGCTTCTGGAATGCCCACAGCCAGATCAGAACAGGCTATAAATGGGGTTCCCGCCGGCGACTCCCTTGGTGTGGTCTCCTCGGACTGCGGGTCTGCCGTGCTGCCGGAGTCCCTCCCCTTAGACGGAGAAGCCGTCTGAGGTAACCTCCCGGGATGGGGAGCACCTCACCTCCGCATGTGGGTGAGTGATAAGTTACTGGATATATGCTTTAATAAGTCCTTGCCTGGTAGGCAAGTGTAAATCCTTGCTGGAACAAGCATCTACCTCTTGTGGGTGAATGGAGCAGAGAGGGCTCTGGCTTTGATCTCTTGTGAGTGCATATATGCACGCTGTGGATCTTCATTATTCTTATTTCACTGCACCCCAAATAATCTCCTAACCTGATACCCGAACCCATATTTTATGTTATCGGAGTGCTAACTAATTGTATAAACCCCATTTCTAACCAGTTTATTTGCGGTCTTTTCCGGCCAGAATAAAGTTTGTTTTGGACCTTGTCCACCTAAACTTACTTTGGGGTGTCTCTGTGACACTCCCCCGGAAAAATTGATTCCATGATTCCAAAAAATCCTATTTTTAATCTTATCCCAGAAGGCAAGCATTATTGCCCTTTTTTGCCCAGGCTCCCACAAAGTATGAAAAGTCACACACTTTTGTGTGATGCCGTTTTGGCATCTCCTTGCTATCATTTCCCCTTAAGACAGAAGCAGTGGTTGAACACAACCACCTGTCTTCTCATATTTTGAAGTCCAGACACTATGGGCTACATCTGTAACCCAGCCAGCGGCACAAGGCACCAAGCTATTACCTCTGAGGTATGAACACAATACCTTTTAAATGTGAGGTCCTTCCAGGCTGCCCTGTTTCCTTCTAAGAGCTTTAATGAAAGAGCATAGAGAGGGGCCACAGGATGGATTTTCATCATTCCATGCAGTTGTCAGGCTGTTTTCCTCTAATGACACTATGAATGCATAATTCGCTGTGGTTTCTGAAACGTGTTTAATGCATGATATTTTAAGAGATGTAGAAAACACAATACTAAAATTCTAACGTGAAAAATAATAGCATTATGGCTCATTACATTCTCTATTACAGTCATCTGAACTGTGAGTAATGTACTGTCATCTAATTCTATAAGATCTGTGACCGTGTTTTACACGATGCCATTTATTTCACAGATACAAGCAGGCTAAAGTCTTTAAGTTCTGAGCCGATCATAAGTGTTTCCTACCAGTCACCTGAGAATGAAGTGCACTCAAAACTAGATCTGCAGAATCAAAAGACACCAAAGAAAATCAAATCGAAAGTGGAGAACCCCAGAATAAAAGCCTTATGTATATATTGTCATTTCTACTTTCAATAACAGTACTTCTATTTTTACAACGTCTTTAAAAAAAGGTGTTGAGGTTTTGTTTGGTTTGGTTTTTTTGACTCCGGACAGTTCTGGTTGCTAGCATTTCTAACATTGCTCTGATAATGTTGGTATCATCAAAGCCCTACCCAGAACCTCATCAGTGCACCTCAGAATTTATCTTTCAGAGTTGCTTTTTCCCTTCCGTCACCTATGCCTACCCTTTAAGAAAAGTTCACATATTGCTAGGTGTTTACCACAGATATAGCCTTTTCTTAAAAATGTTCTTTGAAAACACCTGTTAAGCATTATAATGATCCAGCATAATCTATCAGAAAAGCACAAATCCACATTCAAAGCACATTCAAAAACACCTGGAAATGCCATGGGCTTTCAGAGCCTCTGAGAATCACATAAATTTACATCTCCTACTTAGTAAACATTTTCTGAGTTAAAAAGCATTTATTGTTTCTGACCACTCCTACAAAAGAAGTAAAACAGCATGTATTTAAGACATGCTGACACTGAGACGGACATTCCTATCAAATTAAAATACTATAAAAAAAATTCCCAGCCTTGCCATGATGACTCTCAGAAAATAAGCTGGTACTTCAGCATCTGTACAATTGCTGGCATTTATTTTGCATCATTTTTTTGAGTTTATGGAAGCAAAGCAAACCTAGACTCCTGATGGAGCTGCCTGAAGTCTGCTGTCTCCTCTAGTCCTAGTAAAAGCCACTTGGCACCAAACTAAATCACTGCCACCAACTTGGAATATTCAGCTGACAAAGATGGAGTGAACTGCATGTCTGTCTTCCCAACACCCTCCCCCTCTCTGGCCACCTCAGAGGTGGATGCCTTAGAAAGAGAATAAACTCATAGTGGTAATCCTCAGTGTATGTTCCCAGCTCTCTGGCACTCTGAGATTCAGCAAGACAGAAGGCTGCCAGGTCAGAAACTGTATCTACAGTTTAGGCTTTCCTTATAAAAACAAACAAAAAAAACCCCTTCAGAACCATTATGTATTTATTCCATCCCATTAGGAAAAAGCCACAGGTGATTCAGCAGGTAATTGCCTAGCTTTTAGGGTACCACCAAAAAAAAAAAAAAAAGCAAGCTTTACCTACAATAGCAATTCTTTAATATAACCTTTTACTAGCTCATACAGTGGACACAACAATGAACATCAATAGCATTATGCACCTTTTGGTTTTGCACTATTTTCCCCATACGTTTATTCTTGGCTGTGGTGATAGCCAATTTCCAGGCAAGCCCCTATGCATTTGATGAGGATGCACAACGAGGGCTTCCAGTGAACAACCTGGGACAGGCCACCCAAGGCTGTAATGGCCAGGGAAAGGAAGGGACTGGGGAACCAGCGTGCCCATTCGGGCTCCCGGGCTGCCAGTCTTGGCCCCTTTCATCACTGCCACCTCCCTCCTCCGCAGGCAGGCGGGAGGGACTGTCTGCCTCCTGCATCTATCCTCTATCCCTCCCCTTATGTATTGGTCCTTTGTATAAGAGACAGAAAGCATCATTAGAGAAACTGCATGAATGTCCCTTCTCAAGAGGTATCTTCAGCTAAGGTGATAGGAGTCATTTATTAGGCCAGACTGTACAGAACAGTTCCCTCTAATGTAGTTCTTTCCTGGGCGGGGAGGAGGGAAGGGAGCTGCATATGGGCATGACAAGACATTCAACACATTTTTTTAATGACAGAAAAGCAGTATCTTCTCTTAAAACATCACAGTCTTTGAAAACAGTTAAAATTAGATTCCAAGTTGAGTTTCTTGAAGTTATTCTTTCCCTGAAACCAACAAATGTTTCAGGTCTGGAGGGCAAACACACAGCACTGGTACGCTTCTCTGACTCATTAGTTTGCTTTTCTCCATAGGATTTAGATTGACATCTATTGGCCTAACTTGTGACACAATGGCCCAGTTCTTCAAATGTCAGTTCCATCGTCCCTGCTTTGTAAAGTTTCCCCTGGTACAGCAGCTTCAGAGTCAGTGTTTCATAGCAAAATTGTTCAGTTTAGCCACTAAGGCAGAGCCTATGGATATGAAAGCAATATATGCATTATTTCCCCATCTTTTTTCATAACACAGAAAAGATCGAAGCCAAGGATTAGGACTTCAGGCTTTGAGGGAAAAACAAACAAACAAACTCTAAACATGCACTGGGGTGTTGATGCTGTGTTAGTCAACTGATTCACGTCAAAGAAGTACTGGCATGAGCATTAAAGGTGCATTTATTTACAGTCAAGTTACTTAGAACATATTTTTTTAATAAAAGTGAAATGAAATGAGATTGCCCTATGCCTACAGGTGTACAAATTACATCCACATTCATAGAATTTAGGTTTATGTCTCTATTCAAGTATCTTTTGTTCCATTTTTCTCCACACGAAATTCCTGTATGTAAACCGCAAAATCTGTAAAGCTCCAGGCTATCTTTATTACAAGAATGTACACATCCCTTCAATCAGTGGATCACAAACATCTGTCTCAACATTGGTTTCAGGTAAAACCACAAACACAGATGTTTGAGGTTTGGTGTGTTCAGTATTGGGTTCTTTTGGCCATAAAATGCAAATAAACAATCGCCAAACATACCAGAGGTTTGGACAGATAAATTCAATTATTCAAGGCTTAACTTTTAGGAAGAGGCTGTAGATAGATCAATAGATTCTTTATTAAAATAGGCAGATAGGCATAGAAGACATATATCCATATACTTTGGTTTTTTATCAGACATTATATAATGTACAGGTCAAAAAGCTTTTACTACTACTAAACTTAGTAGCTCCTTTTCCTAAAGCTCTGGGACAGGTAACCCTAAAATTTCATTTGGGTTGTGTCAAAGGAGGAAAATGAAATTCAGAAAGTTATACAGGAATATAGCTCTTCCTTCTTAGCCACTAGCTAACTAGCGGCAAACATGTTTTCTGGCTTTGTTTCCTCTCTGGAGGAGACAAGAGTAATAATTCTATAACCTAACCAGGTTCCTTTAGAGTCTGTGTTAATCTGAAAAAAAAAAAATCTCAAAATGTTAAGGTAGACAAAACAATATAATAATAGTTTGCACTATTTTACAGCTTTCAGCTTCTTATAGATGGAGAGGTTTTTCACCTCCTTTCCTTTTGCATACAAACTAGTCACAGGCTTACCGTACTGGCAGCTCCAGATAAAAAACAATTCATTAAAAAAAAATTGCCTCAAAATACCACAACTTTCTTCAAAAACAGCAAGCAGTTCAATCGTCTGGCTGTTGCCAGAAATGGAAGCCTTATTATTACTACATTTCACTCACTTCGCAGGTGCCCATTGTGCCACACTGTCAAAGGTTGAAGTGTTGTGCTAAAAATCTTACAGCCCTTCAAATTACAGGTGCCTCAATGAGGCTTTTACAAACTCCGAGCAGAAGATGGCAGCTCCTAATTCAAGAACTTCAGACCTCACTAATTCTAGAATTAGAAATATCCCACAATAGGCTGACCTCATTAATACAACTGGCTTAATCAATTCGTCACAAACCAGAGAGTACAGCTACAAGAAGTGGTTCGTTGTTCAATTCAAGTTAATTAATTGCTTGCAGATGCAGCTAGCACTTTGCAAATGGTTGTCTCGGTGCTCTTAAAATTTTAGAAGTCAAGTTATGCTCATGTTTATGCTGGACTTAAATTTTTGTCAGTTTAAATATAGGAAATCAGGTTTCATCTTATTTTTCTATTTCTACTGTTTCTTGAAATAAATTTATAAACCATAGAAATTAGTAAAAAAAAAAACCCAAACAACATGCAACCATGCAAAGTGGGAGTTTTATGACTAGACCTAGACCTTGTCATCTGTAAAATTATAGCAAGAAGCAGCAGACTAAGCTCTCCTCCAAGAAGCTTACATCAGACCTAACAAAACCAGCTGAGACCAGGATCCAAACAACTTCAGTCAGATGTGTCAGATGTGAAACTGTTCCAGCAGAGACTTCCTTGGCTGTCCAAAGTTATTTGGTTTCACAACGAGCTGCTGTTCTGTACGTCTCCAAAGCTCAGCATTTTAAGCCGATACCTCAGTTCTCTCAAAATCATCATGCTAGGTGCCATGTCGCCACCGTCCCTAACTACCGCTGACAACTTTTTCCCCAGGCCACAAGGATTGCTGCAGGTCAGATGGGTGCTCCCAGCTGGGACAGACACCAGGACCTCAGGGGAATGGATTTACCTTCCTGTTCCTGAGCTGCATCTCCAGGGACCCTGGGAGAGGTGTCAGCTTTCTCCCAGCTTCACTTTGCCAGAAAGTCTTATTTACATCAGATTTAACAGGTGCTTAAAGCCCATGACAATTATAAACAAAAAGCATCAATAAATATTTTCTAGTAGTAGTAGAGAACCGGAGGCTTTGTTTCTCCCAACAAAATTGTTGTTTCATATGTAAAAATGTACTTTTAAACAAGGCTTTTGTTTGCTTGCTTTTTGTTGTTACTTAATATTCCTCCTACATCTGTTTGGTCTCACCGACTTTGATAAAAACAAATACATCTTAACACAGGCACAATCACCATCAACAAAACAACTGCAGTGCAAGCTGTAACTACTTTTATCAAAGATGTATTAACCAAGGGGATTTTTTACCTCTCTTTAGCAGGAAGCATGTTTCCACCCTTCTTCCCAAGTATTCCCATATGTTCCTTTTCCTATCCTTAAGGTCAAAATTGAGTATGTTGAACTAGTGTTGCATGCTGGGAGGGTGAGGGATGGTGGGATAAAGAGGCACAGGGGAGGCTCAGCCTGGCTCCCAGGAGAAACATCCCCGGGGGGCTTCCCCCCAAGCCTGCAAGCTCCCTGGGTGTGAGCCCCTGAGGCACCCAGCCCTGTGCAACCACTGACCCACCCCCAGGTCCCAGCCCACCCCAGCTGCACCTCCATGCTACGATCTTGCTACCACACGCTGCCCATGGATTTACTTCTCAAAGTGAAGTAACCTTGAGTTGTCAAGCTGTCATGTTCATGCTAAACCCTGTGGTACACTTCTCCCTGAAGACACAAGTGAGATTGATTACACTTGCGATTTGTTCATTTCAATGACTATCTTACCACTAATATCCCTCTCTCATCCATTTGCAACACCTGCTAAGCACACTAAAATTGATTATGATGTCCAGTTCTGCAGGTAAAGTCTTCTGGGATAGTTTGTTTTTGTTTGTGTTGTTTTTGTTGGTGTGTTTGTTTTGTTTTCGGGGTTTTTTTCTCTCTTCAGACTGCAAAGGAAGGGCAATAACCAATAAGAAATAGCAACACATGGGTTTTCAAAAATTAATTAGCTTAACAAGAGACAGAAAAAAAGTCAAGCCTTGTCAGGGATGCCTTGTGCCAGTGTAAGAAATTATGCAGTTGCCTTAGTGCAGGTTCTAATTTACGTATCCAAAAGCGCAATATCTCAGAGTAGATTTAAGATAGCTACATGTTTCAGATTTAAGTGCTCATCAAGCCGAGAGATAACAGAACTGATGAATGGGACATTTCAGATCCTTAGAGAAATGAGCACTATTACATAAAATGTGTGATTTGAATTTGTCTTTCTGCTTAGGCTGTGCCATCCTAACAGCATTTATAAATAGAAATAGAACCTTAAAAATCAAGAGCTGCCAGGGTGCTTTTTCTTCATCATTCGATCACTGAAGTATAGGGCTTCCAAATCCATATACTTGCATTGGAATAATCTGCATGTTGTAGTCTCTCCTCCCCAAATCAATTTATCACCAAATAGAAAATGGTAAGTGAAGTTATTATTTCAATCTGACAGAAGTGAGTCTCTTGGCCATTACTCTATGAAAACTGAAAGCAAACTGAGTTTCTCTAGCTGTTGAGAAGCCTGAACATAAAAGAACTGTGTGCTCTGAAGGACAGGTATGATTTGCCATTATTTTTTAATGAAGCGGTTTCCTCAGACTTGCTATATTTACAGGTTTAGAAATCAACTACTACTGATCAATCAGTTTTCCTCTGCTGAGATGTAAGAACAGACGGGGCCACTCTAATTGGAAAACCAGACAGCAGTGGTTCGCAGTGGTTCTGTTCAGGCAAAGGCTGTATCGCACATTAGAAACTGTAAGACTTCATTCAGCCCTACATCATGTTCTGCAGAAGAACTGTTGATGATTCAGTGTAAAACTACATCCCGAATCTCTAAATGCAATAAGGAATAAAAACCAAGTCTGCCTGAGATTTAGAAATTGCAGAAAAATACCACTGAAAACATGAATGCTGCTCACAGCATTTTTCCTTTTGCAAAATATTGTATGGCATGGGACAGCCCTGATGCACAGGCGTGTATAGCAAGGAGACACCTGGAAAGACCTTCCCCCTGCACTGCCCTTCTCTACCTGCAAACTCCTGTCCTTTTGCTCTCCCGTAGCAGTACAGCAACTCGAAGGACCCAGCACTGGTCCACTGCCCCAGCCAGAGGGCAAAACAACGAAGGAGGGGAGCATCCTAATCCTCTCATTATGCCTTCTGGCTGGCTCAGTTTACAAGGGTCAAATGCCTTGTCTCCTTCCTATCTTTTTACCCAGCAAATTATTTTATTATGAGAAGAGTTTGTAAAATGCTGTTTGGATTTTGGCATTGCCCAGCCACTTTCAAGCAAGGTGGCCGAAGCTATGCTTTTAAGGTAAGAAACATTCTACTGAGCCACTCATGTTCTCCCTGTACTCGACACTCATTAGACCAGCGTTTGGGACTTCCAGAAGAGGAGAGACTTGGACAAACAACTTCAGGGGATCCTCAGGATTGTAACGGCAGGAGCAGTGACCCTGCAAGGAGGTGTTGTAGGAGCAGGGCTTGTGCAGCCCAAGAGAAGGTGGCTGTGGGACCCAAACCAGGAGACACGTTCAAAATGTCAAAGCAAACAGCACTGCATCCATCACGTGAGGCCTGTACTGACCTCATATTGCTATGCCGAAACACATATCAGTAAGCGTGCTATTCATAACTACCATATAATCACTCACAAACTCATATATTAATCTCTCAAATCCTATTTCATCTCAAAATGTATGGAAATTGTCTGCTATTTTAAGCATGCTTGTCAAAGGCAATTATAATAGTCCCTCAAGGACAGTGCTTTGAAGGTTTATGAGAGGTTCTCAGGTACAACTTGTAGAGGAAAACATGCTACAACTATTTGTTCCAATAACCTATAACTACTCTGGCTTGTAGAATCTATTCTGCACAAACACAGTGTTGAACAACTCATTTGTGTACTCAAAATAGAAAAGATACACACATTTTACATTTACACAAGATAATTGTACAGGTACAGAACAATGTGATCTCAGACAAACCACAGAAGCAGTACCATATGTGCGGAGTTATCCAGAATGCTGGCTAACTGATGTTTTAGCTTCCAATGCCAAGATGAAAAGGGTTTTTCAAAACAACAACAACAACACAACTGAAAGAAAAACACACACACCCCAAAACAAACAAACCAACCAACCCCACACCACCAACACCTTTCCTTTACAAATCCTTAGTACCTCCATGGTTAAAAATATGTTAAAAAGTGTAATCTTATGTGGCAATTGGCCACTTGGAATTCCAGGTCTACCAGAAGTGAAAAATGTTTCAAGACATCAAGATCTGAACTTGATTTCAGTTCTAAAAATAAAGAACTGGCCCAGATTCAGAATGGATATAATACAGATCCTTATTGAGTCTGAACTAGTTAGCTCAGCACTAACATGAACTAATGTGACAGCTTTAGTTTACTCTTATATTTGTCTAAAAGCACTCTACAAATATGCTTGGAATTCTGCCAGAGAAGGTACAGAATTACTGAATAACAGACTGAGGGCATTTTTTCATAATCTGAACTTTTTAGGACCACAAATACAAGTAGAAACCTATGTCTGCAACCTAATAAACTCACTAACTTAATGCTTGCTAGACTGGCCAGATTTTATGATTGAAAGCAAATTATTTTCTTTCACTCAATTTATCTCAGCATAATTAAAAGACCTTTAAATAGCTGCAAACAATGATAGGAAATTATTTCCCTGGAAGGCACTTGGGCTTCAAGTTTGAATGCTTCCCCACATAAATATCTACGTACATGAAAAATTCCACTCAGCCTAGATGGGATGTTCCCAAGACTTGTTCTCAGAGTCCAGGACATCTGCCCTGTAGTGATTATTAACAGGCAAAGGTGATATACTATTCAAGCCTAGTGGAACTAACTGAAAGGATAAATAAAGCCAGAAGCAGGGCCTTCAACAGGAATGTGAGCCAAATTAAGTCTCCCATGATAACCCAATGAAACTTTAAACTGATACTTCATTCTTACTGTTTCACTGAAACTAATTCTCCTGTGTTTTGGAATGAGTCAGAAATTGCAGCAAAACAAATACAATACCCACAGCACATAAACTTAACATACCATAAAAAGAATATCCAACAGTCAGTCATGCACAAATAAATCTCTGTAATTAAATTTCTTCTTAGAGTGCTCAGTATGGGTACTGCTGAGTTTTTGTTGCGAATTGTACTTTTCAAATATTTATTGTCATCCCTTTCATTTTAAATATTTCTTTTAAAGCATCTGCACTAAATCAACTTTTATTTTAAGCATTTTGCTTTTAGTTAGCCTTTCTACTGCATGCTTCTCAGACAGTGGAACATTTTTCTCAAAACATTTATAAAGTACTTAATTGAAGGTTGGGAGAAAAACTTACAGAGGAAAACAGTCAAAAGCTTTTACATTTCTGGGTTCACTTTTAAAGACTGCTCAGTTCCAACCAGCTTCAGAGAAGTATACTCACAAAATGCAGCAAAACCAGGTTATGAGTCCTTTATCACTCAGTAAATTTTTCACATTTATACAAAAGTAAATAACCCTCTATTGTACTTTTGAGATACACTAGTTGTTTCAGAAAG
Organism: Caloenas nicobarica; assembly: GCF_036013445.1. Lineage (NCBI taxonomy): Eukaryota > Metazoa > Chordata > Aves > Columbiformes > Columbidae > Caloenas > Caloenas nicobarica. Next base: position 114,397,954 of record NC_088245.1, read on the forward strand.
CCAAATTCCTAGTTATCCCCTAGATTCATGTCTGAAAATCAATTTTATACAAAAACTGCTATTGAGTTTGGGTTTGTTTTCCTTTTCTTTCCTTTTTTTTTTCTTCTTTTCATTTAGATGAACTGAATTCTCAAAATAGTTGCTTGGCAAAATATTCCTTCAATTTAGTTATAACCTCAGAAATAATGGTTGCTAAATTCCAGGAAGGCTTGAGGTAGTATTCCAGGAATAAGAAAATTAGGTGCATATATTGAAAGTTGGCTCATTTTTACTGCATTTACAAGTATTTTCTTCTTTCTTTGCAATTATGGCAATCTGGTACAACAGTCAGATCTTTATTCAGAGCACATTAAATTAGCTCGTATTTCATAGAAATGAAGTCTGAGGTTTCAATCTCACAAAAAATGTTTAGAAGAAGATTCAGTAAATTGCCTTTGCTCTGAATTTCAGTACCTCTGCTTGTGAATGCTGCTGGAAGGGAAGGTGGCGATACTGCTGCTGCAGCACTCAGTCTTCATCCTCCCCTTCTCAGTTTTTCCTTCACCTTCGCAAACACAGTCCTCATTACCTAGTGGGAAACTACATGTGTTTACGCAGAGAGAATGATACTGTTGTCTCAGGCAGATTTATATGCAGGCCAAAGTAACAATACCTACACGCATGGCTCCTTCTAGGAAACAGGCTTGGTCTGTTGCCTTACAGCACAGCCAGCCTCTTCACCAGTTCTTTAGGACTGATTCTTAAAATAGTACTCCACTCTGCTACATTAATTTTTCACCGCTGTAAATTTGCAGAAAATGTACAATAACAAAAGGGAAGTAAAGGTTCGATAGTTCTTGAAATCACTGAGGATGACAGTGATTCAGGTTGGAAGGAATCTCAGGAGGTAATCTGTTCAACAACTGGTTCAAAGCAGCCTCAACTGCCGCAGGTCGCTTAGAGCCAAGGAGGAGGATGCCACAACCACTCTGGGCCCCTGCTCCACTGTTTGACCATCCTTATATTGAAAGGCATATTCCTTACCCCTGATATGAATCTCCTGCATTGTAGCTTGTGTCTGTTGCCTCTCTTCCTTTTGCCATAAACCTCTGAGAAGAACCTGGCTCTGTCTGCTCTATGCCTTCCCATAAGTTAGACATAGACAGTGATGAGATGTCCCCTGAGCCCTTTCAGCAATTTCACATCTACCTTTTAGTCTTGTAACCCAGTTCATATTTCACCAATCTCTCTTTAAGGATATTATGGAAGACAAAGCCATAGCCCTTGCTGAAGTCAAAGGTAGGCACCTCAGTGGCTCTCCCCTTACCCACACAGCCAGCCAATGCATCAAACAAGGCAACCCAGGAAGGTCAGGGACATCTTGCCTATGGTAAATCCATGCTGGCCATTCGCAATCACTTTCTTGACCTTCACCTGTTTGGACATGGTTTCCAAGAGGATTTACTCCATAACCTTCCCTGGATTCTCCTCCTTGTCCTTCTTGAGGCTGGGAGCAACGTTTGCCTCTTTCCTGTCATTATGAACCTCTTTAAAGAAGACTCAGAGCAGCCTCATAGTGACTTCTGTCAGCCCTCCCACTCTTCAGTGCAGTCTGCCTGGTGTATTGGACTTGTGTATGTCAAGCTATCAGACTTTTGATCTTCCTCCACTGTGGGAAACTCTTAACTCCCCCAAACTCTGCCATTTGGCTGAGAGAGTGAGGAGAGGTGAGGGCAGAATTTACCAGGAAAAAAAAAAAGAAGACAGAAAAAGCTGACGTAACTGACATTACCTCCCTAGGTAACCTGGTCAGTACTCCTCCTGGTCTTTTGAGCTATGGGCCCAAATTTTCCTTAGCCTTCCTTTTGCTGAAAGGCACCTATAGAAGCTTGTATTTTTGTTCTTCACATCATTCCCCATTTCGACTCCAGCTAAACTGTGGGTTTCCTGCACCCCTCCTCCCTCCATGCAAGCTGGGACAATGCCTGTGTCCCTCCTAGATAGCCATGCCCGCTGTCCCCTTTGGTGTACTTGGGTTTGTGTGTGAGCTCTGCCTGTGCTGCTCCTGCCACACTCGCTCGATTTTCTGTAGGCTGGAAAGGACCATCGTTGTGCTCCGAGCCCCTCTGCCCTCCAGGGCAGCCTCCCATGAGACCCTGCCAAGCTGAAATCTCCTCTCCTAGATCTTTTAACTATTGACTGCATTCTACAGAATTCTCAACATTAAAGCACTGCAGTACTAATTTACCCAAAATGTTGTTTATAATAAAAAATAAACTTTTTTCAGATAGATTAACTACGTTACCTAAGTGGTTTTGTTGTACATATTATGCTGCCTTGTCTTTCCCAGAGCCACAAATAAACATGGAATCTGTATATGTTAGTCATTCAGTAAACAGCACAGTCCTAAGTGATGAGTGCAAAAGAAAAAACAATATTATTCTAAGGCTGCTATTTTAACATAAACGATGTCGACACGTGGGCTCATTCTGAGCCCTGGACCACTTGATTTCATTTAAAATTAATTATATGAGACTGTGCCAAAGGTATTAGTGAGGCTAAGTCCTGAAGTCAGGATGAAATACAAGGATGTCAAGGAAGAAAAGCCAAATCTTTAAGTCATTTTAACACTTACAAACTAGTCGATATTTTTATTGGTTTCTCTTTGATCAATCTTCAGCAAATGGTATGCAATTACAAAATTTTGTCTTTACAGACATTAAAGTGTGCTATCTAAGTGATTTTTAAAACTTGACTGCAAGTACAGAAGAAAAAATAAGTCAATTTATGTACTGGTCCAATCTCTTCCAGAGTATTTTTTACATGTATCACACAAGCACAGGATACAGTTTATAGTAAATATAGTCACTGAAAATAGTATTTTATAAAGGATATAAAAGAGGCCAGAAAACTTGCATAACATTTTTTTTTGTTGTTGCCATCACTTTCTAGTTAGCTAACTGTTTGGGGTAGGGGGAGTTTGGGGGTGTTTGTTTGTTCATTTTTTAAAGAAAAACCTGTGTGGTTGGGGGATCACCTCTGGCCAGAGGCTGCAGGTGGCAAACAAAGCCCCACAGGTGCCCCTACCTAAACATGGGAGAGGACCCCTGGAGAGCCAAGAGTATGATGGGGACACCAGCAGGCACAAAGGGCAGGTAAGTTCCTTCCAACAATATTTCATCATACCAAGGAGCAAACAATGGAAAACAGGGCTGACAGTCCTGCTCCGTGTTACATGCCCTCCGAGGTCGGTGACTTTCCTCCTGCCTTTAGAACCCAGTACAGCTCCTACCTCCCCAGAGCTCAGCGCAGGATGGGGCACCCTGCCTTCACCGGCAGCGTCCTCCTCTGTGGCACTTCATGCTTCCTTGGGCAATTTTCTTGTTATTAATATCACTGGTTGTTACAGTATTAAGAAAAAATAACTTACACATCTACAAGTAGAATGGGAAAGTTTTTCCAGGTAGTTTAATTTGTTATTTTTATTTCAAAGATCTGTACCTACAGATGCAATCATAGAGCGTGTACTGATTATGTGCTGAACCTTAGTGTCTTTGGAAATTAAGGTTGCCCTTTCATTACTTGCTGCATCTACTGTAATGGGAAGTTCTGGAGGGTTCAACAACTGCTGAATCTTTCAGACAGATTTTACAGGACTTACTTCGAGTTGTACAGAGATACAGTTGGAGCCCTGTAATCTTCCTATCGCACCCAGCTGGAAGCTGCCTGATACATCAATCTAATGCAGTTGGAGCCTGCTGCTTACAGCCCTTCCCTACATCCAGCTATCAGTTGTATGTCCAGATCAATGAGAAAGCGATTACTCTGTTGGGGGAAAAAAAAAAAGTGATAAAATAATTGTAATAGGCATCTGATGGCTAAACCACGCTGATCTACTCTAATGGAAATGCCAGCTTTACAAAGAGAACTTCAGTACATAAGAAAATACTGTGGATGGCATATAATACCTTGCGAAGTATCCTGGATACAGCTGTTACATGAAAAGAGAAACCATACAACACTGTCTAATTTCTAAAGAAATATCCAGAGGAAAGCAAACATAAGGAACATGAAATCCTTGCTTTTGCAATAAGTCTCTCATTGAAAGAGTCTACTATTAACTAATGTTTAAATTAATGCCTTTAATATCCAAAATATTATTAAAATTGTTTAATAGTAGATTGAAACTTAATATCTAATTTCACTCAATGTACCCTGAAAGCACTATTAAAAATAATTAATCCAAAGAAGAATGAAATATCTCAGTTAATCTACACATCTAAGCAAAGAGCTGCATGAGTCAGGGACGAATGACAAAGGCACAAAAGATCGGAATGGAAATTGAGCCAAAATTCAGAGCAGCTTCAAAACCAGAAGACATAGGAAGAACTACAAGGAGAGCCAAGTCACAGGATATGCATGAAGGAACAGTTTGCTTTTCTGTCCACAAGCCCAGAGCAAGCACGGAGGAAAAAATGATTTACAGACACAAAAACTAAAAGGTTAATCACAGTATGTAACAGGTTAATCACCCGAACACACAGTAACAGGTTAATCTCATAAAGGATTGTAGAATTAGCCAAATACGGAATTAAAGTTATATTTATCCCTACTTGTCCTAGGGTTTCTATGGAGTCAGTGTGTTTTGCACTTTGGGTTATTAAAGTGTTTGATAATTTGCATCTTTCCTTCATGTTACCCTGCAGGGCCTATATAAATACTGCATTTGTTAACTCACATGTAGTCTTTTCCTGTCATTATTTATCCACTATAGAATTAAACAATATAAGCCAATTTATTAATTACTTCATTGCCTTCTGTAGTGGAAAATAACTCAAAACATGGACCTGTCAGATGCTAGTATTTTTTGATGTAGGAAGAGAAAAAGTAGCACAAATCTTTCTAACTTCTCTAAGTTTTTGTTAGTTGTATGTGTTCTACCCAGTATCTGTGAATTAATTGTTTTAAATGCTATTGCTTCTTTAAGTTGCTGTCTCTGAATCCTCTGATGATCCCATTTTCTCATTACAGGCATAATTTTTTTTCCCAACTTTCAAATTAACTTCTCTATGTACCCAGCCAATTTCTATTCTACTTTTTAATGCACCTTTTTCCTTCACAGTGTTTCAAAAGGTAAACAAAGTTACAGAATTACTTAATCATCACACCTAATTGCCCATCTCCCCACTGCTCTTATGTAGGAAAGTTCATTAGCTGCTCTTAGTATTGAGTCAGATGCATCAATGCAAAGCTTTGCCTTCTGTGTGCATACGGGCTACCAGCGATAACATCTGGGTTTATTGACCTTAGAAGCAAAGTCCGCACCAACATGAAACAGCAACCGTACATGTACCTTGGGTGCTCTTGTTGCATGGCCATAGGGCACAGCACAGTCCCTTCAACACAGACCATGCTCCCCTTTGCTGCTGGCAGTGTCGCTGCAGAGGTGCCACTCATGCTAGTGGCTTCTATGTGCTGTTACATCTTCCATGACAAACGGTCTCTTAAATATCCTCATGCCCTTCCTGTCTGTGGTTCAGGTGAATAACTCTAAAAAGGAATTTCAGCCAAGAACTCTAAACTTGCGCTATAAACATGGGTCCTCACAAAGCGGGGGGACCTTGGTGTCATGCGACAAATTAAAGCCGATTCAGCCCAGCAAATGACATGCGCCCCTTTGACAGAGCTACCTGTAACAGCTTAGACAGTAAGGCTCTGATTCTGTGTTGCTGGAGAACACAGAAATGTTCATTAAAGAGCAGAGAGGTGTTCATAGAGCATCAGAACCTCCAGCATCTTCTAAACAGGACTAATCAAACAGTTTGGTTTCAAATAAAAGAACAGCTAAGCAAGTGGCGGCTAGATGTTTGTATTCTTGGCTACTAATGCAAAAAAAGGTTAATTTCTAAACATCTTTGACACATGGAAATCAAAAATGTATTATTATATTTTAAATGATGCTCATTTGGCAACAAAATAAAAATTGGGAAAAAGATCTCTTGGTTAATGTTTAAGCATCCAGTTACAGTTGGAAAAAGGCAACAAATTATGAATAACCAAATCATCACAAATTAACGAAAGCATGTATTAGGTACGTAGAATGCTTACCTTTGACATACTTAGGCTAAAGGAGAGAGAATACAGTTTCAACACAAGTAAACAACAATACTTCATCACATTAGGCCTTCTCTAATCGCATATAAAAGCAAAGGGAGCCTTTTAAATATTTATCTGTTCTTTTACAAAAACTATTCTGGCACCTGCTGATTAGTAATATCTGCAGGATCTACATAATTCATGAGCTGATAAATATTTCACTTTTTTTCTAATTATATCATCAATTCTTACACAATTAAAGTGAAGCTGTATAGTCTGCTAAGCATTTTTGCCCTATCATAACCATAACTTAAAAAAAGTCCTACTGGGCAGGCTGTGTGGTCTGCAGACCTCTGATGAGTAGAAGTGACATGGGCTCAGGTGCACCATCCTGCTCAAGCCACAAATCCTCTTATATGTAAGCAACTTCACACTTCCAGGGGAAACGAATACCCCACCTCGCAAACACAGGAAAAATATAGAGAAAAATCAAGTTTTTACAACTCCAGTTCTCATCAGTTGCTGCTCTCACTCACCAGAATCTACAGTTTTTCTAAACACAAACTTCATGTCTAATTATTTGCAGAAGACATGCTATACACACACATATATATAAAATGTGTGTATGGGTATGCTATATATATAAGAAAAAGGAAAATATGACACTACCTCAGCTCCTCAAATAATGACTCTTTGTGCCTGGCCCCTCCCCAATATGCATAAATACTAACAGTCAAAAATCCGTAACACATCAGTTTTTAGGTCACTGGACAACAGCCCACATAGAGCAGAAGGGAATGAAAATTAATGGCACTGCTGGAGAGAAAATAAATTAAATAAAGCCAAGAAATTATAATGCTTTCAAAACATGTAACAGCCTATTAAAGAACATTTCTTACCAGATCTTATTTATTTATTCATTGTGACGGAACATTTCAATTTCCTTAAATATACAATAGGCAAAATAAAATTAAATAGTTTCTCATTTGGAAAAAATAAAAACCCCCACCTCTTTCAAGTAATTTCCTATTGTGTTTTTTTGATGGTGGTAAGTCACTTGCCAAAAAAATCTAATGCTGGATTATATAGAAATCATTCTCACTTATTCCCTGTTGAAGGAGAGAGACATTTCTATTAATTAAAACAAAGAACTACCAGCCTTGGCTGATAGAGCGTAGATGTTACATGCAGTGGTTGTGATTTGTTGTTCTGGGGCTAGATTTTTTTCCCTTTCTCTCAAGGAGCTACTGAAAGATTTTGCCCAGAAAACAACCAGCTGTTACTAGATTCAATGTTTGTTTTCATTCTAGGTTGTTTGTTTGTTTGTTTGTTGTTGGTTTTTTGTTTGGTTGTTTGGAGTTTTGTTTTTGATTTTGGAGGGGGGGTCCTCATCATGCCTGTAATAACTCTCAACCTACAGTTAAATACCTATCACTGCTCATGAGCCTCTAATCGTTTTTTTTGAAAGTAGAGGCACTTAACGATATGCCTTTTAAATGCTTAATTTGTAATTACCTACTGAAATGTTTTCCCCATATAGGTGCAGTGCATGTGTGAATACGCAGCTCCGTTTCCCTGGGAAGCATTTCTCGCAGCCACGCTGTTCGCTCTACCTCTCTTTGCCTCTCAATTTTTCCCCTCTTCTTGCAGTACTGATACGTTGAGAGACACAAAATAACACAGTGGATGTTCTGGCTGGAGTTTGGAAACTTCTCTGGGAAAGCCATTTGACCTGACCCTGCCCAGCAGGCTGGACTCATCCTGTCTGGAGCGGGCAGTGGCAGCGCCCCCATTGCTGCTCCCAGGGGAGGGAGGGAAGGAGGGACGGAGCTCCCAAAGGTGGTGCCAGTGGCACCTCTTGCTCCTGACCACAGTCCTGATGGAAGTGCCTGAAGCCAGGCAGGATCTGTCTCTCCCTCCGGTGTTTTCTTAGTGCAACTCTGCCTTTCCTGTGCTGTGATGGCCGTATTCCTCACTCCTCCCTCCCCAGCAGAGAGTGGTCTGAGCCCCTCTGGAAGAGGATGCTTCTTGCCCCCAGCCCCTTTTGGCTAGATGTGGTGCTCCCGCAACACCTGGCCACCAACTTGAGAGGAAGCCAAGACTAGAGAGAACTGCAAAAACTCCCAAGGCAAGGTGACTTCCCTTATAGGCACCAGCACAGTTCAAGCACCAAAATACCAACCAGCTAAAATGAGGTATTGCAGCCCCCCACCCTTCCCCAGCATCCAGCCACAGCAGTGGGTGCAGGAGCTGAACACAGCAGGTAAACACAAGCCTGCAGCGCTGCCTCAGCTGCCTGCACATCCAGAGCGAGGAGATGGGGGAGGAGGGCAGAAATCAGGCAGTCGATGCTTGCAGGCTTCGTGTTAAACTAAAAATCAACCTCTCATTCCTAGCACTTTTAGAGCAGTGTTCATGATCTCTGTAGGGTGCCGTTTTCATCTCTTCTTTGATGTGAGAAGGGTGGAAGTTATGGTGCATTAGAAACTGGAGTGAAAGGGGTAGGTTGGGAATCATTGAGCAAGCTCCCTGTCTCTTAGAAAGGAAAAGTTCTTGAATTTATTCAGCTGCTCATCTCATCTGGACATATTAAAGCAAAGCATCTAGGAAGACAAAGAAGCCTTGTGTGTTTCAGTCTTGGTTCACTTTCAGATATACACCTAGTATTTTGGTAGCCTTTAGGTTTGACCAAATGAAGTAAGAGCTATAGTTTAATTAACCATTACAGCTTGTATAGGGTATCATTGGCCTCACATCTAGTTCATTAAAGCCACAGTAGAATCATTCTGACAGTCCAGCCAGAAGACAAGTTCACCCAGAACATTAGCAGTTCGGCTCCCCGTACATTAAGTTGGCTAACGTTTTCTGAACAGAAGAGATGAAATAGTGCCAGCCATCTATTCCCTGTCAAATGTGTACCCAGAAAAAAAATTCTAAAGAGAGATGACCAGGAGCAAGTAGACAGTCTCCAGCCTCATTACTCTCTATTCAGCTCAACATATGTCAAGTGTTTGCACTGGGCAAACTGACATTTTAGCTTACCGTTGGTCTACCCTGGAAACCTGATATTTATAATGTAATCATTCCATATCTGGCCCCTGGAGCAACTGCAGTTAAAGGGAGATGAGTTATTAAAGTCTCCATTTGGTGGCTGTTTTGTAGGTGGAAGTCCTCTGAGACACTCCTATTACCTGAAATATTCCTAAAACAGTTTTACTCCGCTGGGACTTTGGGGTAGTATGAAAAAATATATACTTTTCCCTCTGTCTTACAAGCTACTAAGCCTAGTAAGATCTATTAGTTTATCTTAGTTTATCTTAGTTTATCACAGTGTTAGCATGCCCAGTTTTTAGTGTATCTAGAGCAAGCACAATCATGGTACAGAAATCCAGTCAGTGCACTGACAGGGGGAGTTCATAATCTGCTTGCAAAAGACAATATCGGAAAAGGCTGATATGATCCGTAATAACCACACTGAAACTCAACAGAGGCCTCAAAAGGCTATGGGGAGTTGAAAGGCTTGACAGCATATTAATGGGTCTTTTTCAAGTTCCCTCCCAAATACCATTTGTCTTCAATAGTGTCTTCAGCAGCAGAGGCTTCTGTCCAAAGAAATCTGTGACCTTTAACAAAGGCTGCTGCATAACAATGCTCCTAGCCTTTCTCAAAAAAAACCAAAAAATCAAAAAATCCCCTTGATTAGTCTTGCCCAAAGTAAAGAACCTGTCAGCTTCAATATCACACAATATCTGCACTAATACAATTTAAATCACTTCTAGGAACTTGATGAGCTGCTTCTGTGGCCCAGCTCTGCATTGAGTTTCACAGCTGAAACCTTGCTGAGGTGACGCACTTATTACCATGAACATAATTTGGGCAAGTATTTTTAAAACAGAAGGACTTTCCACACACATGGTTTAAGAGATGTACAAAGGGCTCTGCTAACACTTCCAATAATCTTGAATGCTTAAATAATTTTTGAGCAGATTTAGACCATCGTATCAAAGCACACTACATTACATACTACGTTATGATGCAGCGAATACAAAAGAGACATGAGAATTATTTGGACAATTGAAAGTATGAATAAAAAATGATTGCTGAATTGGATGCTGTACAGCTTATAGCTTCTGGGAAGAAAGCCTCTGTCTTGTAGGGTTTATAACTCCACGAACCTAACTGCCTTAGCACACAAATTTATGTCTAAAAAAAAATATGCACTCAAGTCAAAGCTTAGGGCATATAATGAGTTTTCAAACACTCAGGAGTTTTGCTGAATCAAGTTTCAACATGAACTCCAAGCAGCAGCAACTAAACTTTGGTCTCAAAACTGTGTTCAGGGCAGTAACCAGCATCAAAACAAATTCTAGGAGAAGGAAAGCAAACAATGGTGCTGTTAACTATATTAGTCCTTAAACTCTCTGAAATCAGTTAAATAATTTGCTGATCCTTTTCTTCAAGTAAGTGTGCATTAACAGAAGTACTAGTCAACAAAGCTATATATTATAGTAACAGTAATCTGGGATTTTAATTATTAATAAAATATTTTAAATTATTAATAAAACAATAACTGTTAATGCATTTACCTGCTTGAAATATGTATGCTAGGAAGGCAAACTGAACTTAAACATGCACACATCAAGCCTATGTCCAAACCAGACCATCCACGCAACTCCCACCTTTCACTTTCCACTGGGATGTGGGAGAAACAATGAACTGAAACAAAGATGCAGAGAGATCAGGGGCCACCAGCAGTGAGTAAATACATGCAGTGTTTCAAAGGGGATCATCTTCTGAAGTTGAAGGAAACTATTTCAAAAAGCTATTCTTCTACAATGAGTTGTAGCAGTAAGAAATTTAAAAAGCAGTGTGTAATACATGGAATTAAGGGAAAATGCCAATATAAGAGGTTTGCCAGATTTGTCTGTGGGTATGAATGACGTTCAAAAGCATAATGACTTGGTTACACCTCAAAAGGTGGAGGGAGCCTTAGGCTGATGTGCAAAGAGGCACCGGAAGAGGCCAGAAAGACAATAAAGCTGTTAATCCAAGACCGATAACTCAAGCATAACTTCCTGAAAAATAACATTCGTTTGTCTTTTTAGGAATTGTAACCTTCATTAAGAGATAGGATAATTCAGATTTTCTGTCATCACAAACTCTTCTGTTCCCTTCTCTCCTCAAACAAAATACAGCTATCAAAAGGATTCGTTGCTAATCACTCCAATCAGTAACAGGTCACAGTTTCTTGATGAAAAATTATTTTCAAGTACCATTTACAAAAGCATGTCTCAAATACCAGGTCTTAAATTTTATTATGATCAGAAGTGTTGGTATGCCACCACAGGACCAAGTTCAAGAGTGGCAGAGTAGTGTATTTATGCACAGGTGAAGAGGAGGTGTAACGCGCTACTCACTGTGTAGCTGACACACAGTGAATGCAAGGGGAGGAGAAGTAATCCACTCTAAAGGGATGGAAACCTGGGAAATACATGTTTGTAAAGATAAGACAAACATTTGGGAAACATACTCATGGAGAGGCCACCGAAACACGTTGGCTGGGAACATGGAAAAACTGCAGTCCTCAGCCAACACATCATTTGACAAAGTCAATAAATGTATGAAGCCAAGCAAAGTCGAGCTAAAAAATTAATAATGGGAAGTTTTGCAGTGACAGGTAGCACAGTAATGCATACTGCATTTGTTGTTGTCTTCCTGGGTGTCTTCCTGAGACCTACACTTTAGCCAAACAGAAGTTATCAGGGTCAACAAAGGAGTACTTACGTGAAACATAATAGTCTGTTGTTTACAGGAGGCCATACTGAACCATCTAATGGTCCTCCCTGCTCTTGAACTCTCTGACACACAGAAAGAGGCTGACAGAGCTCAGGAACAGAACACAGTGCTGCCATGAGCCCCCTCCTTGCACCTACAATGCAGATCTGTGTGCCTCTTAACTCAGAAGGAAAAAGAAAAGCGTGCATTATGGAACACAGATTCAGCACCAGACTCTGGAATTGTTGGTGACTGGTGCTGCAAAGGCTCCACAACTTACTGAAATTACTGAAGACTTCTCTTGAAGCAGAATCTTTTGAACGGTTTTTATTTAGTTAAGCAATTGAATACACATCACCATGAAACTTCTCTCCATGAATAGAGGACATCACTAGAAACTGAAGAGCAGATATTTGCCAACAGTACTTCAGTGACATCAAGAACCAGACCAGCAAATTTTTAGTAACTGTTCTGACTTCTCCATCATTGTATTATCTTTCTTGCCTCCACAATTTAGGGAAAAGATAACAGTATTTTCCTTCACAAATCATATACATTTAGCCTGGTTTTGTGGCAGTCATGCATAAATCTAATCTTACCCTCTAGAAGAATTTTACTTACTTTTTACTAAGGCAGAACATGTTATACAATACCAATGAAATTCAATTATACAGACAGATTGACGTGGAATACATGGCCTTTGAGAAAGACATAATTCACAATTAAGGCAGAATCCATGTTCTACAGCTCAAGCTGGTCTCCTATTTTCAGCATCTTTCAAAGACTTTTACCTATTTTCATCATTAAAGCTATAGACTTTTCCCACAAAGTGTTATAAAAGAATAACCACCCAAGCTACAAAGATAACATGAGGTTTTTGGGACATTTAGATTCAAAAAATATTACAGTGGCCTGTTGTGAGCTATGTATAGCTAGAAAAATAAAATTTTGTCTGCCACTCTGTCAGGCTGCATTCCAAAGTCAGTTTATCACTGCAGAGAATACCAAGATATTTATCTTTCCTGGCTAGGTTAATCTTGTGTTCCATAATTATCATGACTGTCATAAACACATTCAATTCTGTTCCTGCATTTGTGAATGTTGCCAATTTGGAGAGAAACTGAGCTTAAAGGAAGTTGCTTTTGTTTACTTCCAACTTAAAGGCAACAGCAGAAATTAGGAAGTATATTGCATTGGAGGTTGTACTTGTTAATAGACCTCTGATGACAGTTTTCAAGTTAATTTTTAAGCCTCAAACTAAAAGAAAATCTTTACAAGGTCACTGCATTTAAAGTATTGCAGGTAGGACACGGATAGAGAGCACTATGAATGTAGCTGGCTTGCAATATCTATCTGTGAGTTTAAGAACATAAATGTGTGCATATGTACCCACACAAACATTTTGATGAATTTTCCACATCACTTTTTTGGGATTTTTTCCCCTCTTATTTCCATTGACCATCTGACAAATCCTAAGGATGCAGCACATTTCAGGAGTCTGAGGGCCTGGAAACTTCGCCACCCCCCAGTGCAACACAGCTAAACAGCTTCCAGTTCCAGATTTGGCTCATTTGTAGCTGGCATGGCTCTCTTCACTGCACATTGTAGTTGTGCCCTAAAGCAGTCAAAAACATAGTGAGCCAGGGATCTTTCCTGGTCGATGCACTGCCGTTCCTACTGCAGATTATTAGCACCATTCCTGCTAACATCTGCTCTCCTGCTGCTTTGAGTAGGAGAAGACAAATAGCACCTTTGTCTCTGCTTTCGATGACAACAACCATGCAAAATCCCAGGCTCAGGAATATGTGAACCAGGAATCCTTTTCTTGGGCTACCAAAAAATCTCAGCCTTTTCCTTCCTGAATTCCTCCGAAATAGATGGACAGTTAAACTGAAGAGAGAAAACAGGAGAGGAAGACGAATATGTCTGGGCAAACTGCAGTCTTCTGTGTACTTGTCAAAGACTGATCAAGATTAAAAACTTGAATTGCTCCTCATTAAAAGCCAGAGCTCTAACATGCAGAACTCTAACAGACGATTGAAATGAAATTTTTTGTTTAGAGGGTTAAGCAAACCCTTAGTTCAGAGGATGCAAAAGCTGGAACAAAAGCCAGGCCCAAAAACCCCTAGGTTTTCATTGTCTTTAGCTTGCAGGAACATGACATTTCTTTCTCCTTCCCTTTAGAAGAATAACAGTGAAGTACATAGACTTCAGCTAAACATGGACAATATGAGCTACATTTTGTGATGTTAATAGAACCAAAGCACAGGCAAGAGCTGACCAATTTAGTAAGGCTCTAGCTAGTTTGTACTTTTAGGGTCAGCAGAAGCATATAAAGTAGGCAAAAGAAGCAGGTTGTCCAAATCTTATCCCCCCGCCTCTTTATCACAGTATTCTAAGAATGAAACAAGAAGATACAAAATCAGACAGAAATTCCATTCCCCTAATTGAGATGGATTTCTTCTACAACCACGGGCTCACTAAACCTCCCTGTGCTATTTCTATTTCTGGAACAGGAATAATATTGTACCTAGACGTCTGTATATCATTACTCTCAAAATTCACCCATGTTTGCAAACCACCTAGAATCCTTCAGATACAAGACTCTAGTGTGATGCAATATACAATTATCTCATTAGTAGAGGGAATACATGTGCACATGCGTAGGTTTGTTTATATCAATGTTTCCTTATTTCAGTTTCCCCAAACTTCCAAAGTGTCTGTGTAAAAAAGGAAGTTATATTCTTCTAGCAAGTTTATACAAGCTTTCTACAACTTAACCAGACAGTGAGGAGAAAAAATTGGAGGCTGTAAATCCATGTTCCTATGAGGACATTGAGAAAGGCATAATTGGCTCACTTGCAGAGTTCTCAGGCTACATTGCTGGAAAAGAAAAATATGCTTAAAGAACATCTCAGGAGGAGTGGATAAAGTCACCTTTGGCTTCTGCCCCAGAAGTGGCAATATGCCAAAGAGAAGCACAAACCCAGAGCCACAAGCTTCATTAGCATAATTAACAACAGATTAAACTGAGAAAATATGCCACAATGACCCACAGGTTCCCCAGCCATACTAAAAATATCTACACAGAAGCAGACAAAGTATGCTCCAAATGTGGAAGGAAAAAAAAAAAAAAAAGAAAAGAAACTTAGGGAAACTAAATCCAAAGAAATCTTCTTTCTCTGTTAAAAAAACTTCTGTTGGTAACTTAAAAATACATGCTTAAACAACTACCTGTATGTCTGAGAAGAAGTTTGCAAGCTCAAATTAGAGCTACATGTTACTGAAGGACTGAATAATATGTTAAGGTAGAGCTGTCTTTGCTGGAGAGAGTCTTCCCACTGGGGTAATTCCAGTCAAGTTGTCGCCAGTTGCAGTGAGGGCTGATGAGGAAGAGAAGGTAGTTCAGGATGTAACAGAAAAGACGGAACTCTGAAATAAGTTCAAAATAAGTTCAAGATCTAAGGGGTGAGTCATTTTCAACAATTACATTAATAACAGAATGAGTGTGCTGTAGGCCTGTGTGCTACTGGTATGTATGTTGACCAGCTTGTTACTGGTCAATGCTATGTAACAGTAAATGCTGCCACAGCTACTGAATATGTCTGGGAGGTGACCGGGACATTCCATGTAACTCACATCCACTAGTTGTTTTCCAGTTTCAGCATATCTGACAGAAGAGTCAATGTGCTACACACAGTTCAAAGTGGCATCAACATACCTGTCCTGTTTGTTTGTTTTGCATGGCTTGAATCTAACCTTGCACAACTTCAGGAAGGATGACAGTGGCACGCAAAACAGGCTGATGTGATGCATGAAATAGGTTTGTCACTTCAGCTTTTATTTGAGGGCTTCAACCGTCAAACTCTTTCTCTTACATCTCTGGAGAGCTATATGCGTTAAATTTAACACAAGTATTAACTACTGGCACCTTTGATCTTGAATAGTGCCTACAGGCATCATAAGATACAGCACAGAAAGCAAATAAAAAAAGAAGTCAAAGTGCAAAGAAGATGTAGCAAATATTAAAAAGTAAAATAAAAGCTGAAAAGAAAATAGCATTAAAAACAGGGACAAAGAAATCCATCTTCATTTAAAAAAATGTTAATAATTGATTAATAAAATGAAATAATAAAATAATTATAGCAAAATAAATAAAACTTATTTCATTTAGATGTGTTATAAAGGCCATGGGACTCTTAAATAACTATGTTAGAAAAGCTCTGAAAAGAAAGTGCTCCTGATTCTCTGTTTGTTGGATGATTTTAAACACAATGGCTTTTATAACTCTGACCACAGAGGACAGAAGTCAACTATTCGGATGATGGCAAAGGGATAAAAAAAAGTCAAATAAATGCTGAATATACTTCTTTTTATTTCAGTTAAATGTCAAACTGGGGCCTAAACACACACTTCTGAAACTGCAGTTGCGACTCCTGTCTTATCTCACATCCACTGGCAGCAAGTTCAAAATGTAAAACACTCAGCGTAAGAATTCCTTGAGAAAGGAATTGCTTTTCAATTTCCTTGATTATATTCTTGTTCTTGTAATTTAGGAGAACTGATAAAAGACAGAAACATACTTGCCCTATCATACCCACTATAACATTAGTTCACAGGGAACAAGTCTTACTATTCTACCATCAATTTCTATAAATCTTTCAAGACAGAAGATGCAGAAAGTGAACTTACTGCTTCTAGCACTCGAGATGTTACAGCTTGGGATGAAACCTGGGATGGGCACAGGGGCTTTTCCTCTGTAAATCCCACTCCCTTTTATGTTCCCAAACAGATCTGAACATAGAGCACCGATTCCAAATGGGGTACATTGTGACATCCAGACACCAAGCATGAGATCTAAGGCTGCTTCATATAGTTACCTGTCACATTTTCAGCAATCATATGCATGTGTTTCAGTGCTGCACAGCATCTACCTGTTTGGGAATGGTTTCCTGTCAATACTCTTTCTCAGTTCACCTCCCCACATATACGCGTGGAGCGTTTCCCGACAGTATAAAGTCTGAATTCTGAGTACTGTGCTGCTGGAGGGTATGTAATGCTCACTGTTCAGAAACACAGAATAAAATCCTTGAGTAGGTAAAAAGGAAACAATTAATTCTCTTAGTTATTTTATTCAAGGTTTTTCTCTCTTCCTATCCATTCTCCTGAGGGGAAAAAGCACAATCACTCTCATGCTGTTTACTTTCCGGGGTTAATGACATTTTCTTTAATATTAAACTTCAGACTTGATCTTAAATGGCTGTAAATAGGATTACAAGGGAGCAAATCTTTGAGGGCTTGAATCTTCATTTTCTTGCTCTGAGCTGAACACAAGCACCATGAGGGCATCACGCTGAGAATCATTTGAAATGCACAGAGACAGTGGTTTTCTAAATACACACAAAAATTGAGCCCCTTGATGTGTTCTTTAGACCACATAACTTTTCCACATATAAGTTTTCTCTCCTTCTGTACTTTTAAGGGACTCAATGTTCTTTGAGCAGTGACCACAAAAAGAAATTAAAACTGTTTTAATTTTAGGTGTGTCTTACCCCACCCTTACTTCTCCTGCCAGGAAAACGAATCCCTCACTGCTTCAGACCTCTTCTGGCTTAATTAAGAAGGTACTTAAAGCCTTACTCTATTCTTGAAATAGCGCAAGTACTAATATTAACAGAGTGTTTGATACTGCAACCTGGTAAGCAATAAAGTTTCAAAAGAACCTGAATGAACAAGCCAACATTTAGGCAACTACAGTAACGGAAGAATGTGATTACTGAAATTAATTCTGCTTCATGTATAGAGGAGCTTTCCCTTACTGAATTTTCAAACTCTGTAATAACTCACTGTATATCTCTTAAGCTGTTCTTGAGCAAATGAGCTCATTACTTAGTACAAGGAATTGGACTATTCCAGTCTACTTGCAAGAGTAATCAGCAAGACAAATGACTTACAGGTGCAAAACATCATGCCAGAGTGTACAAAGAAGCATCACAGATCTTATCTGAAAATGCATCTGCAGTGAAGATTAACGTTTTATTCCAGTAATGGGGTGGGGTAATTTAATTTCTTTGGTTACAAGGAGAGAAGGTATTTCCAGGCTTCCATAAATAATCTTTGACTGGCCTCCAGAAGTAACAGATGAAGACATGAACCCTGTCTTCTCTAGAAACCAGTTTGCTGACTCCTCCCCAACTACATTTTGCTCAAGGCAGGAAAGATATCCAAGAAAACCCAGATTTCCATGGATGTCTCCACTGAACGCTGTCATTCACTGTGACGTCTAATCCTATTCTGTAACTCGCACATAAAGAAGCCGGAAATAACACCCACTTCACAAATTTGAGAAGAGTGGGACAAAACCACTACTGGCCTCCTGTACAATTTGAAGACCAACAAATAAATAAAAATGAGTTACACAACATGTCTTGTGCCCAACAAAGGAATTGTGGGCCTTTACATTTCCAAAGCCCTTTACATTTTTCCATTGTGCTGGGTTACACTTCCTTTTTAAGGCCTACAGCCCCAATGATTAAACTAAGGCTTTTCCCATTTTTTGGTGAAATCTTGGAAGAGGAACTCCAGCAGTTTTCC
Source organism: Caloenas nicobarica (assembly GCF_036013445.1). Taxonomy (NCBI): domain Eukaryota; kingdom Metazoa; phylum Chordata; class Aves; order Columbiformes; family Columbidae; genus Caloenas; species Caloenas nicobarica. The sequence continues at coordinate 114,416,398 of NC_088245.1, forward strand.
AGACAGAACAGAGCCTGGTGTTGTCAGACTATCAACATCTGGGGCTCAGAGAGCTGACAGTGGGAAACAGAGCTTTTTAATTCCAAGTCACGGGGTTGAAATCAGTAATGAATAAGATAAAATGGTCCCAAGGTAATGCACATGTTTTCTTCTGACCTTTTACTTATCTCTCAAAATAAATATTTTCTGAAAGTTTAAACAAGTTTGTCTTGAGATGTCATTCACATAAGGCTCCAGCTGGGTGTTCTAACGTGGCTCCTGAACATAACAAACCTCTGAACAGACCCTACCCCATTTGCTCTTCATACTTGCAACTTTCCTTTTACAGAAAATACTTTTATTGAAGAAGCGGATTGTTTCAAACTTGGATCATGTTAGCACTGGTGGAAAAGGAACACAACCTCCAGAGTACACCCTGCTATTCTAGACATATTTCAACATCCTGCAAATGACAGCTTTCTCTTCCCCCATCTGCTAGTAGCCCAGTAAGACATTTCTTAAAACCTTCTCAACCTGAAGCCACAATGTATTTTCTCTTCACTGATTATCTCAGAATGGTGAAACAACCCAAATGCTGTAATAGCTTGGTTTTTTTGAACTCCACTAGAAACAACAGATAACATTTTACAACCATTGTGTTGTGAAAAGCCATGAACACCCATTTGAGTGATACTTTTTGGGGGTTTTTTGCCTTTTTTTTCTTTAAGGAAATAAACTACATTCTTTGTGATTACTTTTTTGTGGCATATCTTTTCAATAAAGTTTTTTCTCTCTTCTTTTAATCCTTTGAATGGACAGTCAGTCACAGCCACAGACTGTAACCAATTTTTGCACCAAATCTCCTTTACTTTTAAGTAGTTAAAAGCAGGGAAACACCCTTAGAACTAGTTAAACTCAAGTTTTGGTAATATGTTATTGGTACAGCCAATGAAAAATTCTGATACATGCAATCCCTCTCTGATACACAAAAATATTAACAAAGCCAAGGCACTCTTGATGTTGCCCAAATGTGCTCCTTATGCTCCTGATCTTAGCTCAGGTGCACATAATCAACAGTAACTTCAAATGATTTATAATGCCCTTTTCATGATGTATTTTCATCTGCCTTTTAAGGACAAGTTCAGGGTAAGTACTGCTGGAGTGACTCACTGCTTGAAATAGAGAGAAGTTCCATTTTACAACGTTTCTTTTTTTTACTAACTATCAGATATGGGCCACACCCATCCATTCTAATATCAGTTATCCCTAAAAATGACTGACCTTGAGTCTTTACTCCCCGACAATTTGGAAAGCTCACTTGAAACAATCCTGTCTAACCTCAGTGTGGTGAGTTGACCTTGGTCATCAGCCGGACACCCACCCAGCCACTCTCTCATGCCCTCTACTTAGCAGGAAAGGGGAGAAATGGGATGAAGAAGCACTTGCGTTGGCATAAAGACAGAGGGATCACTTAACGATTACTGTTATAGGCAAGCAAAACAGGCTCAACTTGGGGAATATTAATTTAATTTATTGCTAATTAAAGTAGATATGGATGGTGAGAAACAAAAACATTGAAACAACACCTGCTCCCCATACCCCATTTTTGCCCCGGCTCCACTCTACTCCTCCACTCCCAATTCCTCCCCCATCACTCCTACGCCAGGGAGTGCAGGGAGATGGAGAATGGGGGCTGTCATATCAGTCCATACCAGCTCCTCTCTGCCACTCCTTCCTCCTCACACTTTTCCCAGGCTCCAGGCTGGGTCCTCCCATGTGCTGCAGTCCTTCACGAAATACCTGCTCCCGTATGGGCTCTCCATGGGCTGCAGCTTCCTTTAGGGTACATCCACCTGCTGTGGCATGGGGTCCTCCATGGACTGCAATCTGGACATCTGCTCCAGCATGGTCTTCTTTTTCCAGGGGCTGCAGAGGAGTCTCTGCTCCAGCACACAGAGCACCACCTCTTGCTCTGCCTCTCCCGGGGAACGCTGATATGAGCAAGGCTACCGGTTGCCAGTCCTGTATCTAGATTTGGAGTACACAAAACTGCTTTTCTAGTCTTGTCAACGCAGATCTGTCTAGTAGTACCAATATTAGTTTCTTTTTGCTTTAAACTCACTTGAGAAAGCTGGGACCAAATAACATTCCAGAGATAAAATAAGACTGACAATTTCAGCAGTGATTCACCTTTCCTCAATAGTTTTATTGCACTTTCTGTATTTCTACAAATCCTGGGGCAAGATGTTAAACCAGAATAGTATGCTGCAACACAACACAAACACCTAGGTTTTTCTTTCCTGAATTATAATAATGCATACAACTGTTCCAAGATGGTTGTTCACTTAGGATATAAATTTAAGTCCCGACCTAGCAGATGCCAACACGTTGCGTGAAGCAACAGCAGAGTAAATTGGGCCTCTAAATTGATGCCTCTGTCTTTCCCACATCTAACAGACTAGTTCATATTTTCTCTCTTTCATATGTTTTTTCTCCCTTCCTTACAGTTTCAGTGTTTCTATTGAAGTACAGACTCTGAAGGTTTCCCAATGCCATACCTATCTCTGGCTCTCACAGAAACTACAACTAATACTGGAACCTCTGTGTTTCCATGGTATCTCAGAATCATCAATGAGTAGCCTGTTTTTGCATGATACAATTATCATTCAGTGTAAAATCCTCAAGTTGTGTGTCAGCAAAAACAAGGCAACAAAATGCAATTTCACTTCTGCTTAGGGTATGTTACAGCTTCACAGCTGGCCAGGGTTTCCAGCCATCATTCTGTGTCTGGTTTTTGAGGACACAAAGCAGACATTTCATATTAATTATATATTGTTCCCTAGAGCAAAGGAGTCACTTTTCTTTATGCTTTTTTTAAGTGCCACATGCATTGTTGTCACAAAATAAATAACAAAATATCCACATTAAATAAGAACAAATTAGTAAGTGTTCTGCTCCCTAGACTTAGTCAGATTTAAGAAACTATGTGATACACCTAATCTGACAGGGCTGCTTGGGCTGCTATTCAGTGGACGGGTCAACCAGGTCACACAGAATTCCATACTAAATACCAATTTCATCAAGAACTCCCGCAAAATTCATTTGCTTGTTGCCAGAGGAATAATCCTAACTGATATTCTTCAACAACATACTGTTTCCCTACAGTTATGGGACCTTTATTATCTGTGCTATCATTTTGGCTAATGTTGATGATTAAGAGTCACATTTAGGCTCATATAGTTTAACAAACAGTGCCTCTGAGAAAAGTGGGGCATTAGGTATTATGACAATCAGATATTACTATTTAAAGCATTTTTAACTCACTAAAATAACAGATATGAAAGCATAGCTTCTCTGAAGGAAGCAAACCATATTTGACCTTTGCATTCTGAGGGCCGATGATGGTACCAGTTTTGGTTTGCATGTGATGCCAAGGTAGATGCACTCTGAATTTCTGCCTCCTAGTTACATCCTTAAATGAGTATCTTGAAATCCTCCCCATAACTCTGCCTTAAGATTTGTTTGATCTTGATTCGGGAGGCATCAAAACTGATAACTTACCTAATCCTCATTATTCCTGAAATTTTGAAAAACAACAGAACCCGGGAATAAATATAATTAGTTACTGGGACTTATCAACATCTGTGACATGCTTTTTGTTCTTGTCTTTTGAAGAAATATCTGAAGATACACATGCATACAAAGATTTAATCACAGGATCAACCGGGCTGGCAATTCGTTTCACTGATTTTGAAATGTTTTGCTAAGTACCAAATTCATTCATAACATAAAAATCTCTCTTGCTTCTCAATAGTCTAAAACAAGGCCGCTAAGAAAAAGTCAGTAATTTTACTATTAGTCTGAGAGTCATCACAGACATTAAAATATAAACATCTTAGAATTCTTAATACTCAGTAACTGTGAAGTTAAGGTTATTTCAATGGCACCAAGACTATTTCACCAAAGCATCTATCCTAAAATATTCCATCCATTGTGGCTCAGAAAAATACACATACAACATTTTTTCATGTATGTGCAGTTATTTAATACCTTTACTTTTCTGCCTTGCTCTCAAATCTGATTCAGTCACAATTCTGGGCCTGCAATCATTACTGAAGACAACAGGTTTCATTTTGCAGTGTTTGCAGTCCTTATCTCATACTGGACCAACAGTGAATAAAAAGCAGCCTGGGACTGCAAAGTGAAAAGTCTGGTCTTAAATAAAACCCTTCATTTAAACAAGTAAGTGAATATTCCAGCTTGTCCTTTGAAAAACTGATGTTTGTACCTAAGGAATATTTATTAAATACCATTTGGGACCATAATTATCAAATTACAGAGGAGTTCCCATTACAAATGGTATTTTGTAATAAGAGGAATAAGAGGAAATAAAGATGTGTTAAATATAAGCATACTGTGTGAATATATAAATGGTTTTCCTAAAAAAAAAAAAAAAAGTAAAAAAGATGAAAGTATGAACTTTTCCCTAATATATTTGCATTATTTGTTTCAAAAACATATGTGACCAGCATAATAGCTATCTAAAAATAACAGGCTGCTCAAAAAATGAAAGTCTAGGAAAACAACATGTGGTGGTTTTATTTAGTGTGGCTTTTAAGTTTCAGGGAAGCAGATCAATATATGTGATCAGGAGTGAATGCTAAAATAAGTTGACCCCATAATAGAAATTTTGCATGCTCTTTATTCCTAAGCATCAGAAGGACACAGAAAGAGAAGGTGAAACTGCATATAGATTAAGAAAACACAAGTTTCAAGTAACTTATTTTTTGTTCAAATTTTGCTTTAACTTTTTTCTGATCTACCTTTTTCCCCAGATGTGACACGGGCAGGAGGGAGAGAAGGGAATAGAGAAAAAAAAAGAAAAAAGAAAAAAGAAGAGAGTCTTTCTTATCATTGGCCAAAACCAAAACACTCTCTTTGACCATTTCAGCATCTTGAATTTCTGTATCTTCAAGCAAGTCAGCGTACTGGTTGTGCTATGTGCAATATCTTTAGGGATATGTAAATGAAAGAAACACCTTGTAAAGAACAGCGTTGTAATGTAGAACACTAAGCTGGGTACCTCGAGGATACTAATGAAAAACACTGTGTGCCTAATCTTGATTAACTCTTCTGATTTTCCTTTTTATAAGACCAAGATGTATTCTAAAGATAAAAAATAACCTAAAGAAACTGTGGTGCAGATGGAGATTCCTGATTTTTGTAAACAGGTGCACTTTGCATCCTTATTCTACATCTACAGATGCTCAGATCATACAGGGAGAATTTAAAAGAAAAAGAATATGCAAGCAAAACTATTACTACTTGATGTTTCTCCCATTTCTGGTAGACCCTTGATTTCCCTTCTTTCAACTCTCCATTTCAGCTCTCCCTCTTTTCATGACTGCCTCACTGGGTCTATCACATCCAGGACATTTCTGCAAGGACTTCTTGACAACTGCATTCACAAACTCAGTTCTGCAGCAAGCCGCTTGGACATTTTGGAGCTAGCGGCATAGAGAAGATGCAAGACTGCTTGCACCCTGTAGCTGAAGGAGCAGACGGGCTATATCCACCCACTATGGCAGGGGTGTCAAGCTCATTTTCACCGGGGGCCACATCAGCCTCTTGCAGTTGCCTTCAAAGGGCCGAATGTAGTTTTAGGGCTGTATAATTTTAGGACTGTATAAATGTATCTACTCCTATATTTATACAGTCCTAAAATTACATTCGGCCCTTTGAAGGCAATCACGAGGCTGATGTGGCCCCCGGTGAAAATGAGCTTGACATCTTTGCACTATGGCATGCAGCTGAGCAGCAAGCTGAAGGCTTTCTTGTTATTTCCAATTAAAATACAGTAATCTTTTGGTCTGATTTCACCAGAATGAGAAGAGGAATCAAGAAAATATGAGCTTTCAGAAAATTCCCAACACTTTTATCTGGATGTCTTTACTGACTGAAGTCCAGCAACTGTTCAGATGGATGGGTCTTTCCCCTGCCCTTCGCTGCCTCCAGCATCATGCAGAAAGTTAACAGGGTGCTTAGCAACAACCAGCAGCTTCTGGAAACCTCAGCATTTCCTATGCAGATTAAAACTATATGATTTGAGGGGTAGATGGTTTAATCCTCTGTAAAAAAAAAAATAACCCTAGTCTGGGGTGAGAAGAAAGGATATCCCTTAGCATTTATTACCAAATACACCCCCCACCCCACCCCGAAGTGTTAGCAATTTTAATTCTGTTACAGTAAAAATAAAGAACTAAAAAAAAAAAAAACAACCACAAAAACAAAAAAAACAGAGATTGAACTCTGGCTCTTGATGGACAAAAATATTTCCTTCTTTGCTAATAGAATTAATGTATTAATACGTTTTGATTAGATGTAACATTTCTTTATGGAAAGCCTTTGGCAGTGCATAACCAGATGCTTACTAATATCCCTTGGACAAGCTTGACTCCCACACATGCCTTTCCTCATGCATTTTTTGGAAGACTGTTACCATCTATTCATCAAATGACTGTGTCATGGAACACCTGAAGCCCCTTCATTCCTCATGTTACATGCCATTTTTCCTCCTCCTGCTCTCCTCCTCCTTCCAGTGGATTTTCAAATGGACAGATTTTAGTGATAGAGAGAAGGAGTACATCTCCTTCTTCTCCTGGCTCAGCTTCTTGTGACCCTTGCCTGAGATGGTCAGACACATCTAAATCAGAATTTCCACCTTGTTCAGCAGAAACCACAAGCTGAGTGAAGCAGCAGCTGACCAGCATCAGAAAGTCAAGAGCTACCACACTATACGCATCTTCCTGTCGTCAAAAGGAACATTCAGGACACGTCAGGATGAGCTATTCAAAGCGAGAGGTCCTGAGGTGCCAGCAGACAAAACTGTACAAAAAGCAGATGTGGTAGTAATGACACCCTAACACGTTTCAAAGGTCTTGTTTCTGGTTAATACTATCCATGAAAATTAAAAATAAATAAATAAAATAAATTAAAACATAAAAAAAATTAATCATGGCCTAGCCTCAATAAAATACTCAATGATCTTGTAAAACTAATAAACTGTGTCTCCACCATAGCTGATCTTCTCACATGCTTGTGCTGTTGAGCACCAACTGCACAGCTCGTAACCAAAAAGGTCTCTTCAGGTTAATGATGCAGCATCGCTTTCTTGAGAGACTACTCCAATCAACAGCTGTACAAGCACAACTTGGTTTTGGTCTAGCATCTTTTCAGGACCATTCTAACTCACATGTCCAGCTCAGTACTAAAATCTCAAGTTTCTGTGGACAACATTCAACAGGTCAGTCTCTAGACTTCTAAACTTCATTACTCCCAGACAGTCATTCCCCATCTGGGAAAGTTTTCCTCATTGACTTGAGCATTTCCCTACTTCAATACTCTTTTACTGCAGTAAGAACAAGACACTGACTGAACTTGCAAGTGCTTAATTCCACAGATGTTGATGGGAATTATCATTGTTCTGCCAGACTGCTACAGCTCACGTCCTTAATCTGTATTTTTGCCTGTCGCTTTCTCTGTACTCATCTCACACTTCTTATTTATTTCCTGCTTTTTCTTCTTCAGTTTATGTACCTAAGTATCAGCATATATCCCGATTTCTCTCTCTTCTTTGTTGAATTAATATATGTGCAATATCTGTGGTACATACCTGTAAATCTGTGTGGAACTGAGTGTATTTGTCCTTTTTGTTGCACTGTCTAGGACTACAGATTTCTTATCCTTAACTGGGATAACTAGAATCATGTGAAGGAACACACATAACCAGATTCCACCTCAGTCAATAAATAACCCTTTACATTTTTCTTAATTATGGTCAGCTAACATGTGCATGACAACTTCTTGTGTCCTTGTACACCTTGTAGATTGCTCTTCCAAAAAGAGATTTGAAAACATTTGTCCTGTATCTAAATATAAAGTGCAAGATGTCAGATCTATAAATTAATTCAGGAAGACAGAATGGAAAGAGGATTTTTCTGTAAGGATGAGAGAAAAATCTATGTGTATCAGGCTAAAGACAGATACACAACTAGATATCTGCACGTATCTCCAGTGAAAACATCTGCTGGCTCTTATTGCTGCTTCTCTTCTATTTTCTTCTTCTATTTATGTTCTTTTGCTTCAGCCCTCTTTGTTGAATGTAGATGCTTTTTCCTTATTATTATTTTTCATCTTTGGATTACTAGCTTATAGAATAACAAAATAAAAGGAAAACAGAGAAATTTTTTCCTCTAATCCCACCAGATCCAGAATTTCTTGGCTAACTCAATGCTTAACATTTTAAATTGTTAGTTTTGATAATAATCATTTTATGCAGGGGCTTGCTCATTAGACAGGCCTGTATTACTCTGGCTCTATTTATAATCAACAGCTAGCTCCACCTAGTGTCATCTCAATTCGTCAGTGAAACAGAAAGCTAAAACCAAATACTATAGATAAAACAGAAACAACCTATAAAATCACTTGTCAGCTGGATGATGGCCACAGACAGGCATGCAGTTACAATTACTGGCATCAAAAGGAAAAGATCATTTAAAGTAACTACTGGGTGATGATAGCCAGCCAGCACTCTTGAGACAAGGAGCAACTAGCAGCTTCAGGAGTTTAAATATAGTACATGCAATATAAAACAGTTTTACTGCTACCCTGAAAAGGTGAATGGCACTTAAGCTGTTTATATGGGTTATTCTCTCTATGGTTTCATCATCATCAACAAGGTCAAGTTATTGATAAATTTAATAGAGCTTCTCTGAAATAAAATAACTATATTTTTTTTATTGTCATCAAAAATACGGAACTATTTTTGGCTATAAAACCCCTGTAGTGATCCTCTCCATTAATAAGTGCATCTCCCCTCCCAGCAGTTGCAAAATAATTTAAAGTGCCTCTCACAGGTGATCAAAGCAGGGAAATGGTCAAACTAGTTAACAGTATATCAGTTTTATTGATCTTTACCTTCAAACTTTCTAGAGGCTGATTCAGTGCTGTGTATCTAGAAGCATCTATCTTTCTGAAACTGTTACAGGTTTAGTCAGCAACATTTAGTGTTTAATAGCCTGATCCCCTTTTGACAAGACTACATAAAGTACAGCCAGCAAAGTCATTTAAAATAAAGTCAGAAAAGCAAAAAGATCCAGTATAAGAGATTTCTTGATCACCTTGGAAAAATGACAACCCTAATGAAGAAGGGAGTTTGCATTGAAAGAAAGCGTTTTGTAAGTCAAAACAATCCAAATAATTTAATATAATCACATCTTGTGAGCTATCAAGCAGTGTTTGAATACTTGTTGGTCCTCTGAAGAGGAAGAAAAGAGAGGTCCTGCCTTACATTTAGAAGACATCACTTTTTTTTTTCTTACATCCAGGGTGATCCACTCTGATAGAGCTGATGTCTGTTTTAAACCTGTTCAAATCACCTGTTCTGAACTGCTTAGCAGTTTCACCCTAGTGGTGATAAAGTATATTTCAACATATACAGTATACACTTAATGACTGCTCACCATAGCAGAGAAAGAGTAGATACGTTGCAGGGGGCGGCGGGTGTGGGGAAGGCAGACAGAAGGAAGGAACATATATTAAGACGATACATACATCAAAGGAAGCATCTTTAAATTTTCTCAAACTTTCTCAAAATAGTCAGTTGAAAGTTATGCTTGTGACTCCTCTGAAGTATGCACAACTAAATTCAATGATTATGTGAAAGCCTCAGTGCAACACAGAGTACAAATTTAATAAAATGCATATGAAAATACTCTCTGATGTTTCAAAAATAAGAGAATACTCCAGTTCTCAGTAATTTAGCAGTTACTGTCATTTCCCATTAACAGCTTTCAAAATCCTATCTGAAGGAAGCTGATACAGAAAAATTAGGAGCAGTAATCAAGCGAGAAATGATAGACCAGCTGGGTAGGCATCAAGTTGGCAAAACGTGAATACAGTTCAATAGCTGAAACAGATGCTGGAGTTGTTGTGAAACCCTGTAGGAGATATCGATGTATTTTCTTTATATAATACCGAACAACCAAATAAATGTCAAGAGCTAAAAACCGATGGGGAATAAAACCTGTCAGAAAAAAACTAACTATAAAGCAGAGACTTGTGATAATATCTTTTCATGATACCAAACGCATTCAGTACATGCATCTTCATTTCCTCGGGATCCCTGAATATGCCAATACATCAATCAGAGCTTGCTAGTGAATCACAAGGAGCTTTTCCCAGTCTTGTTCACATTTGTTTGTTTCTGTCTACCTGAGGCTTTACAGACTTAGAAAACACTTTATATTCTTCAGCCTCATCCTCACACAACACTCTCTTTCAAGCAGGCGATTCACCGAGCTTGGAGGCAAACAGGAAAGAAAGGGTAACACAAGCATAAATGAAACTGCAAAATCCATTTTGCACAAGGAATGTTTTCAGAGTTTCAAGACCTCAGCAACAAATCCTCTGCCATCAGCAGCAGCTCATTCTATCTAGCATATGCTTTGTCATGGTCAGTTTCTAATTACATTCATAATGATGCAATAGCTTTGATAATCCTACCTTCCATGCCAGCTGCTTTTCTTGTCACTCCATCATGCCAATAAGTTGGCTGCCGTAACAAATCAAGATAGTGCAAAACAGCATCTTCCCCCTGCATCTGTCATCTTCCCGAAAGCATTCTATTACTGCCGACTGCTGGGAACCAGAAAGTCTATTTGAATTCCAGCAGCTCCCCTTTCGCATGATTCAAGTTAGGTTAGGTGGGCATGCCTAACATGATTCTCTCCATCATTTATTATGCAGCTGCTACACCGTCGGTGTGGTAACCACTCTGACTTTATCTGATACGTCAGTCTTGCAAACCTCTACCTCCGTGCAAACGCACGAGCCACAGAAGCATCTTGCATTTAATGAGCATTCTGCCTGCCTAAAGAGAGTGCATCTGCAAATCTGTTTAAAATCCTGCTGCTTGCTTTGTCCTCTAAGGCTGATGCAAATGTTTGAAGATTTTTTTTTTTTATTCTTGAGTTTCGTTTCTTCAGAAAGCACATTTCTTCATGCACGCTTGAATTATCCACACTTCAGCTAAACGTTTGCTGATTTGTGTCCAACCAAACAGCACCTTCCCGTTGAAACTCTCTCCTGTAAAGCTACTTCTGAATAACAGTGCTGTGCATTCAGGCTCTCAACTCTCTTTCATTTTAAACACGACTTTTATAGCTACACCTCAACAAATACATTTAGCTCTTTTCATGCAATGAATGGCTGTCTAATGAGGGAACAGCAGATTTTTAAGCAATTTAACTGGGTCTACCTGTAGGTGACTTCTGCTTTTTGTGCTTTATACATTTTAACAGTAAGTGAATAGCTCTGTTAGAGCATCTTGATATTCTTAAAGTGGTACGAACATCACCATAAGCTGTTTTTAGCCAGCTTGTGGAGGACACTCTCTAACGACAGTTTGCTTAACTGCTTCTGAGTATCACGAATTAAAGGGATAGGATTGTTTTGTTGTCTATTTATCTTTTCTGTTGGGGTGGGGGGAAACACGCCTGCGTCAGTGATTTCAAAAGAATATTAATAGAAATTGACATATACACATCAATCATCCTCCCAGTTAAATTAGCTGCACCTCCTCCCACCACTTCTCCCTGCAGTTCAGACTCAAGGCATTTCATCTTTAATGCATCTGCTTGCTCATAAGCTGAATAAACATCCCCAACCCCACGCTGGAAAGTTTAAATACCTGAGGGAGAAAAAAGGAACAATTTAACATGTGCAACTGCTTGGCTAAAACCTGTTAGTTAAGTGAAGTAGTGAGGGAGAGGAAGGAGTGGAGTGATACGTCCTTCCTCAGCCTTTGCACAATAGCAGAGGAGGAGAGAGGAAGGGGAAAGGGCACAGACCGCCGGGAAGAGCTTCCCCTTGCAGTGGCAGGCAGCTGAGCATCATTCACCAGTTCTCATATCCTTGGCTCAAAAGGCTCATAGGGTTTTACTTAAGCCTCACTTCTTCACTCAGATGTGTTGAACTTCTCGGTGGTTTGTAACCCCCTCACCTCAACAATCCCTTCCTCCCCCACCATTTCCTAGACTCAGTTAAGTTCCTGAACCTCTTGGGTTTGAAAAAAGAAGCTTGAAAATATGAGTTCAGGGGAACTCTAAGTCATAGAAAGTGGGGGGGCGGAGAGGAAGCAGGGAAAGAAGGATAAAATACAATCTCCTACTTTGAAAAACACCCTAAATAAAAAATCATGACATCCGACAGCTTCCCCTAGGCCTCTCGCTGGGGTGTTACAAGTGGGTGTCCCTTTTTGTCCCCTACGCGGCCCCAGCCCAGGGTCAGGAGGCAGGTCCCAGGGTCCCCAGGTCCCCAGGCAAACCCCCGCCGAGGGGCAGCGTCGGGAGCGAACCGGCGCCAGCGTGCCGAGCGCGGGAGAACCCCCAGTGCTGCTAGGAGGGATCCGGCTCCCTGCTCTCGCCCACATCTAAATGGCACAGCTGACACCTGAACAAGCTAACATAGCATGGTGCGGTTTATGTTTGATACTGTATTTATTCCTAGCCTGCTGCCAGCAAATGCCTTTTCAGAGATTTCATGTAAATAAAGTAGAATTACTACATCTGTTCCTCTGTCTGTAGCAGCACATATCAAGCAGCTAATTTTGCATTCAAGGCAACAGAGACAGTCCTATTGTATAGTTGCAAAGTGCACAACTATAAAGTGCCCATCTGAAAATACTGTCAGCTCCTTTTTGTTCACAGTTCAAGTCATTTCTGAAGTGAAACAAACCAGACAATAAATGAGGACTGACTTTGAAGTCCCTGTAAATTCAAAGTACATAAAAGGATATGCTTAATATTTCACAGTTCTATCTGCATTACGATTTTTAAACCATAGACACAGCGACAAGGAATTTACGTGGTATTTCACAACAGATGAGTTTGAGTGCATAGCTCATACAGCCTGCAGTTGCAGGGAATACCTAAAGTACTCCAAACCTCAGCATAGGCTTGATTTCTAGTTCAGTGAATTTTGAGCTGTGCAAGATTATAGATGGAAATATCCAGAAAAACTTTTCATGTGGTAATAAGCCAAAAAATACTGGTTAGAGCATGTGGGCATCTGCTACAGATCAAATATACTTTAGCAGAATCCTGTCCCACCTGGATGTATCAGAAGGAAGAACAAAAAGGGGGAAACAGCCAAAAAAGGGAAAAAAGGAGGGTATTATGGAAAATATTTCCAGAGAGATAAGCATGGCATTAGAAGGAGGATCCGCTGGGGTTTATCATTCCGTATTCCTGCCCTCCAGCACATCATACAGTGGATACCATTTAGTTTAGCCACACAGACCATTCCCGTTCAGATCAGGGCTATGGGAAGTAGCCATTTTTGCCTTGGGCAAAAAGTTAACATTTTTTATTATTTTGGGGAAGAGAAGGGAGCTGTAATATACCAGTTTTGGCATCTTCCATGTACGCTAGCTGTATAGAAAAACAGCCCAGAGACAAATGGAGAATCTGGGAGGATAAACTGGTATCAGTCATTCTGTTTACATACTAATAAGCTAGATTAATAGCTGTATTTGGTCTTTAGTTTTTCTGCATTTTTTCTGAGAAAACAGCTGCCTTGGTTTCTGCTTATTGTCACTGGATTCAGCATCTGCATAGATATAATTATAGTAACCCACCCATATGGAATGAATTGCTTTAGAGAGAAAGCTCCATGGGTAGTGCTCCCAGACTCTACGATAACAAAAATACATAATTTTTTGTCTCATACAGAACTGTCTCCGGTTTGGAAAAAGCAGAAATAAACAAGTGGAAAAGCACTCATCGAGTGGTATTCTGCTTTTTACAGTACTGAACTCAGCAGGCGAACGATCTCCAGTCTATTTGTGTGACAATGGCAGGAGAAAGGAAGGAAGCCCATCTCTCTTCCTATTCCATCTACAGAGTACAGCAAAGACATGTCTGTTTGTTTTAATTGCTTCACTGCTACTAGAGCCACTAATTAGCTTATTCAGTGTGCTTGAATTTTATTATGGTGGGGTGTGCACATTACAATGCTACGATACAATGTAGAATCTCTTCTTGCTGCCATTTCTTTATTTCCTTTTTGTTTTTCTCTTGGAAGTGCTACTGATTCCAACTAAGCAAGAGTAGATAATAGATCACTGAAAAAAAAAAAGAAGCAAGCAGATTGGCCTTGACCTTCAGCCCTACATGATGCTCTACATGATGAACTCTCTCTGGTATGCAAAAATGAATGCTGATTTTACCTAGCAAAAACTGTTCATTTGTTTTGCTAATATGTCTCCTGCAGAAATTCAATTTCTCTTTCCTTTTTCACTGCCTCCCATTATTCTTATGTACTTCATCTCACCCCCAGTAAACAACTAATTCAATCAACCAATCATGCAAGAAAATACCTTAATGATATACTATGCATGTTTAGATTAATAAACATCTCCAATGGCACACTGGAAAGTTTGTTTGGATAACACAGACAAGAATTATTATTTCTTACTGTTAATCATTCTACATTAACTGCTTCTCAATTACAGGATTTCTGATGTATGATTATAAAAATAAGCTGTCCATAAAGAATCACTGTCCATAAAGAATCACATAGAGTTAGAGCCATCAGTACTTTAATTTTAATGACAATATCTCAATAGTTTATAGAGGATGACTTCTGACAATTATGGCAGACGTAGTTTTGACTGTTCCGCATTTAAAAAATTGCTACAGAGGAGTGTATAAAAACCTGAAAATTAACAATGCCTACAAAGTCATATCTCTACAAACTAAAAGCCCAGTGCAATCATCATCTCTACACAGATGCTTACAAGCTTTGGGACTCCAATGGAATGGTTCAAAGGCCCAGTCACCCAGACAGGTCCGTCATTTTGGCCAGAGAGACTTTTCAGATGTGGATGTCTGAAGTCATCCAGCCAGGCACCTGACAGCCATCCCAGGAACTGAAACTTTCAGGGGTTTGAAACTTTCGCTCATCTGCAGCATAGTTCATACAATTATTTTTGTGCAGAAGTAATTTTTTAACTGAACCTCAGGTGTACCAAATTCACCTATGTTCAGGCATTTTTCATAAACCAAAAGCTCAAAACACACTGATCTGAGGATGTGTTAGGAGAACTCATGATGAACTTTTCAAAGTGAGATTGATCCTATTTATGGGAAGAAAGTTTTGCAAGGTTTTATTACAGAGGTACTTACAACAATAATAAGCAGTGATGTCCTCAGCAGCTCCAGGATTTCATATTACAGGACGTGGATAAAAATATTATTCATAAAGATATTCCAGAAACAGATCTGCAAGGGCATCTCTAAAGGCACAGTACAGCATGCTAAAAAATGCATACTCTATATCAACTTTGAATATTGCTCTATGAAATACTCATCTGAACACTGGTCTTTTCCAACCTAAATGATTCTATGATATGATCTCTCAAATGTAGCAACTGTTGAGGATTTTTAATGGCAACCTCTGCTTATGTCTACAGATAAGCCAACACACAGTCTACATTTTGTTCTCATATAGCATATGTATTTCAGTGACAGTGAATTTAAAATACTAGGTTCTAGCAAGAAAAAAAAAAGCTAGTTAACTCATTCTCCAAATATTTAACACACATCAGAAAGCAGCAGCTTACAGATTTTCACTGTTTAACACTCAGAGAATTAGTGACCTTGAACTCTTCAGAAAATGCTGTTCATCTTCCTCCTTAAGCAAGTCTTTTATGTGCTGTTAGCACAAAACTGACATGAAGTTTCAAGATGCTAATTACATAAAACATGTATTTTGTTCCCTTACAGCTCATTTTAAATTAGACTGACTTGAGCTACACAGCTTTAACCTTCTTCCATTTGTACCTTTACATCTTTGTGAAAAGACATTGTTCAGCAATCCTAGGCTTGAAATAATTATGATTTAAGCATCTTAATTTGTTCATTCTTTCTACAGCTGCACTCCATGTATGGGATGATGCATAACAGATGTACAAGGAAAAAAAAAAATAAAACAAAAAAACCACCACCACACCAGACCGAACCACTCATCTCTCAGCCTGCCCTTCTGTGCAGCCCCTGTGCACCAGTACTCAGCTTGCTGTGGTTTTGAGCTCATCAGCACCCTCACCTGCTACAGCTCCTCAGCAAAGTACTCCATGTTTCCCTCCGTTTTCACCAAATGCAGATGATTGTCACATAAGCTAAATTAGGGAACTGCTTAAATGGCAGCTGGTCTATAAATGTTTTTGAGATGGCAGATCACATACATTCAAATGTTTCCTATTGGTCACTTCTACTCCTACCGCAGTTATATTCTGGTTTAGTGGTATTGCTAATTCACTGTGTTGGTTTCCCAAAGGATCATTAACCATTTGATAACATATATGACAGCTATAGGTCCCAAGACTAATTAAAGCAAATTCAATCATATTCTTAAATCCTGTAGTATCTCAGACCTATATTTTCATTGTTGCTTTGCTATTTTTGTCCTACACTAATTACCTATGTGGGTTGGGTTGTGGTATTAATATTAAAAATGGACTTCCAATTAAAATTACTGATGAGATGGTAACTGTTAACACTAGCTCAAAATCTCCAAATATGGCAATTGAGAGTCTGTAACTGGCAATATTTCGTAAGGCTTTGTTTTTCAGTTGAGTAATTTAAAATCCCAGGCCATTTTTTCACACAGGTCCATTAAAAACAGTAACTGCTTCAGAAAACCCTAGCAAATCCCTTAAAAAAGTAAACCAAACACCACACACAGACAGCACTTATCTGATCCCTTTTAGTACATTAGAAGGTTTCCAAGAAACTAAAAAACATAGGGTGCAGAAAGTAAATTCCTTAATACTCCATGAACAAGTCTGGCTATATGGTCTGAGGTTCCCATCATCTGTGGTTCCTCTGTACACCAGCAGTTCAGAGCACACAGCAATAACATGTTGAAAACATGTCTCTGGAGGTGAAAACCTCCTGCCTCCCCTGGCCCTTCCTGGGAAAAAATACAGCAATAAGGGTTTCAAAATATTAAAATCTCGTAAGATTTTACATTTACTGTTTCTATAACAGGAAATGAAGGTACACACATCATTAGAAGATGTTTTAATATATATTCCAAATTGAAACAAAAAAACCCCCATAGCAGTTGCCTTGCACTTTACAACAGACTTAGTCCCTTAGGTGAGTTCCCCTTGCAGTATCTAGGGCTCTTGCCACAATACAAATTAACAGTGAGAGCCACAAAAAGGTCTTCCACCCTTCCTTCCCTTGTCAACAGAAATAACATACTCCACATTTTGTATCCCTGTCATTGAATAATCTGCTTTAATGTTGGAGATTTAAGAGTGGATGTCCACTCTTTTATTACAATATGTCTACCAAGCAGGACAAATTGGACAAAGTCAACTGTGCTTCTCTGCAAATTGATATATATCCAAAAAAACAGTAGTTGTGTTTTGGGGTCGGATTTTTTTTTTTTTTTAATACAGGATTTGAGGTAAAAAACTAGATCTGAAGCAAAAGTTGAGTTCATCATCCACAATCCTTAATGCTTGATAACCATCTCAACTTCAGCTTAAAGAGACCTTGAATGTGTATTTTTAATGTGAAAACTTTGAAGAAAAATTCACATCTCTAAGATACTAAAAAAAATGGTTTTGGATATTTGCCCTACGTTTTTGCCTGGACCTCTTCCAGTTAGGGAATGCAGTCTCACAGCTACATGTTGCTTCCACTCCAGCATTCTTAAGCACAGGCTGGGGTCAACTTCTCTCCTGGCATCCAGCAGTGGCACCCACAGGGCACCTCTCATCATCTGTGGAAGTACATTAGGCTTCTGCCAAAGAGCTGAACTCCTAAGTTTTGTTCACATTATGGTTATAAAATATTTTCTAAATCCATCCAAAATCCATGAGGTAGATAAGAACAATCCTCTGACAACAGCACAAGACACTGTTAGCCTGACATCCTTCTGCTGCAGGAAGTTCTGATGAGAAACAAGTTAGATGGGCTCATTTTCTATCTCAAGGAGAACTATCAGTTAACAGACTACAC
The DNA here is from genome assembly GCF_036013445.1 of Caloenas nicobarica. Classification (NCBI taxonomy): domain Eukaryota; kingdom Metazoa; phylum Chordata; class Aves; order Columbiformes; family Columbidae; genus Caloenas; species Caloenas nicobarica. The sequence goes on from NC_088245.1 coordinate 114,434,472, forward strand.
CAAATTTGCCCATATCTTTGTTTCAGTACTACATCACAGGTCCTGCAGAACAGTTCTCCCACGTGTGGACCAGGACAACTCGTTTGGTATGTATTAACTCCTTTAGATTACCATTATGATGATAAAGGTAACATTGATGACAATTTTCCAGCAGATTTCTCTTATGCCTGAAGATTTGAGAGCCTAATCCTCCAATCGTTTCAAAGGCAGGCCACAGTAGGAGAGGATGTTGCCTTGCAGGACAGGAAAACAAAGTCATAGCTCCCTGTAAACTCCAGGCAGTGGAGCAAGGACCATGGTCCTAGCTGTGGAGGTACCCCAGCTTTGCACACGGGGGCCACTGTCCTCCTTCCCCAAGCTTCTGCCAGTCTTCCTTCAGTCACAGAGCAGCTACTCGTACTTTCACATCCACAGGATATGCATATTTCCTATTTTTCAATACTGAAAATATTTTATTATTTGTTTTAATCCCTAGATTGGCCAGGGCACAGTGATTTATTTGGGCTGCCCCACAGGCCCTAGTTAGAAGGTCATATAGTAGTAATTTAGAAGGTACTTCAGCAAGAACCTTTTCTCACTTAGCCAGAACTGAAAGCAGATTTAGTGGAAGGCACAAACCTTAAAGAGTTGGTTCCCAGGCAAAGGCAGGAATTGGAGAATCCCATGGCATCGACCCTCCAAACATCACACCTGTGGTGGCCCACAGCCACGTGCAAGACCATGAGCATTTCCCAAATAGGGAATGAGAGAGGAAGAAGTAACATTCTGCTGTGTGTGGGCGATTGATGCACAACTCTCATATTAGTTGAATTAGTAAAACTGTGGCCTAATTAAACCCTCGCTCTTGCATCTTGTCAAACTTCCAGCGTATCTGGGACACTGAATGGCACCAGTGAGCAGGGTGGCAGCTGCCAAGGATCACTTTACTTGCCAGGCTTCATTTTTAACATTATTTTGCATAATATCAGTCTGCAATCAATTTTGTATTGTATCAGTACAAAAGCTGAGATTTTTATGATATCAACGGAGTACATAACATAGCTCAAAGTTTTGTTAAAACAATAATAAAAGACGAGTTGTTAAACCAGGTATTGCAGACAGAAAAAAAAAAAAGTGTTGTGGGAATACATGTTCCCTAAGCAGTTAATATCCCTTTTTCCCCACTATTCAAAATTCAGGGCACGTTTTACTAAGCTTGTAACACGGTATTACATTAGGTGATTTGCACTGATTTACATTACCAACCCTTTTTATGCAAAAAATGCAGAACTTAACAACCTTATTATCACCAAAAATAATTATCTTGCAGACTTCCCAGGAAACCATCACTTCAGTCGATACAAACAGAAAGCCATTTCTGGTAAAAGTGACAGACACCTGCATCAACTCCCAGTTCAATCGGAGCAATGTGGAACGTGTGGATGCTACTGCATGCAGCATCCCTCTAGGTCATTTTGGAGCTACCAGATCTGGCCCAAAGTACAGAAAGTTATAGAAAAAGGCAAGTAAAAAGGTAACCCAGAAAGCAAAAGCAGAGACTACATGAAGGTTCACTGTACATATGGTACCCAAGCTCCTACATACAGTTCAAAAATGACAGCAACAGCAGTTGCATCTGGCAAGTTTTTAGTGCCCTCCTCTCATCCAGATACTCCATGCCATCTCCTTTAGAAAATAGTTAGTACCCAAATGTGGTCCATAATCAACAGTCAAACCTGTCCACAATGCCAGGGCCAACACTGTCATTCTGCTTGTATATTTGGGATGGACATGACAGAGGACTCACCATTACATTGTCTTTTTATTCTAATTCATACCTTTTGCATGGCCTTATATTCTTAGTTTTAAACACTATGCAAAACTTTTTTTTTTTTTTTCCCCCCCTCTGCATAATTACTGGAATACATTTTAGGTCAAATTAGGAAAAGCTATGCAAGGGAAAGATAATGTTTCTTCACTGTGGTGCACACTGGTTTCCCATCAATAAGCATTAACTGCCCCTTCCCGGAAGGGCCTGTTCACGTCTTCCCTCACTGGGAACAACGGAAGCCCAGCAAAGATGCATCCCTGGTGCAGGCAGAAAGCTTCTTCATAACAATTCCAGACTTATCCCTGTACGACATTAATATATGCACATTTGGAGTAACTACAGTTGCTTCCATCAACGTATTCCTGAAGAAGTCTCCATGTCTGTCAATACTTCCCAATTCAGCAGAATTCAGTAAGAGCATCATTCTTTTGCTTCTGCTCTGGCTGGCAAAATGGGGCTACATTATCAAGTCAGAAAATGTCTTTAGAAAAACACCAAGAAGCAGTCATATCAGCACTTCTGTTAGGAACATAAGTCAGCTTTTGACTTCCAAGAACAGTTTTGGCCACAAGCCTAAATCAGCATCCACTCCAGACAGAAAATATGGGGAAAAAAAAAAATCCCCCATGCCACAGATTAAAAAAGTAGAAAAAGGAACTAAGAAATGCTCTGAGGCCTAAATCATGCATTTGGGTTTGTAGATCAGCCCTTGAGCCATACTGGATAATACTAAAGCTGCAGGTGCTCTTTACATTTGCACAGATTTGCTGCATAATCTTTTCTAAAGATGGCTCTTCAAAATGAGATCACAGATTCATAGAACACCAGCTTATAAGGGACCTCAAGGATCACCTGGTTTCTTGGCAAAAGCACAGTCCAGCTGAATCTTAAAAGTGTCTAACGTTGGGGGATGCACCACTTCCCTGGGGAGACCATTCCAATAGAAAATGGTAGATCTGCATGTGCACCAGAATGGAAAAAATCACTTCACTAATCCAGTATGGCTAAGACACAATCTGAGTTAAACCAAATGCAGACAAAAAATTATGAAAAAATAACAGACTTTAATGAACTAGCTTCATTTTGTTCACAGTCTATCACTTCAAGGAAAATCTGTTCAACTGAGTGTATTCATTGTGTGAATACATCAAAAGTTCTCTTAATTTTTAAGCACACCGTGGACTGGCAGTGAGTCATTTGCTGTGAGCGTTGGAATACTTGATCTTTAAGAAGTCTGTGATGTGAATGGGGAGATATGACAAAATATAGTTTCTTTTAGCCCTATGGGATAAGTGTAACACAGTCACTAGGAGAACTTTACAAAAAGCCCTAAGGCTCCAAGAATCTCTCTGAAAGGACTTGCAATTTATGGCAAAGCAATGGATAAAGAGAATCATGAAAGCATTAGGGTTGCGGTGGGTTTTTTTTTCTTTTTTTTTTTTTTTTCTGGGTTACTTGTGCTTTGCCTGAGGCATCATTCCACAAAAAGTTAGGTTGCTCTAAGCTTTATTGGCTGAGACTAGAGTTTGAATGTAATTTTTTCTCTTCACATTCACAGAAAGATATTGCATCTTCCTGTACTACCCTAGCTAAGGAACGCATATTTAATTGCTTCTGTCCCAGGTTCTGGTGGGGGGTTTTGGGAACTCACTTCTATCCCTGTGTCAAGTAATACCAGGGCACTGTCTGTGTACAGTTCCACTCCCAGTGTGCATATTCAAGTGTGGAAACTTGTTTACCAGGAGCACTGACATGAACAAAATTTGATTGCTTGAATGTTCTCCGAGAGCAAAACAGAAGTTGGACAGCATCTACAGTAACTTTGGTTTTAAAATCAAGAAAACGAATCTAAAAACTAGGAAAATTTCTAACATGGGTAAAAAAAATCCAGCTCTAAATGATATTTAAACTAAATTCAGTAAATAATACCAATTATGTCCTAGAATGCACTGATGGCTTACAGTTTATTAAACTGGAGCTGGATAGGGCCTGTAGCAATAGGACAAGGGCTAGCAGTTTTAAACTAAAAGAGGGTGGATTCCGACTAGATATAAGGAAGAAATTTTTTTACAATGAGAGTGGTGAAACACTGGCACAGGTTGCCCAGATTGGTGGTAGATGCCCCATCCCTGGAGACATTCCAGGCCAGGCTGGACGGGGCTCTGAGCAACCTGATCTGGTTGAAGATGTCCCTGCTCATGGCAGGGGCGTTGAACTTGATGGTCTTTGAAGGTCCCTTTGAACTCAAATCATTCTGTGATTCCGTGTTCGTGCCAACTAAAAATAATTATATACACATATATCTATTTATGCACATACAAATATAAAATGTCAGTGTTTATAACACGGCCATATTTCTTTCTTACCCTTTGGAGCTTTCGGCTTCTGTAATGAACCAGAACCAACTGAGGTTCATAAGAAACGGTGGGTGGACAGACTAAGATCCTAATTGACTGCAGTCACTGGCAGCCTAGGACACAGACTCACACATTTCCAGTTGATCTGCACTTAGCTGACCATCCTCAGGAAATACAGCACAAACTCTGATGGTTCAACCTAAAGCTCTGGCAGCATCCTCCCACCACCTTGACTATTAAAATACAACTTTTAGAAGCAACAGCTAATAACTATTATCAGGTTATGAGCCAATGCCCAGGCTATTGGATGCCTGCAACATATCACCTGAAGAGGACTGGAGACCTTCTTGATTATAGAAGAGAAAGGGGAGGGGACTGAAAACCAGTTTTAAGCCACAAAACCTTTATCTAACAGGATTATTAAAATGTGCCTCTTCCTTCTAGTACCATTTCAAGTTTCCCCACAGGTTATAGATACTAGATAGCATTCAAGAAATTAAAATTCTGCCTAGTAACCAAAACCAATCAACATTTGCTACACTTGCTGTTGATCAATACTTGAGGCACCTTACCCTTTCACTATGTTTAGTGTCATCCACCTGGAAAGAATGTAAGCTAACAACTGGCCAGGCAGAAACGATGACATTTATGTGTTTCTTCCTCTATTTATCACATCTGACTGAGAGGAATTAAAACATTAAAACAACAACAACAACAACAACCACTACTATATCTAGAATAAACAACTGACTACCAGGAAACACATGATAGGAGGAAAAAAACTTAAGAATATTATGCCTAGTCCTTCATTCATCCTAATATCTCACTCACTGTCACCCCTGACAAACTAAATCAAAGCAACATCTACAAATCCTAACACAGCATCCCAGCAAGATGCTATGAAATGTATTTTTTCATATGAAGTGGTATTATGTCAATAACTATCCTCTGGAAAGGGTGTCTAGGGGATTATTTCCCTGACTACTAATCAGCCGACTATCTCCATATCTTCTGATCTGAAAATACAGGGGAGTTATTACTACTGCTGCTGTTTTCCGTACCTTGAAAATAGCCAGCCTGTGGCTCTTGTGCTGCACATCACAAGAAAATGAGTCCATTTCTTGGGACATCTTTGAATGCATTTCTTCAGAAATCACAACTGAATATTTGTCAGTTTTAGCCTCAAACTACAGCTTTCCTCCTCTCATGCCAGAAGAGCACACGTTCAGCGAGAACACCACACCATGCACAAAGCTACTCCCTTAGCAATTCTAATGCATCACTCGCCACCCAGCGTAAGTTTCTTTTTCCCAGTGACAGCTCCATGTTCTCAGTGCTCTGACTAGTCACTACGAAAGGGAGGTTTTGCCACTGGCTTAACTGAAGCATGGATTTTCTTTCAGAGGTTTTCTGAACAATAATTTCACATATTAACAAGAGATTAAGTTTGAAACTGAAATCAAGAAAAGAAAAATGCTCTAAAGCAGAAAGCCACACAACTTGTCCTCCCATTTTAAGGGCAGGAATGCAATATGGTTCTGTGCAAATCTGCAGGGGAAGAACATGTAATAATAACAACTTTTATTGTATTTTAATATTCATAACACAATGAGAGAATGAGTAATACACTTGCATTTCCACATCCCTGAGTGGTCAACATGTGAAATACACCTTCTCATCTCCCAGGTCTTGGTGACTTTAGACAGGAGGAGACAGGAAAAAACCCTTGGAATAGAATGATACTATGTTGTGTCATTTCTGATCTGGCTATCTGAAAAGCGATAAAGCCTCTAATCAGTCACAGCAGTACAGGAAGAAGGAAAAAAAAAAAAAAGGAGGGAAAAAATAGTCCTGGGATAGTCCCTTTTTGCAGCTTCTCCTGGGTGGCACAACCATTAGTCAAATATTATGGCTCTGCCATATGAAAATACATGATTACAAGATCTCCTTCAGCAGTTGTGGAGCAGTGTTTGCATAAATGCACACAGTAACCTCCAAATCCACCAGCGGTGAAGAAGTACAGACAAGGACCATTGATGAAATCATGTTCAAAACATTGCTACAGAGAAAGCTCAGAACTAGGCTCAGATTAAGCACTGAAGATGTATTAAAAATAAATAAATAAATAAAAGGTCAGAGCGGAGAAGAAAATTAGGTACTCTGTTGTTAGTAAATTACTCAACAGAAGAAATCAGAGCCAGTTTTCTGAAATGAGCCAGAAGGTAACTTCTTTATAGAATATCCCGAAGGAATTAGGATTCACCTGTTTTGATAAAGAAATGATTCCTGGAAAATGACACAGGACCAATTTGTATTTCATGGCTGTGGCACTGGGAGGACAAAAAGTAAAGACCATGCACTTTTACCAGAAAACATCAAAGACATCTTCATTTCATCTTGATAGCTAAGATCATGTCTTCCTCTTGCTTTAACTTGATAATTTCTCATGTTTTATTAAGAATATATTCATCTTCAGAACGAGAGAAGGCCATTGTGTAATTTAAAAACTCAGGTGTTAATAACAAAGCACAGGTAGAACTTTTTAAACTAGTCTATGACTTTTTTTTTCCCCTTTTAAAAACAACGAACATATGGGGGAAAACAAACAAACAAAAACAACAAACCACCACACCTTGCAAAATATAGCCATATAAATATAATAATGATAAAGAAAGGTTTGACATAAGTTTGGATCTAGTTTTCGTCCAGTCGCTTCTGGGAAATATGAGCCCCTAAATTTGTTGTCTGAGGTCAAAAAATCAAAGACTATCCTTCTCCCTCCAGGGTGCTTACAATAGAAAACTGAATCTGACATCCCTAAATACATTTCTAAACTAATGGTAGTTATTGTATTTATTGTAACAACACACTCAGTAAGACTCATGCTTTCTACGAAATGCCAGCCTCCTTAATTAAGTCCAAATAATTAAGTTAAAATACAAAGTGAATAAGTGTACCTCTCTTCACCCATCAATAAAGTCAATGCAACTAGTGCAAACTATAAAAAAGATACAGTTTTATGCAAAAGTTTAAATAACAAAACTTTGCAAAATTGAATTTTGAACGTACAGAATAAAATATGGAGTATGAAAGTGTTGGGATTTTTTTGAACACTTTATTCTACAACCTTGGAAATATTTCCCTCTACAACAGTTGTTTTTGTGTTTGTTTTTTGGGTTTTGTTTGTTTGTTTTTTCCTGGTAATATCATTATCCTGGCCTTCACATTTGTGAGGGAGGTTCATATAATTTGTGCCATGAGTTTTTCATTCTCCTTACTCCTGAATATCCTATGACACTTATGAAATTCAACACTTACAGCTTAGAACAGAGACATCTTAAGATCACTTTCTAGAATGGATACCAGTACTTCTTTGCTACATTACTCTTAAACTCAGCTGAGAATTATGCAGTCTCCTTCTCACTCTGTTGGAGAAAGCCCAAGTTTGGATCACTTTCAAAATTTAACAAACATTATGTAGACTAGGAAACATACAATGTTCTATTATTTTTAGAATCATCTTCCAGCATTCATACCATACTTTGTAGGCAAGATTTATTATTTTAATTTCTCTTAAATGAGGATCAAAATTTAAATATAAAATTTAAATATAAAATTTACTCAACACTACTACTAAAAATTTGACTTAGCAACCGAAAACAGATTTTACCCCAGGAGTCTTAAGTGTTTCTTCAAATTACATTCACATGCTTTTTACATCTGTTCCCTAACAGATACAGCACTCACAAAGCTATAATCCTCCTGCAAACATAACCATGACACCAGAAGGCAAACTGATTACATCTTACAAGATCCACACTTCCATCTAAATGTGTTTCAGTAGCAAAACTCACTTAGGCAAGTTCTGAGTCTGTTTCCCCTGTAATTTCTCAGCAGGAATCGACATAAGCAATACTACGACAATCATATTTCTGCAGGATTACCTGCTATAGGCAGTACCTTTCTTTGCCTCTAGACAAAATAAAATAAATTAACACGTTTGCAGAAAAGCAATTCCAAAGGACTGAAATATGTCCTGCGCCTTCGTGGGAATCGATGCATTCCTAGCTTTTTTGTACAAATGAATTAGGTTGTTGCATTTTTTAAACAAACAAAAAGGTAGAAGAGCTTCCCACAGTTTCAGCAACAGTTATCCTTTTGGGGTTTTTTAATGCATTTTTTGTTTACTACTATCCTTTCATGACCAATTCTGTAGTTATTTTCCTTGTCAAAAATAATTTTAAAAGCTCTCCTCATCCCCAAGAAGAAATCCCATGTAGTGGATGGCACACAGAGCCGTCAGCACGGGAACTCTTCTATGCCAACTGCCGTTCCACCAATGAATTCCTCTAATTCTGAAAAAGTCACTCTCTGCCTCATCTCAGCCTGGCTGGCTTTTTATAGTTTCCATTGATTCAAATAGTGATTGCGTCCACTCAACTTCAAAACCAGGATTTCACTTTTCTCCCACAGATTCTCCTGCAGTAATAGCTGAGACTGGATTAGTCTTTTAAACTGCACTTAAGTAGTGACGCAGCTCTTCAAAACCAAATAAAAGTACAGCTAATATTGCCTGCCCTGTTTATGTCATGTTTTCAACATTTTGATTAGTAAAATAACATTAAAATAAACATACCTCATGGGTCAAGGCGTATGGTAAAAGCCACAATGACCCCACTCAAGCCGCTCCCTCCCACTGCCCCCTTGTGCTGAAAGGAGTAGAGCACACAGAGAGTTCAACCACACAAACCGCTGAGGGTGGTGTCCCACCAAGGAGGGGAATATCAGCACAAACCCTCCCAGCGGTGCTGGGTGCCCTGCTTTGCCTGAGGAAAGGTGTTGTCTGGCTGCCCTGTGGCCACACATTCCTTGCATTGGGCCTACCAGTCCAGCATCTGCTTTCCTGCTTTGCAACTGCCTCCTTTGCAAACAGAAATGCCTGTCTCTGCTACTTATAGACTGCAGGGACTCCTATGATCCAAAAGTATAAACACCCTCACAGAGTTAAGTGATGACATTTGGCCTCCATATTGGGACAATAGTGAGAATTTGGGACTTCCTGAAAAATCAGACATTACGGAGTTAGAAGTCAGTTCTCAGAGTGACAGTCACCTTTCTCGTATTATTGAAAAGTAAATCTTAGAAATGTCATTTTTTTTTCATTTACATATAAACCCATAGCAATCCTTTGATTAAATTACTAGGAAAATTTGTTCTGTCATGGCAGAACATGTCTTCAACACTAAATTTGATCTTCCATCTCATCAACTGTATTTAAAGAGGCATTTAACAAGTTGAGAAAATTCTCAGAGAATACAAATCTCTTTTCTTCCTAGGTTCAGGCAGCTACAAATGACTACTACAACAATACATGTTCCTTTCATTGGCATTATTTTGGAGTTTGTACAACTGTTTGTAACCGAAGCTAGATTCACATCCACAGAGTGGTTTTAAACACGAACATGATCTGAGGGACCTTATGCAGGTCCTAATTATCTAAGTTCTACAAAGTGTAAAAACAAATGTTAAATGAAGTTCAAAATATATGCAAGTTTTCAGTACCAATATCTGAGAAAATCTTGAAGGCAAGACATCATCGACATTCCAAAAGTATGTGTCTTTTCACCTTGCAAAATTATGTACTTTATTTAGCTGAATTTTTGAAACATCAAATTCACAAGAGAGACAAATGACATACATTCATTAAAGAAAAACTCCTTTCTGGGAACAAAATACTAATATAAATTCATAGCAGGTTTTTGGTTTTTTTTTTTTGTTTTTTTTGTACAAATTAATGCAAACATTTATGATGCTTTGGTTTATAACTAGTTGAAACACAACAATATGATGCAATTCTAAACTGAAACTGCACGATCTTTAAAAAGTGTTTAGAATAGTCCCTGCGATTGACAGACAAGCTAAAAAAATAACAAAAAAGCCTAAACTGTTATTGAAATTAATTTCAAACATGATATTATTCTCGAGTTATATTCTACTGTATAGATTTACTAAGAAAGATGTATCTATTACCAAGGTCACTGCTAAACACAATAAGTGACCATACCTATGGTTTTATTCCATTAGTTAAAACATTTCAAAGTGACACAAGGATTAGAGAGACTCTGGTATTTGTAAAAATAAAACAAAGAAGCCGAAGACAAACAAAAAAACCCAAAGTGAAACAAAACAGTCTTGATCAAAACAAACAGCATACTTTTGGTATGTTGTCTAGGAAGTAAATGGATGAATGTATGATAAAACATAGTGAGAAAACAGATTGTAGTATTTTTGGATGCAGCAGTTAAATATGGACAAGGAATATTGGCCAAAACTAAGGCCAGCTCCATTACGAAAAAATATTCTGAAATCACAAAGACTAGATATTTTCCCAGTATGGTAAGGTCCTCAGTAGTGTGTCTACTTTGATTGGAAGTACAATGAAATTTGATAGACAAATTATCTGTTATTTTTTATTTTCCCAATGGCTAGCACAGCATGGCTCCATTTTTTATTGACCTCTGGACACTCTCCCACTAAACGTGACTGCTAGTAATGAAACAATTCAAAAAATACCCCTATTTCTAAATATACCATCACGAAGCTGTCAGAAGCCCAGTCTGTACCTGAGGTTTGATGTTTGAACCACTAAAGTAAATATAGTAAGAGAACAAAGGCCTATAGCAGAATTCAAACATCTAGCCAGAATTTTCTAATTCTCCTTGTAGGAACTGTAAATATATTTGCTGTATTTTTCAGAACTGTTGTTCAGGGATACACAAAACCAGCTTTCTCAAATTGGCTTTTGACTTTGAAAAGCTCACAGGCTTCATCTGTCAGAGAAACATTAAAACCAAACAAAAACAAGTTTACAGGCTAAGATGCTAATGTATATTCAGAAGAATTTTCAAAGTAAGCAAATTGAAAACACTTCAGAACACACTGGGTATTGTAAAGTATATCTCAAAATATCAATTTCAAGCCATTTCAATTTAAATAAAGTTTACAAAAATTCAAGTTTATTTCCTTCCTTTCACCAGACTGATCTGAAGCAGCTTTTCTCCTATTCCCTCCCTGCTCTGATCTGAACGTTTAATGCTATATTTAATGTCTCCCTTTTTAATCTCCCTTTCAGATAATCCCTTGGATATACATTATCTGCCTCAAAGTTTTTCCCTCCCTTTGGTTATGTTTCAGCTTTTCAAACCACATAACTATTTGACTGAGTACCTATAAAGAGATGATGGTCAGTTGGCTAGTTACCACAGCAGCAAAGGTGGACCACGCCAAACTTTCTGGAACCCATGACACTGTAACTCTTGAAGAAATCACACTTCTAGGGCAATAGGATAGCTAGTTTCAGGTATTTGGAAAGGTTTTGTGTTGAGCATCTCACTAACAGGGGTATTGACTCAGGCAAGTTCCTTGATTCTGACAAGCGAACAAGGAAAGAGTGGTGCAGACTGGAGATGGGTGAGAGATTGATATCTATTGACTACCAGGTCAGATGCAGATTCGAGTGACACAGCTGAATGCTTGTTAGTTTTGTAAGGTTCATCTCTGGCCAGTTACTGAAATCATTTCAGAAAAATCAGAAGCTTACTTCAGCAGAAAAAAAAAAAAAAATAAGCAACAGACAACATCATTTACTACAACACACCATCAGTTTACAAATAGCTTCTATGTACTTTATCTAGCTTACATATTATTTTCTCCTAATTAAAGTTAATATGTTAGGAAATAAGGGGAAGGGGCACATTGTTCTTTAAGCAGCTACCCACACCTGCAAGGATCTTCCCTTCTCCCCATGGCAGCTTCACAAAGAGTCTTTGATCAAGGGGAACTGTCTAATCTTTGCTGGAAATCTTAGCAAGCTGCATCAAATAGAATCACAGAATCATTTTGACTGGAAGAGACCCTCAGGATCATCGATTCCAACCATAACTTAACTTTGGCACTAAACCATGTCCCTAAGAACCTCATCTATGCATCTTTTAAACACCTTCAGGGATGGTGACTCCACCACTTCCCTGGGCAGCCTGTTCCAGGGCTTCACAACCCTTCCCCTGAAGAAATTTTTCCCAACATCCAATCTGAACCTTCCCTGGTGCAACCTGAGGCCATTTCCTCTTGTCCTATCACTTGCTACTTGGGAGAAGAGACCAACCCCCTCCATGCTACAACCTCCTTTCAGGCAGTTGCAGACAGCGATCAGGTCTCCCCTCAGCCTCCTTTTCTCCAGGCTGAACAGCCCCAGTTCCCTCAGCCGCTCCTCATCAGACTTGTGCTCCAGACCCCTCACCAGCCTCGTCACCCTCCTCTGAACTCTCTCCAGCACCTCAGTGTCTTTCTTGTAGTGAGGGGCCCAAAACTGAACACAGGATTCGAGGTGTGGCCTCATCAGCACCAAGTACAGTGGGACAATCCCTGTTGGCCACGCTATTCTTGATACATGCCAGGATGCTGTTGGCATAGATCAAATCAGGTTTGCCAAGCATGAACTCCCTTTAAAAAGACTCTTCCCTGGTGTATCATATTTAGCCCGCTATTTCCCCATTCACTGTTTGCTACCATTTCTCCTCATTTGTCCCATACAGTCTTGGGTCTTAACTGGCATTGGTTCCCAGCTCATCCCTGGAGTCCTGGCAACAGAAAGAGGTACCAAAGTTTTACATGAGAAGCTTTACATCACAATTGGTAATTTCTCTGAGCTGCTTCATCTCTGAGTTACTCAACAGCTCTTCAGTGATTAGTATTCTGATCTTGGCTACTTATTAACATTGACTTTGTCTGTTTATCTGTAACTTCTGTTCACACAATTCATTCACACCCTGTAGTGCCATTTTGTCTTCTATCATTTATCTGTTCCACGTAGACCTATTGTCCTACTTGGCCTGTGAACAACTTAAAGCATGGGACACCTTGCAAAAAAGCAATGCAGGTATTGTGTAAGCAAAATTTTCAGAAATAGCTAATGATTTTGGATGTTGAAGTTTAGAGGCCTCAAAAAGACCTACTTTTCAGATGGCAGGTGCTTAACTTCTTAAAGCCTTTTTAAGACATCTTAAAGTGACTTCTCAGACACTCAGACTTACCATTTACTTTTCAAAATGTCAGCCTCAGTACTGTAGATAGCTTAACGCCAAAAAAAGAGCCTTTTTGCTTTCTAAAGCGGCTCAGATTAGAGTTATGTAATATTGCTGTTAACCATGAGCACTTTGGGAACGGAAAGATTTTGTAATGTTTCAATATACTGTGAATTTTGTTTGCAGTTGACAACTCTGCAGTTCCTTTCACTCTGCACAAATAACTCTTTTCTCCCATTCCACAGCTGAACTAAGGGCATGACAAATATCGAATTCTGTTTAATAGCTTTCTGAAGGCTGAGTTTTTGTCAGCATTGTGCCTGATACAGTAGAAATTGTTATAATCATCTAGATATCAAATCAGTTATTTTGCATTGTTATCGGTCCATTAAAAATATAGAAATAAAGGAAATTAGATATTGAGAGAATACACATTGTACATAATTGTTTCTTATTGGAATCCAGGGCATGAATGTATCAGTGGATGACAAATCGAGAGTCAGTCTAAATTTCAGATATTAAACCTTAATTGTGATTTTTTTGAATACCAGGAACAGAGAAAAACAAATAAAAAATGTATAAGAAAACTGATCTACTATATTTTTTTTAAGAATTGCTAAAAAGCAAAGGAAACAAACAAACAAACAAATGAACCAAACAAGAAAAATCAAAGGTCAAGCCACAAGCTGAAATGAACTTAGCTGAAAAGCCAATTGTAGTTAATAGATTTTAAGTTTGTTCTGCAAGGCAAATGACTACACTATCCTTTACTCTGATCCCTGGGACATTCTGCAGCTAAAAGGTTTTTTATAATATGTTACAGTTGTAATGCTCTGCTTATGAAGATGCTCGCTCCCCAGACTAGATTCCACCATACATCAGTCCCAAAGACAAAGGAATTACAGAGGTGAAGAACCTGGAGGAAATGAACATCTAAATAGCGCATGGGCTGAGCATGCCTACAGAAAGACCAAGAAGCTGCTTGTGTCTAGAGGAAAAACATACCAGAGCTTTGACTGCTGGGAAAAACCACCCAAGAGCATGAAACGTGGAGGTTCTTTTGCTGAGAGATTGAAGTCTCACCCACACTGGAAGCTGGTTTCCAGTAGTGCACGAGGAGGGAAGAGGAAAAAGATACTAAGTTCACATCCCACCAATCTCTGTCACCTCCACTGACACGAGCTGAGATTCTCCAGGGTACACTTACAGACCGACAAAAGTATATTCCTGGCAAGCAACTCACACCTTGGAACTGGGAAAACGACACTCTTTTACCATAAAGAAACAGCACTCCTTTTAAGCCTCCTGTCTATAAAATTCAATTACTGTGGTATGCTGCAGTCTTAAATAAAGGGAATGCATACTTTCTGGTTTTATAGGAAATCATATAACAGGATATGGTATTAATTACCTGTACCAAAATGTAATAAGAAACGTAATCAAAAGAGTACACACAGATCTGAAAAAAGAACTAATTACAGTAAAACCTTGATATTATTGCTAGTAGTCTCATTCGGGGAAAATGGGTATTCATCATGAGTATACCCCTGGCAGGTTATTCAGACAGAAGAAATATTCACAAAAGAAACTGTGAAATAATTAATACACAAAGGAGCTTTCTGATGATACATAAATACACTCTAGTCCAACGAGATGTTGCATCCAGGTTTACCAGTAGGATACCAGACCATTTTAACACAATCAGCAAAACCTTAGACCAGATACTAAAGTACTGTTGCTTTTAATGATGGCAGACAATACCCATGCATGTACCTGTACAGCACAGGACACAGGATGACCTGATTCTGTTGCATAGCGTAGTTTTTTTGCTGTTGTTGTGGGCTTACAAATAGAACTGAAAGACAATTTAATCTGTGCTATTAGTTATGAACAGTTTTCAGAGGTTGATATATAGGGCTATACACATTTAAGTCACGTGGCTCCAAGCAGTCATTGGCAAATGACTTAATGGAAGGGTCTAGTTTTTCCTTATCATCAATTAAGACGTATAATTCCCTCCAGTAAGAGATTCCTGCTATTCTCACCACTTTTCAAGACATATACTTTCAAGACAGCACACTAATGGCTTCATCAGCACAATTAAGCCTTGTGTATTGGTTTTGCAATTCTCTAAAACCTCTTCCTCTCTGCATTGCATTCAAATGGATCAATACTTTCTTATGTCTGTGCTTTCAAGGTCTCTGCTATAATTGTTCAGGCTGCAATATGCTGTTATCCTATAGACTGCTCTGTGCAGCAGTGGTTTCCCGCAACCATATGCACAGGAAGCTCACAATACTTTCTTAGCTGTTTCTATGAGTGTCTCATTACAGCAAGGCTATTGAAAGCAGTTTGAATTTGTCTCTTTCTAGTTCATAGTGGAGATGCTACTTCCACAGCATATCAAGTACGACCGGTGCCACCCCTTCCCTTTTGCTTTGCTCTTTAGTACCACTGAAGGCAATAGAAAAGCCTGCATAAGCAGGGAACATAATGATTGCCCAGGTCCATAAGTAGGATAGAAAAGGGTATTTCTGTCCCTAAATGGCACCATAATTCCTGTGCAATAAAGAAGTAACTTTTGAAATGAAGGTTATACTTCCCTCCTCATCGAGCTGTTGTGAGACAGGGAAATGAAAAACGTGGCAGAGGCAGCTACTCATGTGCACTTGAGCGGGCTGCAAGTAACCCACAACATCCAAAATCCTGACCCCAAAACTCTGTTCATTTTCTGCCAACTATGCACTCCAGCTTTAGCTCCTCTCCAAAACACAGGTGTCCCTGGAGTGCTACCAAGGGGGAGCCCTTCTGGGGCTGCCCCAGCTGGGACAGCCTGGGCAGGCAGCTGTACCACAGGCTGAGAGGGCTGCAACCAAATGCCGGGTTAGCAAGCAGAAGTGGGCTTGGTCTGCCAACACTACTGGTACTAGAAAACTAAAAGGAGCCTTGGGTTGTTCCACTAGTAATGAGCAGCGCATTTGTCTGATGAGTATCTGATGTGAGCATAAAATATCACAATGGCAAAAAGTTCAGTATTTCCACAGGTGCTAAGCAATTTGCTGCGTAAACTCATCAACCAGTCATAACAATACCACCACACAGGTCACGTCCTTCCTGAGAAAAAGCCTGAAAAAACATAAATGTCAGCCTCTATTAGTAAAATTTCACAAAAATCTAATTGGGGAGGAGTTTTAGTAGCATGCATACAGATGCAGCATCTTGGATAGGTTTTTTTAATCCCTCTTCTGAGAAGCTAGTAAAAGCAGTGCTGGTGGTCAAATGAGAAATCCTGTAAGTGGAGATAACACCTCCAGCACTGCACCTCAGAGAGCTATTGTGTGCGTGACTTAACATCAGGTAAGCACATACAGCAAGATAGCACAGATATCTGCTGCCTGTTATTTCTCCTCCCTCCTAGATTATTTTCTTCAATGGAGCCACTCACTTGCACCTTCTTAAAATGGGAGGAAAAACATACTAAATGAGGATATACTATCTGGAAAAAGCATTGAAGCACACTTATCACTCTTTCTATCTGTGGCTTGACAGCCAGAACATTACAGCAACTGATTTGGGACTGTGTCCGATATCATCAGTTTGTAGAAAACAAAAACCAGGTTTATTCAAGCATTTAGAACTTTCCTTTCACTGAGCCAAGTGCATCATAAAGAGAAGAAAAATCTAACATCTATAGCAAAATAGAACAAAAAATAGCTGTAAATAAGCATTGTTATAGCCACGTCTCAAAATGACAGTGGTCTCATGCCAGGTTCTATCAAGCTTTTACAGACCATCATATTTTGACTATTATAGAGAAAAAGATTAAATCAGGTGATTTCACGTGATAAAGCAGTTATAGGTCATTTTACAGCATAGATATTTTCCATAATTTTGATTCCTGTTTTGAAAAAGGGAGTGTAAAAATGAAAGAGAACACTTCAGATTTTCCTGATTATCCCATTCATTTTCCTTATACTTGAGCTCTAAATTGGGCAGCTCTTCATACCTCTAATCAGAACAATAAATCTAATCTCCAAACATAAACCATTCAAGAGATATTGCAAAGATCCTTCAAAAAACAAGTTTTCTTTAGCATTTTTGTATTTTTTAAACCATGAATTATACATCAAAGTCAAAAAAGAAGACTTAACAAAATCAATTTATGCACTCTTCATCAATTATTAATGTGAACTGAGGCATATCAAAGTTTTTTGGTTTTTTTTCCATCACACTATGTACTCTGATTCCAATTACCACTCATGGCACAACTCATTTTTGCACTATATTTTGCTTTTGTAATTTTTTTTTTGTACATACTACAGAAGGACATCCTGAAATGACAGCTAAGATAAAAGATTCTGAAATCTTTCATTTTAGTTTTTCATCTTTTTTTTCAAATTATTTTGACCTCGAACAAGATGTAAAAATTGGCCTCCCCAGTACTTTTCAGTACATATACACAAATGATGCGTGCACAAATTTTGAACACATTTCATTTAGTCATATAAATCGTGAGCTTCCTATACTGTATCCACAGAAGAGATGTTTCAGCAGATAATATTCTTCATAGCTAATCTTGGGTAGCAATAACTGACAGGCACATTACATCAGTTATTATTTGCTGCACAGTCAAGCACTCTACTGTTGTCAAAAATCATCAAAAATTCCTTGAAAAATGAGAAAAACACAAAAACGGCTAAGCTCTGGTGTTTCCCATACCCTCCTATTGTTTTTGTTAATTAATCTTAGCGTGTATCTGTAGGAAAAAAAAAAGATAACGGATACAACCAAATTAACAATTTGATCAGTATCTAAAATAGTCAGAATCAAAACAATCCGGCATAGAACAAACTAATTAGATGGGGGTTCTTTTGTTTTGTTTTTGTTTAGTTTTTTGGGGTTTTTTTGTGGAATTAACATGAAATAATTATCTGTGATCTCCTTAATCTAGACAAATATTCACCACCACTTTTATGGCTTCAGCAATATAATAAAACATGAAACAAATTATGAAAACTAGGTTTAGATGTTCATTATCATTAACGTCCTTAAGAGTTCTTTACAAATTTCCTGTTACTGCCCAGCTGTCTTTTTTAAATGTTCTCTTCTGGTCTGTACTTCAGTGGAGTAGGTCTTGCACAGGATTCCATAGAGAATCATTAGGCTGAATTCCATTTGCTCGAACTTTTGCTCTCTACTCCAACAGACTCAAGGTACCATCCTTACCATCTCAGTGTGGATGCAAAATTCAGGCAACTCAGTTCCCCTTACCCTTTGTTTCTTGAGGAAGTGAACATTGACCAGGCAGTCCAAATAAAGCAAAAAATCTTCTTGGAGTTATTTCCACAGCTGTACACCAATGTGTTATTGTATTCTCTTATCTTATAAAAATAAGTCAAATTAATTTTTTTTTTCTTGTAAAATAGTTGCACTCAAGAGATTTTTGTCAATGATTTTTTTCTTCAAGTTGCCTGGGCTGAGTGCTATTCCCATTTTTTGTGGACTAGGATGTTACCCTGAAACATGTAAGCATGCATTCATAGATTCATTTATATTATTTTGCTAGTTTAAAACAGTCTTTTTTTTCTTTCCTTCTCCTTTTAAAATCCTTCAAGGTCCCATTTCCACGGGAGTTTCAGTTTTGCTGTTATTTAAAACAAGAATACATCCTTTTCATCCCTCCTCTCCCCAAGAGCACATAGCCATCTTCTGAAGCAAACTTAAAGAATTTATTTGCTAAATAATGGATGAGAAACACCCCACCCTTGGTCAAAGGCAGAGGAACAAGCTCCACCCAGGAGCTGGAGCACAGATGCTGTTCCAACTAGCTTCTGAGCGTGGTGTGTACTGGGCAGCACCTTGGGGCTCATGCACCTTCTGCCACCTGCAAGCACTAGCAAGAAAAATATGTGGCAAAGTAATAAAGCATCAGAATATCCTTAAGAACCCAGTTTTCCAAGAGAAGGAATCCCCAGTTTTATGCAGCAAAATTTTAATAAATGTATTAGATGAATTTATTATTTGCTTTTTTTTTCCAAAAAGGCACAGCTATTAGCAATGATTATAGCCTGCACAGCCCTGTCTAGTGATTTTTCCACCCCAGTCTCTGTCTTAAACCTACCAATGTCATTGTACGTTTTACAACAACCTCCTCCAGTTATCATAACACATTTACCATTCAATTAAAAATAGGACATTATTAGATAATAAGACACACAGTTCACTTCCTAATGTTCATAAAACAGTAGCTTAGGAGTACATAATTTTTTTTAATTAGGGCATCCACCTACCTCCATGTTTCAGACTTTAGTACAGCCATTTCAAATATTCTGCATCTTGGCTTTTTCCATATGCACACACTTCAAATGTCTCTCTGAAGGTTGCCCAAAAGCATTGTATGTATTCAATAGCAATATATAATGTATATATATCAAATATCAGTATATTTGACTGCAATACACCTTTCACAACATGTTAGCCTTTGAGCACTCCCCATCACTGTATGATACATCTTAGGTCTTTTTACTCCCATCTAAGTTAAAAAGTTTTACTCACAACTTTAAGGACCCCCTCCTGTGCAGTCTATTTTATAGTGGCCATTTGTTTATACTTCAGACGTGGTTCCTGTACACTTACATATTCTATCATTTCCATAGGCACACTAAATAAACTCTTCTTGGCTTTCCTTAGATACAGTCTGGGGATGGAATTCAAATTCACTGGGTTGTTTCTGCAGTATTATCTATGAAAGTATCTGTTCTTTTCCTTTCTCGAAGATATCCCCAAACATTAGAAAAAAATAACTTGATTATATAAATAATTGCCATTTCTAGAATATAAAGAAACATTTGAAAAGCCTCATTAGCAAACAAAATAGAATATTAAAAAAAAAATCACCAACAGTAGATCAGAATATTGGGCTATTGTTTAACAAAATTTCTTTAATATAGAAAGAATACTTAAAGCAACATTCAACTATGCTTGGAAACGTTCGACTTGATTTTCCAGGGCCTGAGATGTTAGCATTCCTATTGTCTGCTAACTTTATCCCAGCTGAAAAGACCACTCTTTCCTATGACCATTCCTGAGAACATGGACTCCCTTTCTTGGCAATCTAGGTGAATGATTCCAGCAAGAACCATGTGCAGCTCCTTTGTTAGACATGTTTGGTGTACTGTTTATTTTTTAAGCAGCTCTGAAAATGTGTGTTCTCCATTTATTCAGAGTGTTCATTAGTGAGAACAAACCAAATTACTGAGACATATAGGTCATACAGTTTACAAAGTAGCATCAGTTAAACATGTTAAAATGTTATTCCCTCCCTTGCAAGAGAAAAATAATCAGTATGAGCTGTGCTTTGTGCTTTCTACATCAATACAATAGGTTTTCACCTTGAATAATGCATGACTGCTTGTCATCTTATCCATTTGGTGTTTTGTAAGGAAATCCCATTATGCTTCAACCACCAAAAACTGAAGTTAATGATAAATTCACAGATATCCAAAATGCTGCTGCATTTATGCAACTTTCAAAGGAGGCAATATCGTGGTTATTTGTGCTAATGTATTGATAGTTATAGGATTTGTACCATATTTCACACATCAGGAAATGCACTTCTAAGAATTTAATTTTTGAGTACTGAGACTTTTTTCTCCCTGCTTCATGTATAGTTTGGCTTTCAGAAGAGCTTTTCATTTTTCCTGAAGTAGTGGAATATATTATTTTCTTAGAGATATATTTGGGCACATTTGCACATGGTATGTGGCCCTGATGCACGTGCGTGCATTGGCAAAGCAGAGCATCGAAAATGAGTTTTGTGAATCCTCCCACATGAAACATTTTCAGTATGATAGCATCTAATTGTCAGTTGTGAGAGGGACCAGACTATAAGATCCAGGAATCCCCCTCATCACATACATTCACTGCCTAGAAGGACTCATAAGCCACCTGTATGTCAAGGACAGGTCTCCTGGAAAAGCATTAACTGCAGTGAAAAAGCACATAGAAATGATGCACATGAGAAAATACTGTGAATGGTACAAGGGTGGACAACCCCAACAGTCAGTCTCTTAAACAAAATGTTCTGCGCATAAAGAAGCTTTAGTCAGCACATCTCCTCTGTTCTCACAGTTCTTCATTGCTTATTGCTGAAAGTTTAGAGGTGTCATGTATAGCAGTTTCATGTTTATGGCACCCTATATAAGCCATTGAATTTCAATGGAGCTTCTGAAGTCCTGCAGTTTTAAAAAAAATATCACGTCAATCCTTATATATGAGTGAGATAATATTTTTCATGCATCCATAGGCACTTGGAAGTTTATGTCTGTAAGTAATACTACAAGAAAAAGTGCAAACCACCACTCACCACCCTATTTTAAAATTTTGATTTTTAAAATATACTTTAAATAAAATGCACATTTAACAGAAAGGCCTTGGTGATGGTGAACTGTTCCGTTCACAAGCATGTAAATATTGGACTTTATTAGGAAGGTTTATACTTAAGCATAGCTTGAATCGTTTTTCCCACTAATTTCAGTAGTATCTGGCACACCTGCTACAAATCTAAAAGCCGTATAAGAAAAATACAGGAATGAATTTATGTCAGGTGATAAGCTTTTTATTCAGGCTCAAGTGCTTTGGCCCATCCAGCTTCCACAGACTCAAGCTGATCCCTTTGGATGAGAGCAGCTGGGCCTCAGGTGCTCCCACAGAGGCTTTTGCAACCTGCTCTTCCTGGCAGGGGTGCAAAGGTGGCCAATGCTGCCACTGTCAGCAAAGGTCCTTAAGGTCCACTGAAAGACGCTACACCCTGCCAAAATATTTATTTCTATAGACATGGAAGGATCCAGACAAGTCCCAACCCTGTTGTATTGCACCCGTGTTTTCTGGGAGTAACAGAGGACCACCTACCCCACCTCAATGTGCAGGCTGGCACCACAAGACTCGAAGAAGACAACACTGGGGCCAGCCTGGGCTTCAGTCTGGGTTCCATCATGATGACGGCAAGCCACAGCAGCAATAGATGCGTCACACCATAGCTGCTCCACTGGCACATGGACTCTCTGGCCTAATTCAGATTAAATGGCTATCTCTGCTCCAGGAATGACTGAGAAATATTAGGAGATAATATTCTGCAGTTCCTGAGGAGACATTTAGAGGTACGTAGTAAGTGTCACATTCTTCAGGCTGCCTTTTTTTTTTTTTTTTGTGAGGTATCCACAGCCTGATACATGCCTACCTACCCCAAAATGAGATGTGCATTCAATCATGCACTTTGTAAGACATATTTTATGCTTCTATGTAATTTGTACAACTTATTATCAAGCTTACTGTCAGAAACAACAGAAAAACTGTTCAACTAAAAAAAAATTCATTTTCCCTTTATTCTGAGATGGAGGAATACCAAGAAGAATATGAAAAAGGTATTACTGATTTTAAATATTAAAGGAATTTATTCAAGGACTTTGAAATGCCATGGACATCAGGCTGTGAAATTATTATTTTGATGTTATATACAGTAATATATGTGTATTAGTGTCGTGCTGTATGACATTTCCCAAGCAATTACTTCCCCACATTCTTTGCCACTTGGATAAGTTTTTGCAAAATATCATTTACAGGCTTTTGTTTCTTTTGTGTAGTTTTAAATGTGAAAGTTATTAATAGCTTTATCTCTCCAACTCCATAATGGTCAAATATATCACACGTCTTGATTAAATGCACACCCTAAATGTATAGCATTCTTAAAGAGGATAAGTTTTTGGTACTTCCCAATTTGTTTCTCAAAATTTTCAGCTACTAATATGAAAAAGACAAAACAAGTAGAGGTCTTTTTTGAACACATACTGGGCAATAAAGTGGAAAAGTAACATGTCAAAGTTAAGATACATTTTCTGAGGAAAAACACTTTCACTGGTCACATTGATGCTGCTTCAGGAGATGTAAAAATGAGTTAAGTTTAAAAAAAGAACAAAGCTCTAATTTCACTTGCAGGATCTGCCTTAGTAAGGTGGAGAGGTGGCACGGGCAAAGTTTGAACCAACAGTCTTTTAAAAGGATACAGCACAGATATTGACTGTGCTGCAGCTCCACACCGCAGGGCAGTCCAGTCAATGCCCATCCCTGCTTTGAAGCATCCCTCGGCCTGGGGGTTGTCCCACAAGGCTGTGGGTTCCCGAGGTGTGAGTCCCTGTGGCACCCAGCCCTGCACAGCCACCAACCCACCCCACAGGGCCCAGCCCACCCCAGTTCACCCATGATCCCCTTAGTTGAACTGTAGAGGCGACCACGCACAGATCTGAGAATCCTGAGCACTGGGACATCTCCATGCTTCTGTCTGCACCTTCTTCTGGTTGCCAGGCTGCTGGGATTTTTTAGCCTCATGGTTTTGTTACGTCTGAGCTCCTACAAGGTATTTCCTCAATGCCTTGCTCTTCTATTTATGGACTTAATTGAATAATACAGGAACAAAAAAAATGAGACTTATGGTAAGCTATTTGCAAATAGCATACTCGTGCTTTTATTGTGCAGTCATATAATTTATTGTGGAAGTGATTAATATATTCAATATGCATTTCCTCCTAATGACTACTTAGTAATTGATTCATAACGCTATCATGGTACTTTCCTGCAAAACACAAGAGGAACGGCAGGGAAATCAACTATTACAACTGAGCCCAGTAACATGTAATCAGTTAGAACTGCTTTGCCTTCCACTTAGGCAATAAGCAAATACAATATTGTGTAATAAGTCACGCCTGCTGTGTTGCTAGGCACTATACTGATCACTATCCTTAACATACATGTAAATTATTACTTCTTAACTCAGATCCTGCAGTGCCTTGTTACAATTTCCCATCTTTAAGTACAAAAGAAAAAGATACAAGTAAAACAAAATTCTCCACTCAAAAAGTTGAATTGTTAAAAAATGAAGTCATAAAACAGAAAAAAACCCTAAAATGCTACCATTTTTTATAATTTATGTAAAATACATGGAATGCAACAGAAAAATAATTCAAGTACTAGCATCATTTAATAGCAGCTCTCAGGCTGAGACCCCACTGTCCTAGCTGCGAGCAATGCCTACATGCCCTTATAGTCCTTACCCCAATATTTTCATCCAGGAGATGATCTTAAGATAAAAATACCCCCCCACACATTAGCAAATAAATATAAGGATGTGTTCTAGTTGCTCAGCTGGAGCTGTTAGCTTCTCCTGTTGCTTCCCCTGCCCAGATGTCACTGAAAGAAAAGTTAGAGAGATGGAAAACAGCAGTCGAGGTCCGACCAATGCTTTTTAGGTTGCGAACAGCCTGTTCTACCCTTCAGTACTTAAATTAATAACACTGTGGCTTGCCACTGAAAGCATTCCCTCCATCTTTAACTTTGTTCTCCTCTATGCTCTAATTAATAAAGTGCAGGGAGGGGTTTATTAATGTCTGTAACAACTGTCTAGAGCAGAGAGAAAACCCTAGAGAGAGTGACCCCAGAGGGAAGAAGCAGGGAAGGCTTCACTGCTCTTCTGAGCAAGACAAAACTAAATTTAACCCTTGCTCTTCCCCCCACCACACTTGATCAGTTTAAGGCATACAATAAAAAGGAATGTTCACACAGAAAAATTTACCTCGTCACTTTTATTAAAGCAGAATTTTGACACCAAACTAAGGTACGTTAAACGCAATGAGAAAGAAGCCTGAGAGGAAAGGCACTTGGGAGATCAATGCGTGAATCACAGATGAAGAGTCATGTGCTGCGTCTGAATGAGGAGGAGCATCATGCACCTGTTACCCTTCCATAAACACAGATGAAAATTGCTTAAAAGACTGAAAGCTTTCTTCTTACACAACAGGCAAGAAAACCATTTGTTTCAGTTTATGACTAATGAGGTTTTCTGAAAGACAAAAAACAGGTCAAATGCACAGATTGTGTGGAAGAATCAGTTCCCAAACATCATCATTCGAAAGACCAAAAGGAAATCAGACCACCTCTTCCAGCTGAGATCTATAGATTATTTTGGAAATAATCAGAAGTAGCAGAAACAATGAGTGTGTCCTCACTCTGTGATCATCCGATTCGTAGACTCATAGCACATCACTTCCCGCAGGGAAAAACATGATTTCGCACGACTGAAACAAAAATGGTTGGTTTTAGCCATGCTAGACCCCTTGGTCTGCAGAAGTTTTCTGTCTGTGCATGCAATTGCTTTAAAAAAAAATAAATCTTAGGCTGAGTTACGGATACATACAGATTGCTATTGATATATCGCAAAAAACTTTAAGACTGCCCATTTCTTTGCATTTGAACTTCAAACTGGAATATAATTCGGTTCAATACATGCTCATATATGATCATTATTTTGCTGCAGTATGGAATCCTTTGAGAAACAGGGAAGAAGGCAAGAGCAAAGCAGTGAATTACTCCTACGAACAATAACAGCACAGTACACCTACTTGCTCAGGAAACATCAAACAATACAAATTAAAGTGAGGTTGTTTTCAATGATTGTCTCTTTCAAATGTGTTATATATTTAACCACACAAATGTGTTGTACTATATGAGCTAAACTAAAATCAAAAATGCAAAACAAGTTTGAAAGTGTTCTCAAAATCTCCAGAAAGAGATCAGTTATAAAAGAGAGCGGTTATACAGTAACTTCAACCAAACATTTATCCAGAAAAAATGATGAAATACTAACTTGATTAATGGTTCAATACAATGGACGAGGATTAATTAAACAAAATCTTTTCAGTTAAAATTCAGTAGTTTATTTCTCTGACAAATATTTGTATTTACTGGAAGTAGTTATCTTTTGGTCAAATATGCAGCAAACCCCCAGAAACGAAATAATCTCCAGAACATTCAGTCATTGCAATAAAGCAAAAAGTCACTTCTGGGTGTGGGGGTCAGGGTGGCACGAGGCGGAAGTGGGGCTGGCGGATCAAAAATTAAAAAAAAAGGAATACTTATTATGACTTATTATGCACCCATACACAGAGGAATGGAGCAGCTTCTCCTGAGATGGAAAACATGTGAATGTATCTGGTGATGATCAACAGATTTCCTTTAATGGAAGACCTCTAGGGAATGGGAAGAAGCAGAAGGAGGCTAAAGAAATAAAGTCATCTTCAGCAGGGGGCCTATATAAAACAGCCTTCATACTATTGAAAACTAAGTATGACTAATGACAGCAATAAAATATTTCCTCTGTCTGCTTTGTGCTGTTCTGATCATGAAATTTGTTTCCTCATTTTGGCAAGAGATGTCTCTAAATTTCATTCCTGTCGATATTTATCACAAGTGCCTCTTAAAACTAAGATGGGCATCATAAACTGTTCTTAAGTGTTAAGCTCAGATACATGCTCAAAATTTGTATATGCAATTCTAACCACCCAATATGCAACTTTCTGTATTGTCAAGTGTTGTTTATTTTAAGGGAAAGGCCTTTATTTTATGGTGTAGAATAAATACTTCATTTTAATTGGGTTCATCAGGAGGTTAAGAGTTCCTTACGAGTTTAAAGATGAAGCACACATCGCATATGAAGTTAGTGACACATCCTCGCCTGCCCAGCTCTACCGGATTGCACAGCAGACCCCAATGTGCTACGCAGCTGCACACACTCCTCCAGCACCTCCTGCTTCACACCTTGCAAGAGCCTTGCTGCCCACTTCCAAGAGCACTTCAACGTGTTTGGCTGGAGTGTTTTTGTCACACAGCATGAACAAGCAGCAGGAGAATCTAAATACATTATCTAACATAAAGATCATTTAACATTAAAAAAAAAAAACAAAAAAGGAATGAAAAGAAGTGAGATACTGCTGGCTTTTCTCTGCTGGATATTTCTTTAGAATCACCACAATATTTGTGTCTTTCTGTTGTGTGGGTTTGGTTTTTTTTAGTTGTTTCTCTCCTTCTCTAGTCTCTTGCTATTTCTAAAAGTTATGTATTTGCTTTAATAGCTTATAAATAGACAAGTCATCACTTTCCTTCTCATTTTTAGCTGCTGATAAAGGTATTCCACAGCTGGGAGTTGTAGGTATTTTTCCTTTTATAGACAGAGCGCTTTGAAAATATACCCATTGCATAGTAAAGCCTTTTGGCTCTGAAGCCACAGAATTGGACATCAGGCTGTCAAATGATATAAAATAAACTTTATTGGAAATGTGCCAGCTCACAGAGTAGGGAACCTGCCAGAAAACTATTTTCCTGATCCTTTGGTAAGGTTTCTCCGGAACTAAATATTCCTGGCCACTGATTTTGCAGAAGGGAGAAGAGGGGCTCTAATCCCCCATTCTAAATAATTAGTTAAATGAAGTTCAGGTTTTCTTGGGAAGGAAATAAAAACCCTCTAGTACTGTAAATGGAATATCCTCAAGATGCATTTTTGAAACATCTCCAGCAATGTCATTTCAGGTGGTTAGAGACACTGAAGTAAAAGGCCCACAATAGGTGTGATTGTTCTTACTTTAAATTAAAAAAAGGTGAAATACTCGATGTGTGTGTCAAAACAGTTGAAGTCTCTTTTCTCACTCTTTCCTGTATGAAGGAACATGATGCCACTCTGCAAATAAAAGGAAATCCTACCAAAAAAAACCCCAAAACCAACCAACAACAACAACAAAAAAATGTAATCTAAACCTGCTGATGCTGAAAAAACGTAGAGGGATACCAAAAAAAAGCTTCCATCAAAATTTTGGAAAATTGGCAGGAAAATGAGAAGAATAAAGAAGTGTTTATTCCAGTAATGCAAGTAACATCACACATTCGGTTTTCTTTTTGCTACAACAGAGTACTTGCATGAAAACAAACTAATATCCTCACAGCTGGCTAGGAGGAAGAAGTATAATTAAAAATTTATTTTCCCCTAGCAAATATGTAGATCTTTTGGGTTTTCCCCTAGCAAATATGTAGATCTTTTGGGCCAAGACTAGCTAGAAATTTAAACTTTAAGTCAAGAAGTCAATGGCCATAATAAAATCAAGTTCTTAAAATATACTTTTCATGGATAAATGAATTTTCAAGATCGCAGTTTAAATAGAATTATATTTCTTCTCACCTCAACCCCATCATGTAAGCTCTGCCTTTTCTATAAAGCATTAGAAACAGTTTTCAGGAAGATTGAGACTTTTTAACAGCTCTCTTATTTTAAGTTCACTTGGAAGATTCATTTATTACCTTACTGAGTAATCCCAAACATGACATCTGAATTTAGGAAGAAGCAATGTCAAAATATTCTAAAAGTCTAAAAAAAAAAAAAAAAAAAACATCTATCACCAAAAAATGCATCTCTTTTTATTCTACATTGTTTCTATTAATTTGTCAAATTTAGTCCTGAGTTCTATGTTAAGACTTTTTACCATCTCAAGTTCTGACAATATCACTAAAATTCTTTGTTCAGAATCTTACAAACAAAAACTCATCATGAGCTAGTCAAATTAATTTGCTTATGTAACACATCAAAAATGGCAACAAATGTAAGACAGACACTGGAGTGTCCTTTTTTCCCAATCAATGAATAGTAAATAAGAAAGACAAAGAAACTAAACATGAATAAAAACTGGCAACAATTAAGGCCTGGCATTTCAAAATATGTGTGATAACTCCGTCATAGTATGAAAAATATTATTTCTGCAATCAGCTGAAAATAAGGGAAACGGAAATAGCAATTTAATGAGATGAAATTAGATATGAAGACTTAAGTAGTCAGAGGGACTGGGTAACAAAATCATTTGTTTTTTCTGACAATGCACCGGTTCAGACACCAGCCCCCTGACCAGGTGTTAATGACGCTTCTCAACTTCAAGGTTGGATTTCACACAGGGCACTGGTTCTGCAGTACCAACTGGGGGCCATATAAGCCTGCACTTACACTGCCTTGTGACAAGTATATAGAGGGGCTGGACAAGTATAGAAGGAATCTCATATCTCTGACATCCTCCAATAATTCTGTTCTCTCACACTTGAAAAGGAGGGGTGGTATTCTCCAATTTTGTTCAATAAATGCAGAACCTTTCACCTGCACCTTGATATGACGGAGCCAAAAACACTAGTGTAAGAACAAACGCCAATGCTGTACGTGATTTCAAACAAAAGGACATTTCCTGTCCTAAATAATTTTTTATGACTACACATATAGCATATAGGAGAGATGAAAGCAAAAAACAGAGCAAGGTGGAAGCATACTAAGCACTAGTACTAATGATGACCATCATTCTGGACACATCTCCAATGTATTTTCTGTAAATATTGTAATAAAGTCTGTTTTGGGGGCAGACATAAAGGGAATGACTAAGTCAGCAGTTTCAGTAATGTTTAAGGGCCCTCCTCTACAGGAGAGGGTTATGTGGAGGGTTCTGCTATTTGGCTCTGCCCAGTATGCTGCTGACAGCTGCAAACGGGGTGACATAAGGTATGAGGTAGATCCGAAGAAGAGACCTTCCAGAAAATACCAGAATACATTATACACCTTGCATAAAAAAGGGAATTAATCCAGTTATCAGAAAGACAGATGTTATCAGTGGAGAAACTGAAAGATACTCAATGATATACGGTACATTATGGAACTGAATTTGGTTTGGTTTGGTTTTCTTTTTCATTAACACATTGCTAAATTTTTACTTTGAGAGGTCCTTTGATGTAAAGATCAATATACATGAGAATCCAAGAATGCAATCACAGGAAGATAGATAATTAGTAAATAGTGGTTGAGGAAAATTTAAAAAGCATGTGTAACACCGAGGAGTGAAAATCAGGTTCTATAGTGGAACAGTGGGTTTACCACTTTGCAAAAGCCCTGACCCTAAAAATGCCTTCTTAGGACGACGTGCTTGCAAGTATCCAGAGCTTTCTGCTATGGTACACACTCTTTCACAAAACTGTAACCAATGAGTTTAAAAGTGATGCTAATCTTTCTGTATGACATCTTATTCCTACTAACATGTGGAACAGCAATCGGAAACACTTCCTAGGATGGACAAAGCATGAGCTATCCAACACCAAGAAAAGCAACAAAGTCACAGACCCTTAAAGCCAAATGAAAGAATTAAGATGAAAGTTCCTAAAATTTTAGGATAGACATGAAAGTAAAATAAGTTAGAAAGTTCATCTTATTTCATATGTCACTTTAAAAAAAAGTTGTGGTTTTTTGTTTTGTTTTTTTACTAAGATATGCATTAAATAATCAGCATTCAAATATTACACTTAACAGATTTGTATGTTCTTCTACCACACACAATTGCTAAACAAAAAAGTACTGCGATACAACACAGTCTATGCTGAAGCTTACTACTTCCTTATGGCATCAAAAGAAGTTCCCTTTCCCCATTTGACAGCTGCTACTAAACTAAATCTGTGCTTCTGTGGATCCCGAGTTATACACTGTAATTTCGAAGTCAACATTTTTCCTCATGAATTCAGCAGCTGGAAAATCAATTTACCAAATCAACTACCAAACCCTGTTACTCCACATATGTCTTTTGAATAGTTAATTTAAGAGGTGAGCCAAGAACCTGTTACCGCTAAATATTTCCCTGAATAGTTTATACTTCAAAATACATTTTTCATTTTAAGGAATATATAATCTTACAGTTTTTCATATTTGGAAACCTTCCATGTGTTTCAAACACGTGCATAGAGATTTCTGACCCTTCTTTACCTATTTTTTAAGCTACAAGTATGATGACCTGAAAGCTACCAAGCACTTCTGTCCTGAGCCAGGTAAATTCCCAGCCACTTGCAATGCACATGATTAATTCTAGTGACGTGAACTAAAGTGATTTTAATTGTCATGTAGAAAGTGAATATAGGACTAAATGCCTGTGAAGCACATAAAATAAGCTGCTGGAGGTTTCAATCAATGTTAATATGTTTTTTCTGTTAGAAACACACAGTACAAGTAATAAATACAGTGCACTACTCAAAAGGCACTGAGAACTAAATTAAAAGCATAAACTTGAGTTCAAGACAGATCTAATCAAGGTTAAAAATACTACACAAGACTTGGAAACCACAAAGTAAGGAAAAACATCAGAGATCTGACAAAGTTGGGAAAGGAAAACACCAACCTGGGATCCTTAGCTGCAGTAAATCTTATTCTAATAGACTTCACTATCTTGTTTCATGGAATTCATTCGCATTACACTTTCAACTACAACTACAAAACCTGTGAAAACCTTGTCCATCCGAATATAACCCAAATGAACATTTCCTCTGCTGTTAACTAAGGAACTTTGAAGGAAAAATGCCCAAGGCAACGTCACAGTATCTAGCATAGCTGATATTTTTGTAACTGGACATGATAACGAACAATAATTAACTTGTAAGCAAGTTCCATACTCCTCACATCTGCCTGGCTGATAGAAGAATGCTCTCCTGTCAGCAAGGGTTTCTGTCCCATCCACATACTTGTCAGATGTCATCTGAAGACTCTTCCATAGAGACTGATTTACTTACTTATGTAGTTTTAAAGCAGCACCTTCAGTGACCAGGATCTATCACAACATTATGTGCAACTGCAGGGTAACATTAAATCTGGAAAGCTTAATATAATCACAATCTATCCTTTGCTGAAAACATCAGCCTGGAAAACTCAAATAAATTAAAGTTGAGGAGGGCAACACAGGAGCTTTGACATAAAGGAAAACAAACCACAAACTGTAAATTGCTTTAACACAAAAATTAGTCTTTCATTCTTTTCTTACGAGATTTTGGTTAGTAATGCTCTTAGAAAAAAGGTTTGATAGATTTGGTTAGTATGTAAAATACAGGTGGAGGCTTAGAAAAATTAGATTTCCAAGCAAAACAAAGTTATGGACAAGAGGATAAAAGATAATATCACCCAAAGGATACCCCTGATAAATTCTGAGATACAGCATGAACACAAAGTATTTCAGCAATATGGAGAAATAAATACTTCACGGAACACAATGATACATGCAACCACACACATCACAGTTTTAAGCGCTTTCATCCATGAAGGACCATGAACAGAAGAAGAAGATACTAGTCCGACCTGTACTTACAGAAAAGAACCCCAGATTCTGTCCACAATTTCATTCTGACTTCATAGCACACTCCTTAAGAAAACCACCTCTCGCTCGCTGTACATCAGCTAGATTGACGGTAAAAGAGACTGACAACAGCTGCCTACCTCTCGCGGAGATTGTGTGGAAGCACCTATTTATTAGTCTTTGTGTGGGGATTTGAGACCCTACAATAAGAAATATCACAGAAGATAGTCGTTCCAAGTGACTACAGAAGACATGCCGGGGGAAAAAAAAAAAAAAGAAAAAACCACATACAAGCCTGTCCCACTCAGTATTAATATAGTTTGTAACTTTGTATGCACAAAGTCTTACCTTCCAAAAAAGTAAAATCACACTGCTAACCTTTAAACTGTATGTCAAGCAAACAAATCTTTATCATTTAAACTAGCAAGGAGCAGACACTCTGAAATTTCTGTAATTATAAACTGAAACAACTCAATAAATTATTCTGTTATTTGAGATCACTCGCTTACGTTAATGTATGTAAAGAATTGGACCTTATTTTACATTTATATTATAGCCAGTAGCAGATTCAATAGTAAAAACAAACAAAATGAAGAAATCCCCCCCAAATTTTATGATCATCATTACTTATGTTCATTAGCCATGTTCTGAAAAGTGTTGTAGGCAGGTGGTTACATCTTAAGTGCTTTAACCACAATAAAATAATTGATTCTTGCCAAACTAGTGAAGTGGCGATGTGCCATGCAGATGGAAAAGGAAGTCTAATAAAAAATAATAAATCTAAAATTAAAAAACACAGCAGCACTGGTACTCAACTGCATATATATATATTATATACCCCATTATGCACCAGAGAGGTAAAATAGGTTAAGTAACACAATCACCTACTGCATTCACAGACAGCAGTACCTTTGCTCCGCGATTAATAACTTTGATATTTATGAGGGTATCCTACTGTTCTGCCCATCCTTATATTAACAACTCAATAAAACAGGTCCTAGAACACCAGCTGGGAACATTTTTACTTTTTCTTATGAGTCTCTTGCACAAAGGAGACCAGCCTTGCTGTAGTCTCTCTCTGATAGTAAGCACAAAGACTGGATGAAGCGGTAGCACCAGAGGAGCAGGTACCTGGTCATTAGATTAGTGTTATGTTGGTGCCACCTGGCTTTAGAGGAGCAACTCCTGCCATATTTCATTTCTACTGACTTCAGTGAACTTTCGAAAAGGACTAAATCTAGACTTAGTCTGCAGCTGCATCTTAAGCTTCAAGTAATAAGACAGAAAAGATGATAAATAACCCGCTTGCCCCATCTGTTGATGTGACACCACAAGCTCGAGCAAGTTTTATTGCAGATCAAATCCACAGATCTTCAGTTTATGCCCAGTTTATATGATTGATGTACTTTCAAATATGTATTTTTCAAACTCTCTAGAGACAGACAATCTCAAACCATCAGTGTAGGGGGAACTGGAAGAGGACAGAGAAGAAAGAGGTGTCAATTATGGGGAGACCAGTACAGCCACATTACATGGATTAAACTGCAGGTTATTGCATTCCTTGAGTCGTGAGAAGTGGCTGGTGAACGAACTGACCTGCAGCATGACCCACTCAAACATCCTCTATACGTCTTTGGGGTTTCCATTGGTTGTAAGGCTTGTTGCACACTGTATAACATGTTCTAAATAAATATTAGGACACTTTGATGAAAGAAAAGAATAGTTAGGAGTATGGCTTCTCACAAGACTTCTCAGAATCACAGAATGCTAGGGATTGGAAGGGACCTTGAAAGATTATCTAGTCCAATCCCCCGGTTCAGGTTGAACAAGGTATAATAAAAGTAGCAATGGATAATAATGAGGATAATAATGAGGGAAAGAAGTAGATGATCTAAAGGTCAGCAATTCATGTATTCATCCTAACAACCTCTTTAGTTAAATAAAATCTGTTCAAAGCCCTAACAGTGTCTAATCAAAGTTGTTTTGGCTTATTATTATCAAAGCAGGGAGAAAAGGAAGATAATGACAGAGCAGTCAGGACAGATTATCTTCTTCTGTAGATAAACTTGAAATTTAGAAAAGTTAAACCCAGGTGAGGCCATAAAATCCAAAGGGACCAGAAATAAGCAGAAGGAAGAGGCTGGGAAGATTTCTCTGGGCGGTGTGGACAAGGCAGCCCATGTCCTGTGCCATTGGCACCATTGGCTGTGTGGGGGTGATTTAGCACAGCACAGCTGGGCCATGCCAGAAACGCACACACTGCTCCTGCACAATGGCAAGGGGCATCCCCGCCAAGGTCTGTGCTGTTGCTTCTGCTACCAGGGCAGGAACTGAAGAGATGAGTCACTTACACAGGGCACACAAAATACATCACACGCTGCTGCACAAGTTAGGAGTACGAGAAGATACAGGAATGAAGATATTTCAGGCTACCACCAGAGGTTGATTTAGAAGCAATAACTTAGATGTTGAAAAAATGCAATTTTATTACTAGTCCTTTAAATTAGAATAGCTAGACAACCACACAGACACAGAATGAAATGAATTATTTGAACTATATTTATTTTTAGGAAGCCCAGTAATTTTGGTGGGTTTTGTGGGTTTGTTTGTTTGCTTGGTTTTTTGTGTCTGTTTTTGTTTGTTTTGTTTGGGGTTTTTTGTTTGTTTTTTAATATACAAAGTGCTTTTGAGATTCAAGCCTTGAAAACACTATGTCCCTTCAGAGCCTCTGCCCAGTTCAGCAACACAGCTGCTGAAAGTTTGCCAGTTTTCCTTCTCATCAGCATCAGGTTCTTGAATTACTTTGCTGAATCATGACCAGAGCATCCTTTAAATGAGGAAGCTCTCTTAAACCATGAAGCCTCTTTTGCCATAAAACAATCATCCTGATTACCTCATGCACCTTTCCTTCTCCAGGTGAATTTACATGTTAAACATGCTGCATCACTTCACTCCTCCCCATATGAGAGAAAATAATTGTGTTCTTAGATAAGCCTTTTTGATACCTATGACTACTTTAGAACTCTTTAAAAAAAAATCATTTACATCGTACATATTTCTGAAGAAAAGATTTTTTTAAAAATTTCAGGAAATGATAGTATGTTAAAAAACAATGGCTGTGTTGTCTGTTCTTCTTACTATTAAAGTAAAAAGTAAAATTCCCATTTTTCATTCTTTTTCTATACCTAAATAGCTTTATACGGTACCATAATAAGAAATTGCTTGAATTCTTCATATTTCAAGAGGTTTGGGGTTCCAACCAATTCAAGCCACTTCTCCACATCCCTGCACATTAGGTGTTGCAGGGCATGAAGTAAGAGACACCAGAGAAGCTTGCACTAGCCCCAAGAGGTGCCCTTCGTCTTGAGCAGGTAAACCTATAGGAGGCTGCAGATAGCAAGTTACTGCGTATCCCTGGAGTCAGAGGCACTCACTGCTGAGGTGGCATCGTGGCACCCCCTGGCAAAGGCACAGAGAAGGGATGCAGAAAGATGAAGGGCGTGACTTGGTACTGAGGGATGAAACACAAGGACACAGAAGACCAGAGACATGCAGCTAGGTTCCTAGAAGATGCAATAAACACTTGACACTTTCTGTATTGAAAAATTATTTAGGGCACACCCTCTAAAACTTCCTCATGAACCTCACATCATTTAGCATGGCCCTGCTTCCTTTTAGTACTTTCACCTGTTAAGGGGTGTGAAGAAAAGCGGTTCAAAATCTGTTATGTGGGTTTTGTGGCATCAACAAGTAAGGTGGTGATTAACGTGAACATTGAGGTAGTTTTTTGGTGTTACAGCTAATGAATTGCATGTTTACCTATAAAGTAGCATATGTTTACTCTTAACTGAAGACCCTTTTCATGTCCAAATTTATTCTGCATTTTACCAAAGCATTAAAGAATTCATTTGAGTATAATATCAAGTCATCAGTAAAATAGAATTTTACAAAAAAAGTTTTTCTTGAAAGGCTATTTTTATATTTTCATCTGAAATTCTGTGGGGCATTGTTATGGGGCTTTTTCCAGCTTCTCGAGTTAACTCCTTTTGTTCTATATACGCATAGAAATTAAAATTATCTTTTCAGAAAAAAACCACATCCATATGAAAGTACTCTGGTGAATGAAATAAAGTGTTACAGTTGAAATGCAAATTTTTCATCTAATGACCTCTATATAACCCTACACCCATGCTGCTTTTCAAAGAAAAACTATCTGGAACACTGCAATTCAGCCCAGAGAAACTGTATCAGCAGAAAAACAATTCTGGAGAACATAAATTTACAGCTGAAGTTAATGACCTTCCTAGAATATATCAAGAAACCAACACAAAGGCAGCGACAATACATTTTCTGTTATTCTTGATAATATAAGTCTTTAAATCGATTCTTCACTTATTGTTAGGTATTTCTTCTCCAAAACACTACACAAAGAGAAAGTTAACCATATAAATAACCATTTAACTATTGACTTCAAAAAAATCAGTCCCTCTATACTATCTGGCAGATAAGCATCAAGAGAAATACATTACTTAAGACAATTAGCGAAAGGTTCAAAAGTTCATTCCTGCTTGGAAACAGCATTTAGTAGTCTCCAAATCTTTTCCATCAGAACTGGAACATTTAAAAATCCATTCCTTAATGATCTAGCATAAAGATGCTAAGGCTGCACCTCAGCTTGGCAGGGCTGAGCATGTTCCCCCTCCACCATATCCCACCTGTGTGTTGAAGGGAGGCCCCCCCCGCCCCACCTCGCCTCCCCAGCACCCCCTGCTCCCGCTTGCAGCTCTGCTATGGCTTCTGTCCCTGCAGAGGAGAGCATGGGCCTTCAGGCAGCCGTCAGTGTTGACACACCCCAAGGGTCCCAGAGCCCCAGGGGTCCCCAGAGGATCATGATGCCCTGACCAAGAGTGGCCCCTGGCACTCAGCTGCCCTAGAGGTGATACGCAGCTGCCTCCTCTCTGCTGTCCAAGACATGATAGGTAAAATGAGAAGCGACAGCACTTTTATCCTTCCTTTCCCTAGGATCCAGAAAGAAACAGGTGTGAAAACAGGATGGCAAACACAGGAAATAATGACTAAAACATAATCTGACCACAGTGCAGCCTGAGTGCTACTTTAGTCAATCCTTGCACGTGTTTCTGTGCCTGCATGACCATCCTTTCCCCAGTAATGAATTCCATCACCTACTAGTTTCATTAAAGGAAGTGGGGAAAAAAACCAACCACCACCACCAAAAAACCAAAACCACACACATAAAAAACCCAACTGTTCTGTTTGAGCGGAAGACCAGTTATATTTACAAGTTTTCAGATAAGAATAGTAATACATACACTTATTGCATAGGGTTGCATTCAATAGTTGCATTAAAAAGTACACCAGCAACATCAGGGTAAGATAACAATTCTGATTTTAAGAGTTCTGCAAACACATGGGATGGAGTGTTTAAAAAGTGCTTTTGCAAACGAAGGCATGAAGACAGATCCTATAAAATACCACAAACGCATTCAGGACACTTCAGAGGTCTGAGCATTAGCTTCCATTTCAAAACGAAAGGCTTGCAGGTTCTCTCACAGAAACGTTTGCAAATCCCATTGGGCATCTTCCCAAACTCCTTGTAAAGTTTTGGCCAAGCGTGCTTATGGCCAGGAACTTTTGTTTGAGCAAAGTATTTCTGGCACCTAAAAAAAAGCACTTTACTACTGAGTGGAATCTACAATGGCATCTAGAATCTACTTCACATTGATTTGTTTAAGTGCTTAAAGCACAACTCTAAAGTTTTAGGGATATTGTTTTGCTCTTGTTGCCCATGGACGCAAAATCAGGATCTTTAAAGATAATCCATCCAGACTACAATAGCAATTCTGTATTTTATTAAGGATACGAATCAAAGTACATTGAATATCTATAGACATACCTTCAATCCTCATTTAATGAGGATTAGCACTTGTGATTCAAGAAATCACATGAGTTAAAAAATAGCATAAATACCCTTCTGCTAAAGAGCTTAAGAACAAGAATTCTGAATGGAAATACATATACCTAAAATTTTCCATTAAAGTCAGCCTTAGACTGGTGACATTTAAAAGCCAGAAGCTTACACTCAGACATGACATTGCAGGGATAAAAACACACACCAGTAAACGCTTGTGTGACTTTTGGGGAGAAGAGGCAAGAATGGGATCATAATAAGCATTTGTCAACACTATTCTCAATAGCACACAATTAAAGCAAGATGTCCCTATATCTGCCCTTCCCATATATTACAATGCACTCAGAGAAAATGAACTCAAGTCAACTGGACAAAAATAGATGATAGTATCTTCCAAGAGCATGCCAAATGCTCTCCGTTCCCAAATGGGTGCGTTCAGTCCAGCCTAGAGCTGGGTCCAAAGGAAACTCCCTTGACATGTTGTCCTACAGCACAGACATGGGGTCCTTGGCACCCAGCATCTTGCCCTACAGATCTCCTCCTGCTGGGCTGCATTTTGTGTTACAGTAGGCATTGCCTAACATCATGGCAAAGGAAGAAGATACTTCACACATTTTAATGGGAAATCTACTGTCAAAATCCTCTAAGTTTCAGAAGCAATCTGTAATAAGCCTTTCACAAGGAAAGGAATTGTTTCGTCCATACCCCCAAAGAAAGTTATAATGTTGGCTTCAGCAGTCCATTAATAGAGACGATTGCAGATGCCTATCTTCCCGGCTAAAACTAAAAAGCTTTATGTTTACTCCTAGTTCTATTATTTCCCTTCTTTAACATTGTATCTCTAATCCTGAATTGTTCTCTCTCTCAGTATACTAATAGTGGCTTATATACTCTCTTCCACACATTTTCTCCTCAAGGTCTAGGATTTTCTTATCTGACGCTTAAAACTGTTTCACCAATTTAACTACTTTTCATAGTAGCAGCACATCAATAAACTGAAGAATATTGTTTTTTGGGTTCCCACCGAGAAGATAAAACTCAGCAGTTGCCTAATGCAGCAGAGATATAATATGCAGTATCATTCAGGTCAGAACGATGCAGAAGAAAATTGTGTTTGATGCCCTTCACAAACTCCAAGAAGTTACTGCCCAAGGCCTCATGCCGACGTGTGTGGTCGCTGTCAGCAAGGGCACGGTTGGAAGACCACGGGTCACCAGGAGGATGAGGCTGCTAGGAAACCTGCAGTTAATGTGGGAAATATTGAGTATTGTGGACTTCCTGCAAATTGCCAGATAGGGTATCATCACGGTCACCCAGATTACAGGCAGACACAGAGAAGTCACAAAGACAAGGTCTTGTATAATATTTTAGCCATAAAGGGAATATCATTTAGCTCAGAATTAACGTCTAAATACAGGCAGGGGGAGAAATATTCTACTTGGATAGTAGTTCAACCCAGAAATTCAAACCATAAATTCACTGAGGGAAAAACAGGAGAGAGAAAAGTAGAGGAACTTGTTAGGTGGATGATGTTTATATCCAGCTCCCCTGAGAAGATCAGGCAATCGTAATAGCAGCCAGACATTTCAGAAACAGCCATTTTAACAGGAAGAAACCTATAAACTTATCCTGAATTTATAGCAGACACTCGGACTAAGATGATTTCATTTAACCAAGCCTATCAAACAGTCTCTTACAGATCTACCTAGTCAGTTATCTTAAGTTTGAAAGACACCTGTAAATATACTGCAAAGAGTAACATTGCCATAAATCCTACCTGATGTATATCTAGGCTTCCATGATCCCACTCCACTACTAGGTAAACACGGTTTGTTACCTAACATTTTGGATAAAGATATGAAGACCATCTTTTTTTCTGCCAGAGCTTGTCCATTAGGGGTTCCATGATGTTAACTGCTGAAGAAGTCACACCAATCACGAATTGGAAACTGCTCTTCCCAGAGGCTTCGTCTTTCCCCAGTTACCCAGAATCACTCACAAACTGACAAAGCAAACTCCTGGGTGAATGAAAGAAGGCTCACCAAGTCCTCATGAAAATCTATTCTTAAAAACAGGAAAAAAAACAAATTGAGAAATTATAGAGGTTGAAGCTTCATAAAAGAGAAAAATCCTTCAGTTTTTCTTTATTTAAAAGAGCTCTCAAAATGAGGTTGTTTGGTTGTGGGGTTTTTGTTTGGTTTTGGTTTTTGTTATTTTTTGTATGTTTGTTTTTTCAAACTCTACAGTTTACTACCTTTCAGTTGTTATTCTCATTAGACTGAGACCTTAAAAAAAAAGTCAATATGCTTTACCTAATGTATCAGAAGGAATCAAACAGAAACAGGATTTCATAAAGTAAAACACACATAATTAATAATAAATTTGTTTGGGGGTTTTATAATCATTTTTATGTGGAAATAAAAGCTTCATAATGGGAATAATTTTAAGGCATGTAAAATAATAATGAAAACAGCAAGGAGGAAAAATGAGAAATAATTTACTTAATATTATTGTTCATCAAGCTAATAACACTTATCTCTCCAGAGCACAATGAAGACAAGTTAATGTTTATATAACTCATGGAAGCTGAAAGGTGCTATTTAATGCAGCAGGTATTAAAATATAGGTGCAGCTAATTCTTATTTTAATTTTCCATTTGCATGGTAATTTTTTTACCACTCATATTCAAAAAATTAATCACAAAAATTTTGAATTTGAATTAAAGTAAAAGGAAAATCCTTTTGTTCAAAAGATGATTGCTTCCTGTGCCATTTGAATTGCAATACTGCTAAACTGACCTATTCCACAAAAAGATGCTGAATAAGAAGCCAAGACTTTTCTGTCCTGCTTGCTCACATAGACTACAGCCGTACCCTACAGGTGTTCACTCTTTCATTCTGCTTCAAGGTTTTGGGCGTTCATTTTTCCTTTTATATGTACATAAACTCCTGTGGAAGGGGTTGTGTCCTGAGGGGCCAAGAAAACTGCCTGATAGCATAATCAAATTAATCTGTAACAGAGTTTGGGGGGCTATTTTGGAGAGAGTGGGAGGGAAGCCAGCAGCTTCAGCTGCAGGGAAGATTTGTCCCAGAAAGCTCCTTCCACCTTTTGATCCTTAGCACCAGGGAAGTCTGCAGAAGTTCTTTTCTTGCAAAACTGCATTTATGGAATCTCTCACAGACACTCTCCAAACAGTTAGCACAAGACATACTGGTATATTTGGTCAATAAATGAGCTGACAATATTTGATACCTTTGCAGCTTATTTATCATTTTCCAGACTACACTACCCTACCGATACGTGCTTCTCCAGGGCCACTGTCATCCTGGTTCAACTTCCCAGATCCTTCAGGTAACCCAGTTCTTCATGAATGATCATACAATTTTTCGTACCAACAGTGCCTCCCTACCTTTACACACCAGCAAACTGGGGTAGAGTTTACCTACGAAGAAATGTTTCTAAAACAAAATATAACAAACAAATAAAAAGCAAGATTTGTCCCTCCACCAGTCCTTACAAACAGCCTCCACTGACTCTCTCTGCTCTCACAGGTTCCCACCACAGTGCAACCCACCAGAAATCCTCAGCTCAAGACACAGCACTAGTTTTGGTATGAGCTGCCTTTGGAAAACTTCTTTGGCATATTCATTCATTTTCTATTTATTGCCTTACC
The DNA here is from genome assembly GCF_036013445.1 of Caloenas nicobarica. Classification (NCBI taxonomy): domain Eukaryota; kingdom Metazoa; phylum Chordata; class Aves; order Columbiformes; family Columbidae; genus Caloenas; species Caloenas nicobarica. Next base: position 114,476,331 of record NC_088245.1, read on the forward strand.
CTTAATTTATTTTTCCATCAGCATTTGTTTCACAGCTTTGTTTCATAATACTGTTGAGACGAGAGCAAAAGGTCTGCAGAAGGTTTTATCACTTTCCAGCTTCCCATCTCTCTTTTAAGCAAGGAAACTACATTTGCCAGTTCTGGGTAGTGTTTCTAGTGCTACGTTAACTCTGGTTCTGCCAGGTGAAATAGCTCGCACATCAGCACAGCACACCTTGAGAGAGTAAAAGCTCTGGAAGGGTTATCTACCACTGCTGCAGAGCCAGTGGGTACCACAGCTCTCCCCGTTGCCATAGGCTGCAGCAGCAGTCTGCTCAGTCCTGTAAACTTTGACTCTCGGCAGCAACCACACTGCTGAGAAGACAGCTTAAAAACATAGCCTGTCCCTTCCTGACTTCTGTTGGCATGACAGTAACAAACATCTAAGGCTACTGAAGGGAATGGGTAGACTCTGTGAAAGTTATGTTGCAGGGCTGAGTCACCACCATACAACTGAGTCATCCATGATAAGCCAGATAGAAATATTCAGAATCAAGTAACGATTCACATTATTCACTCAAACCAAACAAAAATCAAAGCTGCAACAGAATGGGATAACCTTTAGTTCTAGTATACCATCACAAATTGCAAAAGGAAAAGTCTCACTTTAGAGAAGTGTATCCAAATATCCTGGCTCACCTAAAGATTTTTCTACGCCAATCACTTGTGGACTGAGAAAAAAAGGCAGAAGTCTCATTTATCTTTATTGCTATAAACATAAAGTTATAATTTTTTAAAGATCTAAGAGTTATGCAGATAGTGAGATATTTGTTTGATTATTAAAACTGATTTGCCTCACGTTGCGGTTAAGGGCTGTGGGGAAATATAAGCTCCTACCTTGTAAAATAAGGATTCCCCAACACAGAAATTGCTTTTCTTGTACGTACAACAGTGAAATATTAAGGCTTGCAAAAAATGCCTGCCCATTTTACTTTTCATCATATTTTCCAAAATCAAATCACATTTTACAGTCTGGACACAACAGTCCAGGATTGGGAAAAGGCAGGATATTAAGTCTGCCAGTCCAACCAAGGACTAATTGTATAATAGTATATTAGGTCCACTCAGATAACAAGGGATTGGAAGTACAGATCAGAGGAGAAATCCTAAGGAAGTGGAAGTCAAGATATTTCCATGGTGTTTGGGAACATGTGTATGAGTACAGGAAAAATTGTCCACAATCCAGCTATGGGGTTTTTTCCCTAGTGAATCAATTGACATAATCACAGAATTTGACCTGAAACTTAATCAACAGAAAGTGGATTAAAAACATAAAAAAGATTTTGCTTCTACGCAGACTAACATCTCCACACATATGCCGAGTAACCAGCAATGCACATGGATGTTTAACAATGGCAGAGAGGATTTTTATTCTTTTCTTCCAAATATAAGTTAGTCTAGTTAACTTTCTGCAGAGAATAATCTTGCAGAAATCACAACAGTCTAGGACAACTCTCAGGTCAAACATAATATTTCCATTAGGAGCAAAATAACTCAAAGTACAAGCAAAATTACAAAGGAAGCTGCAGAAGGTACAAATATGTCCTGCAGTTTAAAAATGCTTTACAACAGAGTATCACAATGGATAAAAGAGAGGATGTGTTATTCTCTTCTCTCTCTTTGAGCATATAATAAAAAAGTCAAGTACGAAAAACCCATTGGGAAACTCTGCACATTCAAAATTATTCTACTTCAAGTCACAATGTGTACTACAGAGGTGCTTAGCTTGATAAAGGTGAAATCTTGTCTCAAACTCTGCATGTTCCTCAGACTCAATCTTATTTTAAAGTAATAGGCTGAAACTTAATCTCTGGATTCAGTCATGTAGAAAATAAGTTTGGACTACTAAAATTAGCAGCAAGTCTTGCTATAGCTTAATGTTTTAAAATATTTTAACAAAAGTTTTTGATATTGCATCTCAATGGAGTGAGAGCTCAATAATGTCCAGTACTATTTTTAATAAGAAAAGTGCAACTCCATTCTTATCCATAAAACAGTAAGTAAAAGGTCTGCATGTTTTAATGCATTGTCCTAGAAAACAGAAAGAATATGTACTTTTTCCCTTCCTTTAGCTGTAATATAACAAATTATAGGTAATGAGTGGATTACTGTCCCTGCGGGGGTTCGTGTGACACCAGAAAAGGCAAATAATGTTGTTTAATTATCATATTTTTTCTTCTCCCAAAAGAAAAGGAAAAGAAAAATCAGTGCTTGTACTATGTTTGGGTTTTCTTCCTCAGGAAAGTTATTCCCAGCTGCTTATGAAGAAGTTATGAGATCAGCCTAAAGATAAAGCAACAGTGTAAGTTAAAAATTAAAAGCATAATTGATCTTAAAAAAACCCAAACAAAACACACACACAAAAAAAACCCACAAAAAAACCCCCAAACGAACAAACAAAACCAAAAAAACCCCAAAACCCAACTTATCACTCATCCTTGCCATTTGAAATAAAGTAAGTAAAAAATCAGATGGCCATTTGGCCCTTCTCCAGGACACTATTTGTCAAGCCTGAAAAAGCTAGTGAACATTTCCTCTCTAAAAAAAGTTAAAAAAAAATTTTTTACATGCCTGTTAATTAGAAAAAAAAAAAAAAAAGTAGAATGAAGGTATTATCTTCTTCAAAACAAAGGAAATACTGGAAATCTGGAATGCCTTTTCTAGGCCTGTCCTTCTAGAGGGACCTATGCCGGAGCGCAAAAACCCCCTGACTGTGCTGAACCTCACATGGGAGCCTGAGCAGAGCTCACTTCCAGCAGCACAGCTCCTCCTTGAGTGTTGTTTTATGAAGCAGATGAAGGCTGAAGCCTAGTGAAACACAAAGACATTTCCCAGCACCTCTGTGAACAGACCTTGCAATCAGATTTCCAAAAGCAACAGGAAATTGAGTTAAGTAAAAATTACAGGACTAAATAAATTACTTTTAAAACAATACCACATCTTTGGAGAAGACCAGAACACAGTTTTATGTCAAAGATTGAAACAAATCAAGTTACTCAGCATAAAGCACTGACTGGGAGAAAACCAATTATTTATGCTCTATGATATGCTACATGTTATTAAAATCTTTTGCATTATTTATAACACCTGCACTTGTTATACCAGAAATTGCTTGCAATCTTCACTATCACCAAAAGGTGGCATTTGTAATACCACAGAATAGCACAATTTCATCATGAGTTCAAGTAAACAAAAGCTTCTTAAATACATTTATTTAATTTTATTTGTTTTACAGCTTGTGTGCTGAAACTGACCTGGACAAGTTATATAACCACATACAGCAGATGACAGATAAGTGGACACATAGTTTAACTCTGCATCCTTAGAGAGCCTCAAAGAGATAACAGTACACGAATCAACTACATAAAAGAAAATACATAAAATAATAGATTAAGAAAAAGGTCATAAAGCTACCAGTCAGACAATAAGTAGTTAGGAATAGTAAGCAATAACTGGTTCAATATATGACAAAACAATTTAATACAGAAAAATAAGTCATATAGTAATTTCACTTTGTAATTTCAAAAATACTCTTATTCCTGCACTACATTAAATACATTATTTCCTTAAAGGCCAATTAAATAATAATAATTTAAAAAACTGAAAGTTACAGAATGTGATTTTAAAGACACCTCTACAATTTTTTTTCACTGGTAAAGGAATTTTTTTTTTTCTTTTTTAGCTTCAGCTAATGGAGTATAGTAAACAAAGGTAACAATATCTATAAGCCTAATTTAATTCTCCATTAAATTTTTATTGTGGTTTGGTCTATTACACAATTTTATGTCACTGCAAGTAAAACCTGCTGTGAACAAGTGGGAAAAAAAGAAAGAAGAAAACAGTTCCAAGACTTAATGTATGCAGAGTTCTGCAAACACACTAGTTATTACACCAGCACCCTCCAGAGACACGTAACTCAGTGCCATCTCTGCGAGTCAGAATCAAGTGCACGCATTCAGTGACTTCCCCAAAGGCTCACAATAAGGCAGGGAAAGACCAAACTAGAAACCAGAGTAATCTGTTTTCCAGCATTATACATAGGCCTGGAGATTACAGCGTCTCTTCAACGCATTTTCCCCTCAGTCCCACTGGAAATTCTGGATATAATTTTCCCTACGCCATCTGCATATAATATTTGAAGATTATACTACAACAATTGAAATCAATCTATGTCCTTCAAAATTACAGAACCTCATTGATTTCAGTAGCTGTGAGTATTCAGAAGCTTCAAATTTGTTCATCTACAGCTAGTTTTAGAAGAGTAGGAAAAAGAAAATGGGTTATAGCTGTTCAGTAGACCAAGCTCGTCAAGGAAGCAATTTAATTCCAGTTCGAGTGAGAGCACTACAGATGCTACATTCTTCACTTCACTGAGAGAGGTGAGAAACAGCAGAGGAATGATTCCTCTGGCCAGTGGGTTTCATGAGAATACATATCATGCATTTCTAGTCAGCTACTGTTGGTATTGAAATAACTTTCATTTCTAGATTATTTTGGAATTAGTACCACTAAAACATGCTGTGGGAATGGTACAGCACACAACTAGAAGAAGAAACAAGCCTAGCAGAGACCCATTCCTGTTGATCCACAGCTTTACAGCTGGGAGTGTTCACAACCAACTCAGAGAAGTACCTTTTTAAAAATTGCTTTTAGAGGAATTTATAGAATCAGCAACACAATATCTCTCATTACACAGCTTCCACAAACTCTTTTCATGTCTTAACCAAAGATTGTAAAAACAAAGAAACGGTGGTCAAGGTATTTGTAATACACATTCATGTATATTTTATCTAAACAAGAAATCAAAGTATCCATTAGTTTAGAGAACTGTTTTCAAGAAAACTCTACTATAGTACAGCATACAACAGACTTTGAGGTTTGACTTGTGTATATTTCACAGAAAGAAAAGTTATTTCCAACTGCTCTGCTAGTGCCTTGCTCCGTCTATCCAAATAACACTTGAAATTTCACCATCAGCATTTAAATTAAGCAATTGGTGCATATTTTGATAGAAGATACGTAATTCTTGTTCAACACAGGACATCATGAATAGCACAGTTTTCTAGCATGGAATTCAGGTAGTGACAAGTTGAGCTTTTTTGCCTGTGTATAGAAAGAGCTATGAAATATAATAACACATTAAATGAAATATAGTACATGCGAGAAAAAAAACCCGATCTGTAAATTTCCCAAAATACCACAGACAGAACTCCAGGAATACAACCAAGGGGGAAAAGACTTGTAAATCTCTGTCCAAATGTAGGTGAAATTCACATTTTTCTTCATTAGTAACCACAACACTCTATTTTTATTTCCAAAGAGTACAGTGCATTGAGCTAGATTTCTAATGTTATCATTTGTAAATAAAAGAGGGAGCAGTACTGAACAGTAATTATGACCTTGTAATAAAAACATCACAGATTTGGAGTGTAAGCCTGAGTGCAAAACATTTTTTGCATGTGGCCTTAGGAAAAAGCAGGCACCAAAGCCTCCCAGGAGCAGCCAGGTGCTGGAAGAGGTGCTTATATGCAATGTGCTCTACCCAGCAAGAGATCTGCTCCATCCACTCTGGGCTTGGTTGGCACTTGAACACACAGCCCACATCATTAGTCAGCCACCAGGGGAACAAATTTAACAAGTTAGCATGAATTTTACAGTACTGGGGTTTAGAAGACCAGGCCTTGGAAATGTCACTGCATGGCACATATCCATACACTGGCCCACCTCACCCACCGTGGTGCAGCAAAGCAGAGACCAAATTACAAATGCCATCTATTAGAAACAGAGCTAAAAGTTGCCCTACATTTGTGAAGACCTTAGTCAAGACCTCTCCAGTTTGCCTTTCCCAGTTTCACTTGCTGTCAAGCTCAAACCCCAGACAGTTGTTCCTGTTGTGCAGTCCAGAGCTGCATGCAATGGGTAACTGGTGGGTAACCACCCTGTTTAACAGTGGAGAGATGGATGCCCAGTCTACCAAATAAGCTTTCCAGATCCACTTTGTGTTGAGAGAGGATCCGGTCTCACTGAAGTAGTTGTGGCAAATATGCAAAACTAAAGCAACTTTCTTGGCAACATTGGTACTGGGGCTGCCCAAGAAGAACAAGGAGGTTGTGCCCCAGTATCTGCATTGCAGTTCCTTTTCCAGGCAGGAGCATGGTTTCTTGCAGCCTAATTTCTGACGCCAGCACAGGCAGCAAACACCATGTGTATTACAGGACACCACGGGGGAGGACAGCAGGCCATGAAGAGCACCCCAGACTTATGCCACCCATTGACACTGCAGGCAACTCCCATCTCCAGACCAGACTGACCCAGATCCTCCTCCCATTCCTCTTTAAACTTGAAGCTGGGGTACACAGGGCCAGGGCACTTCACCCATTTGAGCTCTTCTGCAACCCACCCACAGCTGCTTTGAGTCCCTGCCCTATCAAATGCCTCTGGATCAAGATAACAGGGGTCATCTCCCAGGGGGATCAGAGTAGTCATCTGCTACAGACTGCCAAACCAAGACAATAAGGCCAACAAAGCAATATTTGGATAATTTAAGCAAGCTTCAGATCAACAAAACACGGTTCTTATGGGTTATGTCAACTTCCCAGACATTTGTTGTAAGAACAACATCGCAGCTCACATGTCATCCATCAAGTTCCTGGAATGCATAGAGGACTGCTTCCTCACACAAATGTTGGATATGACAATCAGGAATGAGGTATTGTTGGACCTGCTGCTCAAAACCCAAGAAAACCTGCTTTGTAATATCCCGGTTAGGGATAGGCTTGGCTGTAGTGATCACAGTACTGCAGAGTTTGAGATCCTGCTGAGCATGCTGTAGGTTAGTACTAAGACAAAGGTTTTAGATCTTAGAAGAGCAAACTTCAGCTCACTCAGAACTCAGTTTGGAGGGATTCTGTAGGAAGCTTCCATGGAGGATAAAGGAGCTAGTAAGTGCTGGAAGTTTTTCAAGAATGCTCTCCTGGAAGCACAAAAACAGTTCATCCCTTTAAAGCTAAGAGATGTAGGAGGCAGAGCAATAGACCCCCTTGGCTTAACTGCAAACTTCTCAGTCTGCTCAAAACCAAAAGAGAAACATAACAGAGATGGAAAAGAGGACGAAAACCCATTAGAACTACAAGGGCATTTCCAGAGCATGCAGAGATGCAGTTAGGAAAGCAAAAGCTCAGCTTGAGTTGAAATGGGTCAGAGATGTTGAAAAAATACAAGAAAGTGTTCTTCAGGTATGTAAACAACAAGCAAAACCAGAAGGAAAATATTGGCCTGCTGGGAAGCAGCAAAGGTGAATTAGTCACTTACAGCACTAAAAAGGCAGAGGTTCTCAACACTTTCTTCACCTGTTACCAGGCCTGTTGGGTTCCAGGCCTTGGAGGGCGGGAAACAAACAAACAAAACACACACACAAAAAAACCCCACCCTCCACACACACACAAAAACCCACAACCACACACAACCCCCCTCTCCCCACACACACAAGGCTGGTGCAAACACAGACCCACCAGTGAAGCAAGGGCTGGTATGCAAACTGTTGCAGGAGCTCAACCCCTACAAATCAATGGGCTCTGTCTATATCCACCCAAAGGTGTTAAGAGAGCTGGCTGATGCTGTCATGAGGCCACTCTCCATAATCTTCGAGAAGTTGTGGAGATCAGGGACATCCCAGAAGACTGGAAAAAGGTTAAAGTCGCCCCTATCTACAAGAAGGACTTAAAGGAGGATCCAGGAAATTGTAGGCCCACCAGTCTCACTTCAGTCACTGGAAAAGTTAAGGAATGAATCCTCCTGGGGGCTATCATAAATCAAACGAAGCAAATGATTTGGAATAACCAGCATGGATTCACTAAAGGTAAATCATGCTTCACAAACCTGATCACCTTCTACAAGAAAGAAACCAGCTCAGTTAATGTGGGGCAAGCAGTGGACATTGTCTACATGGATTTCTCCAAGGCTTTCTATACAAGTTTTCTATAAAAAGCCCCCAAGCTAATTTTTGGACAGTCTTTTGACACCAGTCAAGATTTTAAACATGTTTTTTATTTATGGAAATGAAGTGTCTACTGTTAATCATAACAATGCTTCTTAATAGAATAAGGCATTAATTGGGTAAGGGCATTTCTAAATTCTTCAAAGACAACTCTGCTAAGTTGTATTCTCTAAGGAAATTTAAAATGGAACCAAATAGGTATTTTTTAAGGTTTTTTTGGAGGTAAAGAGGTGTTTGCCATAACTCATTATATTTCAGTCACTCCAACATTTCCAGCTTTGTCATGCCTCACTGCCTGCAAAGTCCCGAACAACTTATTGTTAAAGCTAAAAATTTACACAAAGCAGATGTTTCCTCCCCTGCTCTGGACTCCTCCTAATTTATATGATCCAGTGTGCATGTCTTTCCAACTCAGTTAAAATACACAACCAAAAATCTACAGGTTTCTACAGAGCCAAAAGAAAAAAGGTTTAAACTGTTTTTTTTTTTTTTCCCCTTTTAATATCAAGCTGTCTTTAGAATTACACTCAATTTTCTTCCAGGGCCTGATCCAAAGCTCAGTGAATTCAACAGAAAGACTCGTCAGCTTCAATAGCATGGGAGCAGGTTCATAACACACCATATGCCAAGTAAGAAAGTATCCATCTGTCACTGATCCATATCTTGTTATTGTTATGCGTATTACATCAAGAGATTCGTTTTCTAAGAGGCAAAGCTTGTAAAGGAGTTGCTGGTGGAATTTATAAATAAGGTTTTATAAACATGTAAGTACACCATAGCAGACAAACACATCATTCATGTCAGCAGCGCTATAATGACTGTACAATAGCATTTTGTGTTCACGTCCACAGTTGCACAGAGAAACTGCACGACAACCTACAAGCTCGGGTCTCCGGATTTTGAGTTGCCAATTTGCAGCTGACGGATACTTCACTACAAGCGAGTGCCAATCAAAAGCCTACATGACCTTCGCACACAGGGACAGGGGACTCGGCAGCAGAGCAGTCAGGGTCCCATCTCAAGTAGTGCTAATTGTCAGCATCAGTCTCAAAAGGGCATTAACGCTGCTATATCACATTGAACTAACTGCCTTTATTTTGCCTGAAAAGCAGGGAACAACATTTTCCCTGATCACAGAAGTGTGATAGCACAAGTCATATTTAAAAGCATGCTGACAAAAGTATACAAGTCCTCCAGCAATTAAGGATATTGCTTGTTTAGTTAATTACCCTTTTCAACATTTCCCTACATTTTGGCAAACACGCACAGCCCTCAAAACAAGAGAACAGAAGGTGGGTGCTAATCTGAAGATCCCTCACTATCTCCTCCCTCTCTAAGATGAATCAGTTGCATTTGAGAGCATGCTGAAAACTCACTTCACAAACCCATCCTTTTTGCTTACAAGTTGAGACAAGCAGAAGCAATGCTGCTCTGAAAGTGGCGGTCGTGACAAGTGAGCTCCTATATTTAGGCACTCACCTCACCCACAGTAGCCTCCAAGAACTTGCCCTGTCAGCATCTTGCCCCACAAACCCACTGCCTCTCTTCTTTCATTTGAAACAGCCCCTACAGCCAGCTGGCCCCCAGGTCCTCCCCACAGCCGCCTCCTGCATGGGCCAAAAGCTTCCAGCCAGCAGCCTGTATGCACAAAGTCTCCATCCTTCTCCCCAGTGCCTCCCAATAACCACCCCTTATCCCCCCTCCAACCCCCCTTAGTCCTTCCCCTGCCACAAACGCACATTCTCCCCCATACCTCCGATGAGGCCTCATGCTGGCTCTCCCTCCACAATCCTTTTACCCACCTTGCACTCCTGTGTACTCCCTGTCGTTACCTCAGTGACTCGTACCCTTGCACATCCCCATTCATTGTTCATTCCTTAGGTATAATCCTGCTTAACCTTTGCTAAATTCCAATTTCTGCTGCATGAACAGCACATGTGCAAAACCTAAAACTCTCTCCCAGCACACATAACCATTGTACTCAGGAGGACAGGTAAAAAGTAGGTCAAATCAAAAGTTAAAACAGCCTTCATAGTAATGGAGCTTGTCTAGGGATAGTGATCACAACAGAGCATTCACTTGTCTTAAGCACCTCAAAACTTTTTTTGAGCTTGGTTCCAGTTACTTGAAACAGTGTTCAGTGTTTCACTTTTGGCAAAACTTACCTGTTTATATATCACCTGTCAAACCAGCAGGCATAAATTCATATTCAGAGTCACATATTTTCCAAATGCAAATACATACAGAAATAAACTGTTACGCTTAAATTTATTTCATACTTTAATCTAACAGTCTTCTCAAAGGCTACACTAATTATCTAATACTTAACATATAAAAAAAAGTGACTTCAAACTGATGAAGTTAGGCAAAATCTTGTTTTGCTATACACCAACACCAATTTTGTTTAGTGTTTGGACAAAGAGCACCAGTTTAGATCTAAACTGTTGCAGACAACCAGAGTGTTTAAGTCACTAGAATACCACCTTTCATTGTGTACTAACTTAATACAGCCAAAAATATGGAAAAAACCTTATTTTATATATTCGTCATGTTATCACCTATAGTAGATCACCTAAAAATACCCTGCAACTTTTTCCATCAGTACTGCAGACAAAATCCACAGAATTACACACCTGCCCTTGTAATATTGCAGATGGCAGAGCAGCAATGAAGGAACCTGAATCACTAAGGAAGAATTTAGGTACTACGCACATTACAGAAGTGTATCATGAAGAAAGGTGCTAACCTTATGAAGCAGAATAAAAATTAAAAAGCCCATCCCAGCATTTTACAATATTGCTTCATTTTTTAAAAATTTCTCCTAAGAGACCGAGAAAATTCTCAGTATATTTTCCTAACTGTATTTGCTCATCTGTGTAAAAGAAACCATCTTCAGGCAACTCTCTCTCTAGAGAACTAGAATCTATATGTACTTTTCCACATCTTGTTACCCTCCTTCTCTCCCCCGTCATCTACCAGATTGTGAACTTAAAACAAACATTACACATAACACTAACTCACTCTTCCGGTGCCTGAAAATTGAACAAAGATTTGTTGTTGCTATGAGGATACAGAAATTTGACCTGCCAGGCTCACATTTAAGTTCCTTGGAATCAGAGTGATTACTTTCATTAGTAGTTACAGGGGTGGGGTTTCTCCCCTTCATTCATCAGGGGAATGATTTCTTAGCCTACAACTGGATTAATCCTTTCTTCATTTTGTTGTTTTTAAAAGCAAATTGACCACATGATACCAATTCTCACTTAGAATAGACGTTGTCACCCATTCTTCTCCTGAAGACTTCTTTCTTCCTTTTTATAGGACCACTTACCTAAAAGGAACACTACCTTTGCAGTTCAGAAAAGGGAGGTGGAGCTGGCTGTGCACATGTGGAATGTTTCTTAAAAAGGACTAGAAAACTGAATGCAAAACTCAAGATCAGTTTGAATCCTACAGTCTGGCTCCTGGGAAGGAGAACATTTTATTTAAAATCACAGAAAAACTTTCACAAGAATAGTGTCTCAAATACAAGCTTGAGAGCCTTTGCTTTTCTCATGTTTTCACGATTTTTTTTCCTGATTCAAAAAGTTACTTTGAAGTTTGTCATTACTGATAATTGATCTTACTGAAATTATACACCCAAATGGTGACATAGTTTCACCATAGATGCCAGTGTTCTTACAGACATCACTAAACTGCATGTCTGTTCTTAGGTCAGAAGCCCCATTCTATTATAGAACTAATTGCTCATGTTTAATAATTTTATCCATCTTCATTTATTTGCAATGTGTGGCAGTGATCTGCATGAATAGCATTGACTTCATTACTCAAATGACCCTGTGGATATCCAGTCAATAACACATAATAAGACACCAAAAAATTAGTGCTTGGTTGTGCTTCCTAGGAGGACTGATGCAGAACAAAAGCAAACTTTTCAACTTGTCCGTATAACGTCACAGAAGTCATTGATACTATGTTGCATTGAATGAGTTGTGTTTCTTGTTTGTATTTTCCCTTTTTTTCCAAGTGCATACTTTATCAGAACTACATTTATTATTCATATTGAAGTTCTGGCTCAAGACTCACTCTGCTATGCTTTCACAAAACGCTGATGAAAGATGGTTCTGGATCACAGAATTTACAGTCTACAAGACAGATGAAAGATGAATATAAAGAAGCCTGCATTGAGAAACATGAGTGCTCAGTGTCCCAGAAACTGTCTCAGCACAGCGATTGCTGAAGAGGTTAGCCCAGTCCCTTTGCTCATTTCACCTCAGGCTGAAGTGAGAGCACTGGTGAGTGCCAGGTTTTTTTATATGGAGAGCACGTTCCTTGAACTGCACCTGAGATACACGCACCTCCCACGAAAATCCCCCAATTCAGTAGCTTAAGCTGCTAATTAGCCTTCAGAAAGAAGTTATTGTGGTCACTTCCTAGCTCATTTAGATTCGAATTGGTGACAGAGAAGAAAAGGAAGTGATAAGTAGTTATACTGCTTACATGGCAAATTACCTAGAAATTCTGGTGGGTTTTGTTTGTTTGTGGACCATGAACCCCTATCACTAATAACCTCCCAACAGAGCTTTCCATGTGGACCTATCCCTGGATGAGTGCCTAGATTGCCTACTTAGTTTTGTTTTCTCTTTGGAGTTTAATTCTATAGATGGAAACCAATATTACTAGTTATCTTATGTCATTGTTTTCTACCACTGCTACTTGGATCCAGTTAAAAAAAAAAAAAAAAAAAAAAGAGTTGTGATGGTTACAAAGTTCATTTCTTCTTCTTGCCCTCATGCTCTGTCTATCACAGAATCACAGAATGTTAGGGATTGCAAGGGACCTCAAAAGATCATCTAGTCCAATCCCCCTGCCAGAGCAGGAACACCTAGGTGAGGTTACACAAGAAGGCGTCCAGGCGGGTTTTGAATGTCTCCAGAGAAGGAGACTCCACAACCTCCCTGGGCAGCCTATTCCAGTGCTCTGTTACCCGCATCAGAAGAAGTTTCTTCTCAAATTTAAAGTGGAACCTCTTGTGTTCCAGCTTGAACCCATTGCCCCTTGTCCTATCATTGGTTGTCACCGAGAAGAGCCTGGCTCCATCCTCATGACACTCACCCTTTATAGATTTATAAACATTGATGAGGTCTCCCCTCAGTCTCCTCTTCTTCAAACTAAAGAGACCCAGCTCCCTCAGCCTTTCCTCATAAGGGAGATGCTCCACTCCCTTAATCATCTTTGTGGCCCTGTGCTGGACTCTCTCCAGCAGTTCCCTGTCCTTCTTGAACTGAGGGGCCCAGAACTGGACACAATATTCCAGATGAGGTCTCACCAGGGCAGAGTAGAGGGGAAGGAGAACCTTTCTTGGCCTGCTAACCACCCCACTTCTAATACACCCCAGGATGCCACCGGCCTTCTTGGCCACAAGGGCACAGTGCTGGCTCATGGCCATATTACCAGGCAAAACTACAATAAATTTAAGGGAGACAATTATGTCACTGAAATTATATATTACACCTTCACGGCTAGAATATAATCACCCTAGGAAGAGACAGAAGAAATATACACTCATAATTGTACTCCTTTGCTTTTTCTCCTTTCATTTCAGAAGAAAAGTCTCAGTGAGGTGCATAACCCATAGCAATTTAATTAAGCTATAAAATCAATATTAAGCTACAGTTGTATTTTACTACTGCTGGGGGCTTTTATTCCTTCAGCATTTTTAAGTTCAACATTTAGATGACCAGTCTGATCGGCTGGTATTGTACCAGAGCAGCTATCGTTCCAAGGTTTAAAAAAAGGGGGTTTAAGCAAAGCATCACTGCTCAGGTCGTTCTTGCAGATGAGCCTGTTCTGCCTGGAAAGTAAATGTTTCCCATCAACAAATCAGTTACTTCATTATCTTTCAAGGCAGTGAAATTTCATAGGCATCTTTATACCCAAACTATTCTTCAAAAGAAGAGATAGTACATAACCTATGGTTTTATTATGACACCCCCTACACACACACTTGTTTCCCTCAATATTAAGTTCTTGCTGTTCTTCTCTTTCAACAACACCCTCTACCAAATCCCCTCCTGACTCTGTATTTCTGGCTGAATCAGACCCCTAAAACTTATAGAAAATTATTACAGAGGAACTAGACTTACAAGACAGTGCAACTCAAGTATGAGTGAGTACTTAAATGTACAAAGAGACTCCAAGTAAAAATGCAGACTGTGACTCACCAATCCATTTCCAGAAGGTGTCTCCAGCTTTTTCCACAAGGCGGAGGGCGGGGGGGGGGGGGAGGGCGCGGAGAGGGGAAACAAACCATTAAAAAGCCCCAAAACAACAAAACACACACAACCCACAAAACACCACACCACAAAACACACACCCCACCATAAAACCTCATCAAAATACCACACTTACTGTCTTAGATCAATCTACTGTGAGAAGAATAGGGGCTTTTTAAGCTTAGTTTTTCATGAAAATTTATAAGACAGCTGAATGTGGGGAACAAAAAAAGAAAAAAACACCACACAGAAACACTTTATTGCATCCTAAGGCTTTGCCTAAAAATGGGTAAAGGTCACAGTAAGAAACATCTTCATGACTGCATTCTCAGGGAAATCACTCTTGAAATGGCCTTTGGGAAAAGCAAGGTCTCCTCTACTGTAGGCTACTTCAAAATATGCTTTCTTTTAATAGTACCACTTCCCATCATTCTACTTAAACTTCTGACAATATAACCAAATATATGCCACTTTAAATACAACACTTCTTCAAAATTGTCACTTATTAAAAGAAAGCAACATTCACTTTCACAAAAATTTCGGATTCTGGTTGGAAATCAGGCGAGAAGAAAAAACTCATGCTCCATGAAAAAAAAAACCCACGCACTTTGGAGAAAAGCATAATTCTGCTACATAATCTTAGCAGTAATATGACCTGTCTTCCCTGGTGGTAGAAACCATCACAGATCCAATGATATCCAAAACACGTCTGAAGTGATAACTGAAGATGTCTGTCTCATTTTAAACACAAGTATAAATTTTGAATATGTATAAGGTCATAATCTAAAGTCTCACTAACTAACGTTTTAGAGCTCTTTGTCAATGGAAACAGGAAAACTGTTTAAATTAAATGTGGACAGTTATTTGACTTCATATTCTCAGTAGTTTTGACAATTCATTTCTCATTTCTCTCACAGAATGAACTTATTCAAACACATGTATTTCCAAAAATAATGTCAGGTTTAAAAGACACAAGACACCTCTAGAGAAGAAAACAGTAGCATTCTGGCATATATAAAAATTTATTCATGTTTGTTTCTTTCTATAAGGGAAAGTATTCACATTTCAACTTGCCTTTTACCATTGGGGAAAAAAAAAAAAAAAAAAAAAAAGAGTATACCTTGTTAGGGTTAGAGAGAGAGGCTGGCTGAGCTTTCTTATCTTTGGTCCCCTCTCACCCCTGCACTGAATGCCAGTTTTGAGATGAATATGAAAAGATCCCATTTTAACATTTGAAGAGTGCTAGCTCACCTTACAGTGGTAGCCTTACATGTAAATGTACAACTTGGATATGCATATCAAGATGATTCTAGGAAATATATCTACACACATCTGTACTTTTTTTGAAGAAATTTGTGATTTAATAAAAGGAACACACAATAAGCCACTCTATCACTTCTCTGTAAATCAGATACCTTGTTGCAGGCACAGTTGCTTAGATACTGAGTAATCAGGGTAAGTGAATAAATCAAATTATCAATAACATACAAGATTGTATCCTATTATTGAAATAGTCAATTGAAGTAATTTTTAGATTAGTTATAAAATAGGCATTTAAAACTTACTGGGTAATAGGAGATAGCAAATAATTAAATGAGCATTAATAGACATTTTAAGATTTGTTCATTACAGATACATTGGAAACACTGTTCTCTCTACAACAATAATTGCAGGAACTACTCATGTAAAGTATCTCTCCAGTCACACTGAAGTAAACACTCAACCAAATGCTTCATAAATTGTTATTCTTGATACAACATAGTTGCATTGGAAGCTTGCATAAGGGTCTATCAGAAACCACTCTGTGCTTGCATTTATTTTACTGCATTTGACAATAGCGTGAGACTGAAAAGATGAGGAAGGTTCAGTTTAGAGGAGAAATGATTAATAAGAGACAGAATAGAGGTGCACAAAATAACTTATGGTAGAGAAAACACAAATTAGGCACTTAATTGCTGTACCTCCTAATGCAAGAGCAAAGGCCAATCAATGAAACTGAAAAGCAGACACTTTAAATTGATGAAGGAAGTCTTTTTACACAAGCTATAATTAACCTGTGAATATCATTTCCACAAAGCAGAAAGCCTTACGGCTTTTTTGAAACAAACAAACAAACTGGATAATGAAAACATCTACTTGTATTCAACAGGATCATAAACAAAATAAATTGGTGGTACCCGTAAGGGGGTCAAAGGAAAACAGTTTTTAAATAAGTGCAACTTATTTCATCCTTATCAAGCAAAATAATTATGTTCTTCTTGGAGCTTTCTTAGACCTTACCATTCACAAATAGTTATTTGACTACATAGGTAATTGTTTTAAGTTGATATAACACTTTGGATTTCACAATCCTTCAGAAGGCATCTATAAGGTCATTGATCTCACACTGATTTACTTAGTGATATCTAGGGAGAGTCACACTGGAGACTTTGCTATATCACCTGTAACAGCAGTGACAGCTACTGTCCTTTCATAGAAAATTCTGGACTCCAGAAATAAATGAAACAAAACATTTTACTGTCTTTCTTTCCCCTATTTTTCCCTCTTAGGGGAAAAAAAAGAAAAAAAACCCCACACACCACAACAAAAAAAACCAGCCACACACACATAAAAAACCCACCACACACTCTACCACATGTGTTTCTGGAGTTTCTGAGGTGCATTGGTAATTACCTTGTGACATAGCTGATCAAGAATCCAACAAGAGAAGACACTGTGCTGGATATGATGTTTAAAAGTAAGAAGAGACTGTTGGGACTGTGAAAGCTGAGGGCGGCCTTGAATGCAGCAGCCATGACATGCTGGATTTCAAAAGCATGTGGGAAATATACAAGGCAAAAACCAGGACCACAACCCTGGACTTGAGAAGAGCAAAGTTTGGCCTCTCCAGGGATCTGCTTGGAAGATTCCCACAGGACACAGACCTAAAAAGAGGAGGGATCCAGGAGAGCTAGTTGATTTTCAAGGGTTACCTCCTCCAAACTCAAGAACTTCAATAACTGTCTATCCTGACAAGAATGAAAAAAGGCAAAAGGTGACAAGAGGTACGTAGAGATTAAGAAAAAGCTCCTGACAAAAACGAGACACAAAAGTGAAGCATACAAGAAGTGGAAGTAGAAGCAGATGACACAGGAGAGTATAGCAGCAGCAAAAGGAAGACTAGGGAGAATGTAGCCCTGCTGCTGAATTGAGCAGGGGACCCAGCAGCAAAGGACACAGATGTGCTCAAGGCCTTCCTCACTTCCGTCTTTACCAGTAAGAGCGGCATTCTAATCACGGGTGTCTGAGATGAGATAGGAAGTCCAAAACAAGGAAGACTTATGCTAGGTGGAGGAAAATCAAGTCAGGAAACCATTTACACCAACTGAACAGATATAAGTCCATGGGACTCGATGATTTTCACCTACAAGTGCTGAGGGAATAGGCCAATGTCATTGCAAGGCCACTCTCCATGATCTTTCAAGGGCCATGATGATCAGAGGAGGTTTCCAAGGAAGAAATACCACTTGTGTATTCCACAAGGGCAAGGAGGATGATTTGGGCAACTACAGGCCAGTCAACCACACTTTGATTCCTGGGACAATGACAGATCAATAATCTTAGAATCCATTTTCAAACATATTGGAAAGACATAGACGAAAATGTGATTTGTCACAGGCAGCAAGTATTCATGCTTTAGTAATCTAATAGCTTTCTATGATGACATGACTGGCTAAGCAGATGAGATGAGAACAGTAAGTGTTCATCTTTGTTTTAGCAAGGCTTTCAACAGCCCTAACACTCTTACAGATTAACTACTAAGGTACAGAAGAGAAAAATGAAATGAGATGGACTGAAATCTGACAAGTGCCAGGCTCAAAGGGTTGTAATCAGCACCACAACATCCAGGACAAGGAATTATTGGAGGGAGTCCAGCAGCAGGCTACAAAGACAATTAGGGGCCTACAGCATCTTTCTTATGAGGAGAGACAGAGGGCTGGGTCTGTTCAGCCTGAAGAAGGCTGAGAGGGGCTCTTGTCAATGCTTACAAGTATCTGAAGGGTGGATGTCAAGAGGATGGGACCAGACTCCTTGTGGTGCCCAGTGATAGAATGAGGGGCAACAGGCACAGACTGAAGCATACGAGGTTCCATCTGAATATGAGGAGAAACTTCTTTACTTTGAGGGTACCAGAGCACTGGAACAGGCTGCCCAGAGAGGTTGTGGAGTCTCCTCCTCTGGAGACATTCAAAACCCACCTGGACACATTCCTGTGTGATCTGCTCCAGGTGAACCTGCATTATCAGGTGGGTTGGACTAGATAATCTCCAGAGGTTCCCTTCCAACTCCAGCTATTTTGTGATTGCTAAACTGAAGGATCCAGGTA
Source organism: Caloenas nicobarica (assembly GCF_036013445.1). NCBI lineage: Eukaryota > Metazoa > Chordata > Aves > Columbiformes > Columbidae > Caloenas > Caloenas nicobarica. The sequence continues at coordinate 114,495,009 of NC_088245.1, forward strand.
GGGCCCCAAATCAGAATGGAGTTTTGGCATTTCCCGCAAGGGAGGGAAGTCTCCCTTGTAGGTCCAGGGAGCCTTCACAACTACCTCATTTGTGACTCAGGTGGAAGCTTAGCAGTTAATTTTAGTAAAAATCACATCTATGGAAGAAGAAAAAAAGGCAATTAAAGAAATTGCACAAAATAAAACTTAAGCAATTCAAAAGAGTTTGTCTTTTTTAATCCACCCTGAGATGTACAGCAGACAATTACCCAGCTACCACAAAGAAGTCAGACTGTGCTTTGATTTCAGGTCAGGATACATTGACTGAAGCTGTGAAGGGCAAAAACTAAGAGATTTTAATCTCTTGAGCTCTGCCGAAGACTACCTGCTTCACAGCAAAAACCACTGCGCTGTCTCTTGCTCTTCAGTATTTTCAGCTACCTTAGCCTAAGAGAGAGGCCAGAGGACATGCTTCTCCCATGACAGGGAGCACAGGCAAAACAGGCATTCACTCTCCTCAGGCTTAACATAGCTCTGTACTATCCTTGTATACGTCTGTGATGATCAGGCATAGTTGACCACATAGACAATATAGCAGAGGAAACCTACTAATTCAACACGTCCTCTGAAAAGCAAATCAGAGTGCTCTTTAACTAAATCAATCATGCTCTGCTGATCTTGTTAAAAAAAAAAAATAGCCTTAGCTCTAGGCACTGGAAGTAATTCTCATCAAATCACTATTCGTGCTTGAAATCCAGGTCTTGGTCAAGTCTTTGCAGAAGTGATAGAAATATTAACAGAATGTAGCCTTAAAAACAATTAAGCTGTTGAAAGATTAAGAAGCATACATTTTTAAAATGTTATTGTTTCTTTTCGCACAAAATACAATAGCTACCTTCTCGACCATGGTCTAGTGAAGTATTTTTAAAAGCAATTTCTGTTTCACTGGAGATATTCTGAAACAAGTAGGGTTTATTCTTTTTGTTTTGTTTTGACAGCTTACTCTAATACGTTTCTTTACCTTAATATATTTTATCACAGCTCTCTATAATTAAGGAAAAAAAGAAAACACACAGTAAGACTACTTCCTCCCTATTCATGTCACCACTAATCAAAATACACATTTTATATATATATATATATATATAAAATATATACACATGCTTCATTCTTTCCATATATTTTGGGGTAAGTAGAGTGGTTTTGAGAATTCCCAGGACTTTGATTCTGTAATTCATCTGGCCTGCCAAGGATATTCTAGCAAACTAACAAGGGAGGCAGAGTTTTCTTACTGAACAAAAGGAAAACCAGGTTTCTGAAACTGTGTTAATGATAAGGAAAGGAATGCTTGTGTGTGGCTTTTTCAGCACCTTCAGCCTTTGAAAGGTTGGTTTGGCTTAAGAGCAGCATGTCTTAAAGCTTAAAGGCAAGAGATGTCTTAAAACAATGTTTAATTGATTAGGATACACACATGAATAAAAGCAGACAATCGGATCATGTTAAACATCCAACTGAAACTTTATTACTTTAACAGGCTGAACATTAATGCATCCACGGTCCAAAAAGGTGGAAGTATTTGACCAGCATATGACTCACTACCACAATAAATGCTTTATATATTTTTTTTTTTTGCTCACCAAAATATAATCATCTCTCAAGAGAGCAGGAAATCGCTCAACTCAGACTTGCAAATATTTCAGATTTCCCTTTTTTGCCCCAGGAATGATAATCCACCAATAAAATCCCAGGTTTCAGGTTCTAAAAACCATTCTTTTTACCTTCATACTTAAGATGGTGCTTCAGCTATTCCCTTACCTGCCACTCAGGCAGGACGTCTAGGCATAGAGACCTGTGCAACACAAAAAGGATTTCCCAATGCTTGACCAACAATTCTGCTATTCAGCTCCCCACACTGCAAAAGAGGACAGGCTTACTAACAGAAGGATTAGCAAGCACTTGTCCGAGTTCTCCTGTGGAAACAATGCCTACATATTCAAGTAGATGGGACACCTGGAAGAAGTAAAGGGGTGCTGGGTTAGTTTTTAAGTTTAGCCATATCATCACTATCAAAAAATCAAAAGAACCCCAACAGGTAATGCAGTACAGAACAGAAGGCAGAAGGCATACCTAGAAGGCTCTTTTCCTGGTTTATATTTCTTCTATGTAACTACTGACATACAACTAAATGGCTAAAAAAACCCCAAAAGAACAAAAAAAAAAACCCACTCCACACCACCCACCACACCCCGTGAAAAGAAAATAAAGAATGAAAAGAGGAAAACATACCTAAATGCAAACATGGTTGTAAGTGATGGGATATTCTAGGACATTCCTGCCTTGATCTGTGGACCACTTAACATTCTGTCTCTCTAGCTGTAGTCAAGCAACATCCTAAATTCCTCATTCCTAGTGATAAGAAGTAAAAAAAAAAAAACAAAAAAAAACCAAACAAAAAAACCACACACAAAACCAAAACCCACTATCAGGCTAACAATTATTACAGAAAGGTCTTAATTGTGAATTAAAAACTAAATTTCTGCCAAATGCATTTTCATTATAAAATCAGAAGATCATTTGAAATATTTCACTGTTGGAGAGATTCCACTTTCAGCAACTATTTCTCCAACCCACAGAAACAGTTGTCTCATTTAACCATAGAGAGCATCTCTATTCACCTCACCTTAAGCAAGGGAGTTGGCTGCAGAGTTCAAATAGGAAGAGCATGAGGAATGAAGCTAAAGCCCTTTACTGCTGGTTGTTGCTACTGAACGGCAACATCTGCATCTATGCCCCAAACGAACATACATCAATCATCTACAATCTGAAACAGAAAACCAATTTGCTTTTCCATGTATTGTGCTTTGCTTTTCCTCTGGGCATGGAAGGAAAGCAAAACTCAAATAGTTGACTGACGTGACTAGGAAAAAAAGGATGCTACCATTCTAATGCAATTCATCCTTCTCCATGAAAAAGGGTCAGGATTATGAAAGATTATGTCCTGCTGTGTATTTCTGAAAGTTACAAAGGCAGCATGAATTCTCTTCATTTTACAGGCAACGGCTACACTCCACAGCAGCTGCAAGACTGCCAGACAAATAGCATGTTACCATATTAGGCAACTAAAATTAAAGAGAATTTGTCCTTGAACATCAGTGAAGCTACTTAATGAGATAAAAGTTTTTTATAATTTAACTGAAGTAGATATATACATTTTTACCCTTTTCCACCTGAGATACAGAATGTTAACATCCTTCGATAATGTCATTGTTATCAACTGCTTTCAAAAAAAGACTGCCATTTAAAAAAAAAAAAAACACACAAAATTTTTATGCAGGGCTGAATGAAATAAAGGTTTTTAAAAAATATTTTTCAAAGGCATTTTCAGGAGAGTGCAGCTATATTTCTTCATTCTGCATCATCAGGAAGTTTGTAGTCTACCTGGAGCCCGGATCAGGGACATCACCAGGGCGCTCCCCAGCCTGGTGCGCCCAATGGACTACTGCCCACTGCTGATCTTCCAGACAGGTGGGGAGGAAGCTGCATCCCGTAGTCTGAGGGGAATGAAGAAAGATTTCAAGGCCTTGGGACGAATGGTGAAAGAGTCTGGGGCTCAAGTTATCTTTTCTTCCCTCTTTCCATTTTTGGGTGTCGATGTGGGATGGAATAGAAAAATCAAGTTCATAAATGATTGGCTTCGGGACTGGTGCTACAGGCAGGGCTTTGGGTTCTTTGATAACGGCTGGTTTTATAAGACACCAGTCCGGTCAGCGATATGTGGGAAGGATTTATCCCACAGGGGTAAAAGGATGCTGGGACAGGAATTAGCAGGGCTCATTTGGAGGGCTTTAAACTAGATTCGAAGGGGGATGGGGTTGTAGCTGGGCTTGCATCAGTGGGGCAGCACACTGGAATCCATAAAGACCGGGAGGCCCCCCATACCCCTAGGGTGAAATCAGTGTGCTCAGCTTGCTCACGGAAATGCCTGTACACCAATGTGCGCAGCATGGGGAATAAGCAGGAGGAGTTAGAAACCTGCCTTCAGTCAGGAGATTATGATCTGGTGGCATTAACAAAGACATGGTGGGACAGCTCACATGACTGGAATGTGGTCATGGATGGCTACGTCCTTTTCAGGAAAGACAGGCCAGCCAAGCGTGGCGGTGGAGTTGCTCTTTACGTGAGAGAGCAACTACATTGTATAGAGTACTGTCCAGGTGTGGTTGAGGAGCAAGTTGAGAGTCTGTGGGTGAGAATCAAGGGGCAGGCTGGCAGGGGTGACACTGTTGTGGGAGTCTATTACAGGCCACCAGATCAGGGTGAGGAAGTCGACGAGGCCTTCTAAGGGCAGCTGAGAACGGCCTCACAGTCACAGGCCCTGGTTGTCATGGGGGATTTTAACTACCCTGATGTTTGCGGGAAGGACTGCTCAGCCAGCCAGCCTCAGTCTAGGAGGTTCCTCCAGTGCATTGATGACAACTTCCCGATGCAAATGGTGGAGGAGCCGACTAGGAGAGGTGCGCTGCTGGATCTCATCCTCGCTAACAAGGAGGGTCTGGTTGAAGCAGTAAAGGTGGAGGGCTGCCTTGGTTGCAGCGACCATGAGATGGTGGAGTTCAGGATATCGTGTGGCAGGAGCAGAAAACCAAGCAGAATTGCAACCCTGGACTTCAGCAGGGCAAACTTTGGCCTGTTCAAACAACTGCTGGGGGAAATCCCATGGCAAGGCTGCTGGAAGGTAAAGGGGCCCAAGATAGTTGGTTAACATTCAGGGACTGCTTCTACCAAGCTCAAGATCAGAGCATCCCGACATGCAGGAAGTCAAGGAAGGGAGCCAGGAGACCTGCGTGGTTGAACAGGGAACTGCTGGGCAAACTCAAGTGGAAGAGAAGAGTTTACAGATCATGGAAGGAGGGGCTGGCCACTTGGGAAGAATACAAGGCTGTTGTCAGAGGATGTAGGGAGGCAACTAGGAAAGCTAAGGCCTCCTTAGAGTTAAACCTGGCGAGAGGGGTCAAGGACAACAGGAAGAGGTTCTTCAAATACATGGCAGATAAAACTAACACCAGAGGCAATGTAGGCCCACTGACGAATGGGGTGGGTGCCCTGGTGACAGAAGATACAGAGAAGGCAGAATTACTGAATGCCTTCTTCGTCTCTGTCTACTCTGCCGGAGGCTGTCCTGAGGAGCCCCGTACCCCTGAGGCCCCAGAGGAAGGCAGGGCAATGGAGGAGTTTGCCTCAGTTGATGAGGACTGGGTTAGGGACCAGTTAAGCAATCTGGACATCCATAAATCCATGGGTCCAGATGGGATGCACCCCCAGGTGCTGAGGGAGCTGGCTGAAGTCATTGCTGGACCACTCTCCATCATCTTTGCCAAGTCTTGGGAAACGGAAGAGGTGCCTGAGGACTGGAGGAAAGCAGATGTCACTCCGGTCTTCAAAAAGGGCAAGAAGGAGGACCTGGGCAACTATAGACCGGTCAGCCTCACCTCCATTCCTGGGAAAGTGATGGAACACCTTATCCTTGGTGCCATCTTAAGACATATCAAGGATAAGAGGGTCATCAGGGACAGTCAACATGGCTTCACCAAGGGGAAGTCATGCTTGACCAACCTCATAGCCTTTTATGAAGACATAACGAGGTGGATTGATGATGGCAGAGCAGTGGATGTGGTCTACCTTGACTTCAGCAAAGCATTTGACACCGTCTCCCACAGCATCCTCACGGCTAAACTGAGCAAGTGTGGACTGGATGATCGGGTAGTGAGGTGGACTGCAAACTGGCTGAAGGAAAGAAGCCAGAGAGTCATGGTCAATGGGGCGGAGTCTGGTTGGAGGCCTGTATCTAGTGGAGTCCCTCAAGGGTCAGTACTGGGACCAGTATTATTCAATATATCCATCAACAACATGGATGAGGGAATTGAGTGTACTATCAGCAAGTTTGCTGATGACACCAAACTGGGAGGAGTGGCTGACATGCCAGAAGGCTGTGCTGCCATCCAGCGAGATCTGGACAGGCTGGAGAGTTGGGCGGGGAAAAATTTAATGAAATATAACAAGGGGAAATGTAGAGTCTTGCATCTGGGCAGGAACAACCCCAGGTTCCAGTATAGGTTGGGGAATGACCTTTTAGAGAGCAGTGTAGGGGAAAGGGACCTGGGGGTCCTGGTGGACAGCAGGATGACCATGAGCCAGCACTGTGCCCTTGTGGCCAAGAAGGCCAATGGCATCCTGGGGTGTATTAGAAGAGGGGTGGTTAGTAGGTCGAGAAAGGTTCTCCTTCCCCTCTACTCTGCCCTGGTGAGACCGCATCTGAAATATTGTGTCCAGTTCTGGGCCCCTCAGTTCAAGAAGGACAGGGAACTGCTGGAGAGAGTCCAGCGCAGGGCCACAAAGATGATTAAGGGAGTGGAGCATCTCCCTTATGAGGAAAGGCTGAGGGAGCTGGGTCTCTTTAGCTTGGAGGAGAGGAGACTGAGGGGTGACCTCATTAATGTTTATAAATCTATAAAGGGTGGGTGTCACAAGTATGGAGCCAGGCTCTTCTCGGTGACAACCAACGATAGGACAAGGGGTAATGGGTTCAAGCTGGAACACAAGAGGTTCCACTTAAATTTGAGAAGAAACTTCTTCTCAGTGAGGGTGACGGAACACTGGAACAGGCTGCCCAGGGAGGTTGTGGAGTCTCCTTCTCTGGAGACATTCAAAACCCGCCTGGATGCCTTCCTGTGTAACCTCACCTAGGTGTTCCTGCTCTGGCAGGGGGATTGGACTAGATGATCTTTTGAGGTCCCTTCCAATCCCTAACATTCTGTGATTCTGTGATTTTTCAACCACAGCTAGAGCTGCTTCCATTAAGATACAGGTATGATTCTCAGCAGTAATTTAGGAATTTCTGCCACTCTACCTCCATAAGATGGACTGTACTAAATGAGAAAGCTGAAAGGAACAGAATAATGCATAGATTTTCAAGTATTATAAAATAAAGTTTAAGGAAGACAAGAACTAATGTAGAGAAGTAGCATCATATTTCTAGAGTGAGTTATTCAGTGTTGGTCAATATAATAAGAGCCGAACTATTTTAAAAGCACCTTAAATCCTTAAATAAAGTGCATTAATAATGAGGTAAACAGCATATTTGTGTTTCCACTTTTTCAAAATACATAAGCAGCATTGTGTCTCACTCTCAAATCTGAGCTCTGTTTTAAAGAGAGATGCTAACATGACTTCGTTTTTTTTGCACTTCACCAATGTATTTGAATATTATAGTTTCAAGGAGATGCAGAAGATGACTTTGTCAGATATGGCAGACTTTGACAGGATGCTGCATTTCTTCCAGTTGGACACTTTTTGTTGTTCAGAAGTACAATGTATTGTTTTCAGCTATTTGCACATTTTTTAATCCAAATTTATTTTCAAGTAAAAGCTTATTTTAGAGTTTGAATTGCTACTTATCTGACTATAGATATCAGAATTAGAAAAGAGCTCTCTATCTGTTCATGTCTTCTTCTGCGGAGCTTTACTCAGATTAAATACCCATCTTGATTTTTTTTTTTCCCCCCTCAAGGTAAAATTGGTACTGCTTAATAATAAAAAGAAATCTTCCTCTCATACCCAACCAGACTCAAGGATAAGGCACAGCATCCTAAAAACATGTGCTTCTGCCAAACAGTCACTTTTACCAAGTGACTGAAGCCTGATATGCAAGATCATCAGTTATGGGACAACCCTAGACAGACATAAGAGAACAAGAAACAACACATTTCTCAATTTACAATCAGTTACCATAATATGGATGCATTATGAATGGGCATTAGCTTTACAAGGTGGCATATTACTTATTCATTAGACCAAAGGGGATCTTCATAAAAGCAATGCTCTGATTTTTTTCTTTTTTTTGTTCCTGTTTGCCCTGTCGTGCTCAATAGAAAGAAAAATGTTAGTTCATGGGGAATTCAAAGAGTTAAGTTTTTCTTTTAAAAGAGGTTTTGTTTCATGTAAGACTGCCAATTTTGCCATAGAATTCCAAAAAGAGTCCAAATTTAAATTTTTCCTTTTAGTTTCCTTCATTTTTAATTAGGCAGAGTTCTATGCACTAACAATATGTTGAAAATTAGTCTCTCTCAAAAGTGGGACTTAAGCCCTAAACATGCCATAGAAAGACTTGGCATCATCATTTAGTAAATTCTTGTCTCACCTCAGAGAGGAACTTAAAGAAATGTACAATTACTTTAAGCTTTCATTGGCTTCCCACAGAACAACATTTAGATCTTTTTGCTTAATGAATTGCCTTAAATTGGATAAAGCCAGACAAAGTGGATCATGGGGTTTTTTTATCCTTTACTGTGTGGAATATACACATAGAACAGAACAATCACATCATTTAACTCCCAGACATTTCCTAGTGTTCTATTGCATTTCAGAACACAACACTTCCTACCTCTTTGTGCTAAATTATATCAATGAAGTGCTTTCCCGCTGGAGATGCCATTTTGTTTTCACAAATACACAAAAACCAGCTACACTAGAGCAATCGGTAACTGGCAAAAGCACATGGTCCCTACAGAACTATATTTGAATGTTTTCCAAATACACAACTCAAAACATACTGGTACCAGCTACTACTCTACCATATGTTTAACAGGACATTAAAGATGTTAAACAACGTCAAGCTGCTTTCAAGTTTAAAAAAAAAAAATCTAAGAGCTTTATCAGTAGCAATTACCAGGTTTATTACTATACTTTATTGTATCGTATGTTCAGAGAAGTCATCACCTTTTTATTTTTAATTATAACATTTTAGCATGGTGAACAACTGATACAGGTTTTGTAGGTCTATCACACACAAAAGATTATGTTGTAGTCACGATGATGTACAAAACTATTGCTTTATTTTACAGACAAAATAATTAGACTATCGTGAAACTATTGTATATATGAACTTCTGGCAAAGTTAGTTGAACCATTTAAACATTAGGTTCATCTCTATGAAACTGCTGGCAATAAATTGAATTAATAAAGTATTATTTTGCAATCTATGCCTGACAACTCTGAAATAGTTCCCTTAATTTCAGCAAAACCAAAGAAAGCCCCCTGCTGTATCAGAGAGAAGCTAAAGGCCAAACATTTTCAGATGAAAGAATCAGGAGTTCAGTTTATGCAAGTGTAGAAATTGTAGCGTAGTTTTATAGTTTTGCATTAGTGCTACAGTAACTGTATTGTAAGCAGCAAAAAGGGTAAGGTACCATAGGGCTTAAAGAAAAAAAAAATATATCGTGTTTCCAAGTTTTACACATTCCATTTGAAAAAACACTGAGTAGAGTCTGTTACCAAGAACTTCAGTGCATTCAAACATTTTCTGTAAAACCCACTACATATTAGACATCTTCAGAAAAAGAATATGCCTTGAGAATATCACAGAAGAAATCAAGATTCTGTTCATGCAAGCTGAAGAGGCTGGACAAGTACTGTTTTGTATCACACTAGCATCCTCCAGGCTCAGCTTGCTAATTGCATTATACTCTGAGCATGTCTAACATACTGAGACAGTTGGAATCCACACACAGAAAAAAAACCTTGTAGTTGCCATCTCTTTAAAAGATGCATCACACTGCAGCTTATGTTATAAAACCTCCATTAGGGAGCTGAAAGCCTCAGCTCCCTGCTTCCCACGCAGGGCTCTATCCTACACAGGTCACCATGGGCACTTGCCACCTTCTTGTGTGACAGCCATGCTGTCCTCAACGAAAAGAAACAGGTTACATCCAGACTTGGAGGCAAGTAAGCAAGAAAAAAAAAGGCACAAACCAACAGGCAAAGACTGGAGTATTAACACAAAAATCATGGCTGTTCTGGGTAAGGACTACTTCTGCAAGTCTCTGTACACTTTTGACATTAAGCACATGAATCATGAGATGAAATTCCCGTCGTTGTTCGGATACGCAAGGAGCATTCCCCATATATTGTAGGTAACAAAACACAGCACCAGACAAGTGCAAGTCCCTTCTGCTACACAATGTGTAAACACTTGCCCTCTCACTCTGCCTGGTTCCATCTACCCTCAGGCTTTTCAATGTGGAAGTTTTCAAGTGTACTGTTTATATTTAGAAGGAACTGATCCAAGAGTGATGCTTTCAAAAGACATAATTAAGGAGTGAAAAAGTTGGCAATATCACTATACACACTTTGGGTTTGTTTTTTTTAAATGGAATTGTTTTCTGCTACTCAGTTTCATATTATGCTTCTAGTTTCACTTTAGTAAAAATAAAGATATCAATTTTAAAAGTGAATATAACCCCATGAACCAACCAACCAACATACTCATTTGTTACAGGAAGGGTAACAAACCATGGGCACTAAGATGAACAATAACAGTCTTAAAACAATATAAACCAATGCACACTAAAGAGCATGTTACCAGAACAACCTTATGATTCTGTCACCCAAAGCTGCTGGTGAGGAAAAAACCCAGAGCAGACAGCTCTTGGTTCATTAAGTCAGGATGGTCAAAGCCACAGGTCTTATCAATATTAACCTTGTAAGTCCAGTCTTTTTATAAGTGCCAGAGAGACAGACTGTATACACACACATTTCACCACGTTTTATTAAATCAATTCAATTTCTAAAACCTTGTATTACTAGTACCTATGAAAATAGATTTCCCCCCCCGCCCCGCCCAGGCTAGACTATGGAAGTAAAAACTGGTCTCCAGACAAACAAAACAAGCTACTTTGTGGAACAGTCAATTTGCCCTGAGGTGAAACTGAATATACCACATCATATTGGAGGTTTACACTTGAAGAATCTGGGAATAATTTTCTAATCTTTTCAGATGGTACAGGTCATTTTCAAATCCATACACACTGGAGTACTGAAAATAGCTTTTGCTTTCTCTCCTTCATTCATATATTCCCCACTATAAGCTGCTCTGAATTTAAGTTTGCACTGTAAGTCTTATTTTAATCTCCAAATTTTATAGCAAGAAATGCAATGTTTTGTCAAAAGAACTGATTTTAGATAGAAAGATAAGGGTTTAAGTCATAAGAATGTCTGGTCTCCTTTCCCAAAAGCCAAACAGCTTGATTAAAAAAAAAAAAAAAAACACACACAAAACACCCAAACACACAACAACCACCACCACCACCACACTCTGCACTCTGGCCCACCAGAAATAAAATGTCATACTTATACCATATAATGAAGCGGATTTGTAAGAAGATTGCTGTTTTTAGATGCAAAGTCAGTTTTAGAGTGCCCCAAATTTAGGGCCTCAAATTACAGAGCTTTATGGTACTCTTCCCGATAGATTTCCAGCACTCACTTGTCTTTTTCAAATATACTAATATCTGTGCCCTGTAACATATGTGGAAATTTAGCTGACCTCTTTTAAAATTGTGATTAAATTGCCTCATCAAGATTGAAAGAGCCCTCACCTCTTCTAAAGCAGTTTGTTCACTAAATATAGGTTTTGAACCTTAATTCCTCCATTTTAAATTAAATCTGCTAAATTAACACTAAGCGTGTCTCTGCAAACACTTCAGTAATGATGGCGCAGATGAGATGTGTTGACTTTCAATTCAAAAGTTATCCTGTACAGAATCCCTGAACGACAAGAGTATCCATGGATACTCAGGTCCACTATCTCCTTCCCTACCTAAGTCAACTCTTAAAAGTTACATCTTGCTCTCTTAATTAGTACAAAGACTCAAATCATGTTACCATGGTAGAGGAAAACTGACAGGTAAAAGTTCAAAGCTAAGCTAGAGGCACACCAAACTGCAAGCAGCATTTTTTGCTTCCAGCTGCAATTACTGGAAGTGCAGAGCAAGCTAGTTTTCAAGGCAGATAAATAAGGTGGCTCACAAACATTTTTGTCATCAGAATTAATGAAGAAAACTTTAATAATAGAAGAGAATCATAAAACAATAGTAATGCAGAGACTACCAATGCCATTCAATATGATAACAACTGCATTAAGCTTAATAAGAAATAGGCAGGGACATACTAAAAGTTTCAAAATAATTTTCAGTATGAAAAACAGTAAACCTTGGCATTTGATACTTTAAAGAATCATATCAAGGTCTTATAATTTTAAAGGATTAAATCTTGACAGATACAAGTGTATTCCTCAGTTAGAAGACCTACTGAAGTGAACCCATTTAAAAATAGAATGCCACTTACAAGTGTAAAATACCTGATGGTTAACTGCATAAGACCACAAATCCAAGTTTGATTCAGTATTACTTTTTCCACCATTAAATCTGGCAGAAAGTTTCTCCAACCCTTGACTGACAATTTGAGCAGTTTTATTTTTGTCAGCCTCAATGATTCATCTCAAAAATATTCTCCTAGGAGGAGTTACTATGTTGAAAGTAAAAGCTCCAGCTTGGAAATATATTGGGGACTATTTTCTACAAAAGTCTCTAGAGTAGTATTATGCATAAAAGCTCTATAAAGCCTGAATCCATCCTTGAGCATATCCTAGGTTAAAGATCAAAAAATCTCTGTATATTAGCTGTATTCACCACTCAGATGTACGTTTCTCTTTTTTCTCCTTTGAGATACACTCTTCAGCCTATTGAACACCCATACTACCAGATTAAACTTCTGACACTTCTTATCACGGCCATCTCTTAGCACTTTGATCACTGAAGCCTGAATAAATCTAATATATAACTCTTTAGCTTGTCACAGTCCAAAAGTTTATTTCTCACCCATTTCCAAGACACCCAAAACAAACCCAAGAGAAACAGCTCTCAGGAATTAGTGTTATTTGAATCAATACCTTCGCGTGCAAATCAGGTTTACAGTGGCATTATCACCCTCCCTTGTAAAAGTTTTCATCATATGAAAGGTTGAAGTCCTGCCATGCAATGAAACACCATACATGGAGTAGTCTCACCTCTGGGAGAAGAAAGGGCTATTCCCATCTCTCATACATGCACAAAAGCAAGATCAGAGGGGGTTTTGGTTTAATTTTATCTAAAGGAAAAAAAAAAAAAATAATCAACATTACAGAGAACAACTGGTTTTCCAGAAGTCACGAGATTTGTGAGGACAACGATTTGAGGGCTGCACTCAAGAAAGAACTCCCCTACTATAAGAAGGAATCCTATGAATACTGGGCAGCATGCACATCACAACCTGGAGATGGAAAGTGTATGTTAATTGGCTCACATGCAGATATTTTCTCATTTATACTGATGATTCTCCATTTTGATTAGTAGCTAAAGGAAATTGTCTAATAGTTGAAGAAATTAAATCCATTTGAAGTGCTAGATAACATTTTTAAATATTGAGAAAGCATATAAATATTTAAAAATAGTTTGTTCTCTTATAGTCAGCTAGTCTTCCTCGAAATCTCACTTTAAATAAAAGGTAGCTGAATTCAGCCCTCAAAGCTTCAATGAGCTGAACTTCATAATTTCACCAGTTATTGCACATGTATGTATAATGAACAATGATGTACAGAAAATTGTTTCAATTCTAGATTACCCCCAAGAGTAAAACTGGACAAAACAAACAGATTGAAGTCAAGACAAGGAATCTACAGGAAGTTGCCACTAATGGTGAATTGCAAAAAATCAACACATTAAGATAAGACACATAACAGCTCATCAGAAGTTGTGTAACAAGGCAGCAGTGCCACTATTTTTAGGTAGTGTTCTTCTGTAAGACATAGAGCATCTTCAAGGTACCAGGAATCTTCAACTTCCATTAATGTCAGTTGAAACCACGGACAGTGTCATGACATCATGGTAAGGTCAGGGAAGAATAAAAACTCCTATCCCAGTAGATCATAAAGATAATTATTAATGATGATTAAATTCTCCCTGCAATTCTAGTTTTGGAGGTGTGTGGTAGGTTGGTATTGTTTTGTGGGGTTTGTGTTTGGTTTCAGTTTTTTGTTGTTGTTTTGGGTTTTTTTAATCTGCCATTACACGATAAAACAAGTTCAAAACTTTTCCCAACCCAAAAAATGATTATGGGATTATTTTTCTAATAATCCAACAGTTACAAATATTGACACCTATCAACACCCAAAGGCCACCTGTATCTACATTCAGTATTGAAGGAAAGAAACCGACCTCAAGTTATAAAAGCAGACAAGTTCCCAATTACCATGCACTTTCAAATACACTAACCCAAATTGTCTAGTATGACTACAGTTCTTCCTAAAGTTCAGAGATGATGTACAAGAGACTCTGAAAGAAGATACAGTAAGAAAAAAGTATTACAGATTAGAAGTTATTCTGGAACAGTTAATTATTGTTTGGTTCCCCCCCACCCCCTGCTGCACCTTTTAACTAGGGTTTCTTTTGCTGCTCTAGTAAATCCATGAAGATTGTAAAATATCATTGGGAAAGTAAATGGACTAAATTTCATGTAATAATGTAAAATAATACACTGTACTTGGTAATATTACTGCAATTTTCCTACAATATCCTCTACCATGCAAATTTATTAAGTTACAACAAAACATTTGAAAGGACAGATATACATTTAAAAAAAGTTTTAAACATTTAAAACCCACTGAAAACACTCATTTATCTGCTAACTAATGTCTTCTAGTCTCCCCACATTTTATGCAGTGCTGGTAGAATTATTCCTCTGGACTTAGAGCAGTGTTGTAGCCAAAGCAAACAGCTCCACTGAGAGAGACAGTGACTGAGACATATTAAGCCAGAAGAAACTACTCTGGTGGGACCACACTTGAATCTTCAAGATTTTCTGGCAAAGGATCAGTGACTTTTTCATCTTGTCTTTCACAGACTTAATGAGGCTGACCAGGGCATTTTTCGTTGTTATTGTTTTGTTTGTCTGTTTTTAAATTGACCAAGGCTGTAAATTAAACACAAGTAAGCTGTTACGGATTCAGTGCACCAGGGTAGAGAAGACTTTGGCATACAAGCAATCCTACTTGAAGGCTACACAAACACTCAAGCATATAAATATTTTTAGAACACATAAACCCACTACAAAATAGGAGAGTATTACATACAACAAATAAAAAAATAAGGAACTTAATGTAACATATTCCTGGTGTTAGCACTGATTAGAAAACACAAAACCTCACAACTTGTTTAGCCAAATTATTCCTGGTTAGACAAGGGCAAACAATTAAGGACTGCAATCTCACATCACAAAGAATTTCACAAATACTTAGCAAGAAATATTGTTTACAGTTGAATGGAATAAACTGAAATACAAAAGCAGTCTACTATATGTTCAACAACCAAGGAGGGTTTATTTGGCTTTTTGAGGAGGGTTTCTTTGCAGATAGGCACATTCATGTGGACACAGATACACGACCCACAGGTTAAATCTGGACTAAAGATATATGAAAAGTATTAACATGGAGGTCTAAGAGGGACAGCAGCAAGGGCTAAGAAAGTGGGTATGCAAGCAAATAGTGTAGCAAGGTATTCTAGAGACAACACTCCAGTGAAAAATGAACACATGTGAGCACAAAACAAAACTACCAGTATCAAAAGGCTACAGAATAATACTGCATCTTCTCTTACTCCAAGCAGTACTTTTTAGAGATGCACTTCTCTTACAGCCTCAGGTGGGTCTGAACACTTAGATCCTATAAATGCACAGGTCCCATAGCCCAGAAAGAGACAGCCTCCAATATACCACTTAAGTTCAGAGAAGCTGCAAGGAATCCCTAAGACACCAAATACATTTCCAGACATGCTACAGGGCATGCAGGCTTTGGTTTCTCATTTGTCAGCCCCTGAATAGTTGGATATTAGCTGCAGCTGCTACTGGCTTTTATTACAGGAGAAAGGCACAAGGGACACAGTGATGGAATGGTTTTGCATTTTGTTTTCTTCATCCTGTCCCCACAACTCTCCCATATCTCTCAAGGTCAGAGAGGACATCTGTTTGATTAAGACCATAAGTTTATTGAAAGTTTGATTTCACAGTATTTAGTGATTAACTAGTTGGTTTTTATTTTTTTCCTGAAGAAATCCATTAAAGCAACACATGAAATCTGCATTGTGGGCATCAGAACCCCAAGAGTAAAACTGCTGATGTTGAGAGCTAGCACACCACACTGCTTTCATGGAGACATTAAACAAAGCACAGAGTTTCAGAGATGTAGAATACTGAGGTTTTGCTGATATTACCATTTTAAAGCAGAGAGTATTTGCTTTTCCTCTTTTGTTCCTCTTCCCTCATCTTTTTAAGGGAATTAAAAAGTTTAAGCAAAGCCTTGTAATTCTCCTGTACTATTTTTAATAGAATATACCATATCAATCAGGAAGATCATCCAAAGATAATGACTGTCTTTAAGCTCACCTGGCAATCCTCTAAAGGAATCAAGATCTCCTCCCCAAAGAATCATTGTCTTGATTTTCCAGCAAACTTAGGGAACCACAGAGGAGCACGGGAGCAACACGGCATGGGGAGAACTGGGCAGACAGAGCAGCGAGGGGATTCTGTAGCAATGGACACAAGGAAACAGATGATAAAAAAAAAAAAACATAGGCTAGTGGGCAGATGCTCTGGTAGACATAGGTAACCACCACCCTGGTTAGCTCAGCATGGACATCCCAGATGGGTGCCCAGCAGCTCATAGTGAGACCAGGGAGTGCTCTTCTGAGGACATAAAACACCAAGCCATTCACAAGCTACTTCCCCATTCCTCCCTGC
Organism: Caloenas nicobarica; assembly: GCF_036013445.1. Lineage (NCBI taxonomy): Eukaryota > Metazoa > Chordata > Aves > Columbiformes > Columbidae > Caloenas > Caloenas nicobarica. The sequence continues at coordinate 114,511,650 of NC_088245.1, forward strand.
TACTTCCACATTTCCCTCCCTATTCCCCATCAGTTTTGCCCAGCAGAACCTTCACAGGTCTCTCAGCCTAGGCCCAAAAGCCGCACAGCTACTTATTCCACTTCTCTGTATACAGTCATGCCCATAAATACTTCTTATTCACACTATGTGCATGAACTCCTGCTGCAATAAAAAAAAAATAAAAAGGAATCCAAGTACAAAAATATGCATGGGAGTTTCAACTGGAGACTGACACAAAGGGGAACTGAAGTTGATAGCAGGGATTTTCACAAAAGTGAAAAGGGCAAAGTGAGAGAAGGGAGGGAAAAGCTTGAGTAGAAATAGGAAAGAGAGCAAACCCACCTCAACCACCACACAGCTTGCTGACTACAGGAATAACTGAGGATTTTCTGGGTATAATGCAAGGCACTTCTTCCAAAAGAAAATCAGGTTCAAGTCTCAAAAATCCCATTGCTGAGATGAACAGATGAGATAACTTTTAAGCAACATCCGTAATACATTTGTGTTTGTAGCCATACATAAACTGAGGCTAAACCAGGGCTAAATAAAGATGCTGAATTTCAGCACAGCACACTGTGGCAAACAGTAAAGCTGAAAGAAACAGGTACAAGGATAAAGCAACGCAAGAAAAGCTGCAGAAAGGAAATTGAAATTGTTCAAAGATAAATTCAACTACGCTTCTGTCAAGTATTATAGCAACAAAGGTAATAACATTGAGAGGAGGCCAATGTAGATAAACAGTAAAGTACGGCAAATAATCAAGGTTAAGAGACAGGCATAGGCATAGCATAAAAATACTGGGTATACAAAAAAATGTACAGTAGATATTGAAAAATGACAGTTGAAATGGTAGATCACAAAAGTACACTTGCCCAATGAGTTCTGAAGATAGAGATCTTTTCAAAGTACTTTAAGTACAGCAATTTGGAAAGAAAGGATTGACAACAGTAGGGTTTGAATGACTGCAAAGGTAGCTTTGACAGGAGAGGTAAACACAGTTATTTCTCCTCTGAAAAAGGACAAAGATCTAAGCACTGCAGTCATACTCCTTGTACCTATAGATTTGAGTTTAACTGGCATGCACAGATTGAGTGCTATGAAATATTCCATTCCATCTCCTTTTTAGTGGATTCCTTCCAATTTATTATACTGTGATCACACACACCCCCCTTATTGAATGACAAGCTCCAAACATCACAATGTTGAACCATATTTTTGACATTTGCCAGAAGTATTTCTGGACTATTTCTGGAAAGGACAATATAATTAGTTCTGGACTTAATTTAATCCTGCCCAGATAATGATAATGTCACAGTAATGACCTTCAGTCATAACTGTCAGCTCTCTGGCAATATCACTGTTTTGCTATTTGCCATCAGCTTACCTCGCCCTGCTTTTACCTTGGGTGTTGTGATATATTGGACTAGTGTGACAGCACATACAGTTATCAGATTTGCTATTGTATTAATCCATTCCTTATCTGGGATTAAATCTTTATAACTTTCTAAACAAGTAATCCTTCAAATATCATCAAAAAGTCAAAGCAAATCACATCAAGTCCTTAAATATAGTTTGCTACCATTTTTTATAAACCTCTACCAGATTACACAAGCCAGGAATATACTGGTTTTTCCTCTATTTTTTTTTTTTTTAACCTAACAGTTGTACATCTCTCTCCTTAAATAAGCACTCTGTTTTCTTCAGAGCAAGTAAATGCTCACCAGGGCAATCTGCAAAAACAGAACATTAGCAACGTATTTTGAAGAATCAGATTCATGGCATCATCTAAGAGGGAAGGGAAAGTACCTATTTGGTGATGAAAGTCTTCTTGTATGTGAAAACTAAGCATCCCAGGCCAATTGCTGCAGAGCAAACTGGGTAAATCCCAATTTCCTGCAGATATTAAGTGGTTTATTTGAAGATTTCTACTTCCTGTCCAGCTTCATAAAATTTCAGAAGTCTGATTCAGTTACCTGAGAACCTAGAATTTATTTCTCTCCAAGTTAAGAGCTGTTTATCACAAGGTCCCTGCAAGTATTTGGCTGTGCAGTGAAAGGCAATCCTAGAAGGACCATACAAAGATTTCTGATTCTTAACATAATGTCTTTAGCTCAAAAGAATACTCATTAGTATCTGTGAACTAAAATTCAAAGTTAGGTTTCCAACATTCACTACTTCTCCTCAGGCAGCTTTGAAGCTTACTTGTCAGAGCATCCACTGAAGGACGGCTGCAAACACAAGCAACACATGCACTTAAAATTCATGTTTGCAAGATTTTCCATTTTTGCAAGTTTTGACTAGATGCTCAGCCTACCTGCCTGGTGCTCTATCCTGCCTGTCTGTTAACAGGCAGGCTTGCATGCGTAGCTTTCACTGCTGTCCAAAATAATTAGGCAAGTGCATATCCAGTCATGTCCAAAATAGTTGACACTTTTTTTTTGAGCTGTCACCACTCCAGTGCTTCTTAAAAGCTTACTGTTGTATGTCTCTGTGGCAGATGCTTGTAACATGGAAGTTGCTAGTTTTTTTGGACAGTTGTCTATAGGTAATATGCAATGTGGGTCTAATATTACTTTTCCTTTTTAATCTGGCATAAGAAACAGGGAGCATAACTGCTGAAGAGATTTACTTTTCTTTCTGTGCAGCAGTGGTACCCTCCCCAAATCAAGTGCAGGACAAGGACATTCCACCTACTATCCAGACTTTTACATGCTGGAAGAAATACATGGTAATTTCATTTAAAAAATATCTGGACAGGTATGAAAGAATCACTTACAATTCATTTTTGGCTTGCCCATAAATTTCTTTACTCACACTGATTCAGCTGGAGGCCAGGCACTTACAGTGGTCTTTAATTATAAAAGTGGAAGTGAATCAACCCGAGATCCCCTAGGTTGAGTGTGCAGCACCCTCTAATGAATTTCTTTTCTCGGGCAGAGTAGATTCCTGGCTGTACCTTGGACTCTGCTTCTTGAAACTTGTGTCACCCCCTTGAGGAACCAGAGGGTTGCTCAAATCTTTATCTGTTTTGAGAGAACTGAACACATTTTCATTTGAGAAAAGTAACTAAGCACATAACCATGATTTAATGCTGTTTATCTGTGCAGTTTTTATCTGCAGTGTTTCATTTCTTGGATGTTTTAATGTGTTTAACTTTGTTGTCACACTGCCTGAGAAGCTCAGACTATAAACCGAACTGAATTATTTACCAATATGACTATCTCTTGAGTTCACTAAGAAAAGGTACTTACCTATAAGAAGTTGATGAAAAAGCTAGAAAGCTAGATTTTGTTCTTATTTTAAAAGATACTTCAAATGTCAGTTCAGAAAAAAGGCAGAAAATAAAGCATTTTCAAATAAGCAGACTAACCTGTCTCCAGATAACTTTCTATTCATAGACAGGTGCCTGAACAGATATTTCCAGCTTCAACTGCCTAACTGGAAAATTATTCCTTTTAAATCCACCTGTTCCAGCTTAAAACACAGTAGAACATCCTGAATCTGACATTTTAACATAAAAATATATTTTCAACTTAGATAGGAAACGTAATGAATTAACAGATTTTTTAATCATGTGTTGACAAATAGAAAACAAGAAAAACAGGATGCGGTGGATTTCTTCTTTCTTTCCTACTCATCTTTTCCCTATATTCCCATCCTCAAACTAGAAAATTACTTGTCCCAGAATCTCTCCAGACCCAGCACTAAGATAAAAAAGTTAGAAAAAAAAACCAAAACCAAGTCCTATGGTGCTTCAATTCTCATACCTCACAGACTAATTCTAGCCTTCTAAAAGGTTGCTCTGTACTGTGCTGGTCATTCTGCTCTTAAAAAAGGATGTTACAGAAACCATGACATTGCTATAGAAGACAATTATGCCAATACAAAGACTGAACAATCAGAGTTATTTGAAGTTGCCAGAAAGAATAAGTCCATTTTCAGAAAGAGCACAAATTGGAAGTGGACTTCACCAAGTTCTGCTTCTCATGAGAATAAAGAGCAGCACTAGGGCAGAAGGAGAGCCGAGGATAATGTGAGACAAATTGAATTTTAAGGGTTTTTATTTTTCATAGTCAAGTTCACAGAACTACTAGCTTAAAGAAAACCAACCACACACCACACACACAAAAAACCCCTGCACCATGAAAAAAGCTAACAAAAGCACACATCTGAATTCTTAACACTTACCTGGGAATAAGCACTGATTAATATTCACCTGATGCAGACTAAAGACAGCAGGTGGGGGTAGAATGTTTCCAACAGAGAGATGAGAAATTAGTTTCCCCAGAATCATTTCAGAGAAAACAGAAATTATGAACTACTTAACCACAAAAGTTAATTCTTTATCCCTGTGGATAACCAAAGCTTCCCCACACACCAAAAACTCTTTCTGGCTCATTTCTTTAATTGGGAAAACCCTAAGACCAAGCAGTAAGAAAAAAAAACACACCTGGCATGGCAAGCTACAACCATTGGCAACTAAATGTTTGGCCCTATCAACAAAAACCCTCATGGCTCTGCTGTAATTCCCAGGGCACCCAAATACACAAAAATCAGGCTTGCTCCGGGGTACTACTGCTGAGGAACTGGGGAATGTGAAATAACAGCTAAGAGAAGCATGTGTCCCTTCCCTGGTAACAACAGAAGCAATGCCAGCTCTCCCCATTTCCCCTTCTTGTTCGCTTATCATCCTAGCAGCAGTCACTTTTGCCTAAATACCTCTGAAATTGAGACATCTCAAAGGGCAGTGAGCAGGAGAAGGGACACAGCAACCACAGAATTAGATGCTATGAATGTTATTTCTATATTATGTTCATGTTGCACGGATTTCCCATCCAATACCAGTTTAGATATATAAGAGCACAAAGCTTATATACAAGAGCACAAATCTTGGATAAAGAAGCTGATTAAATGCTGGAACAGATGGCTCAGCTGCCAGTGACCCTCAGCTCAGCTCCCACTCAATTGGAGGGGGTACCAGTAGGGCTTGATGGTGTTTCTGGCTCCAGTAACCACAGGACAGCATCACCAGGCTAGTGACAGCACTGTATCCTAATATGCACAATGTACATAGACAGTGATGGAACTAGAGGAAAGCAGCATGCCATCTTCTCTGACCTCAGTTCATCACTGATCATGACTGTCTCTAGCACTGACCCACTACAGGAATTTTACAGGGTTAAAAGAGAAAGGGAACAGTCTGTGGAGTCTTTTGTTCTTTCATCCTTGATCTGGCACCTGCTGTCATTGACTAGTGGTCAATTCTTTAAGATATATCAGATGTATCACCCAGCTTCTCTTTGGTCCAAAAAGCTATTTGCAACTCTTCAGGAATGCTAAAAAAAATTCAATTAAATAAAATACTACCAAAATATAAATAAGCACTCAAAAATTAAAGATAAAGCCTAGAAATTATTCCTACTTGTGTCACAGCTGGGCAAGTCATTATGAGGCAGCTGGCAGCTGAGAGGCATGCCAACATCAATCTATCAACCTCCATTTTGCTATATTAGTATAAATCACAGGTCTTATGACTTGGATTTCCTACACTCAAATAAAAGGGTTTCAAACTGCTTGACATTCAGCAAATTTTCACCCTACCACCTTTACTTATGTTATATATTGACTTCTGAGGATCCACATTAACTGCAATTATTTTTTGATACTACTGAAAATCAGCTGAGAGATTTCAGTATACCTTGGGTGAGTATGCTGTTCAGTAGAGCTTTGGAGACAGAGGGCCAGCAAAGACACCTCATGTGTCACATGTTCAATAAACCAATTCAAAACTTGCTATTATTGTGCCCAGCATGGGAAGACTGACCACTCCAAAACACTCCCTAGAACAATCTGCAACACCTAAGAGCTGAGACACCTACAAGCATCCCAGTCTAAGACATGCACAGGGACAACTGTGTCATTTTTCTTGAGTAAGCTCACTAGCTTCAAGCTGTTTTTACTCCTGCATCTTAATTCAGAATCTCAAGCCATATCAAGAGTCTTGAAGGAAAATCTAGAAAATGGCAGGAGTCTTTGCAAGATAATCAGAGAAGTATCATGATATTCCATGTATCTGTGCCTACTCATTCTTGGCAAGGATTTCAGCTAAAGCTTTTATAGAGGACATTAACAGCAACTGGAAGACGACTTGGAAAACTGAAGAGCCAGCCACACAAAAAGAAACAGGGCTAATAAATGATTCTTGATCTACAGCACTTCCTAAAGCTTAATGCAGGCTGTAGATCCTGGGCAATACTGTTTTAATGACAAAGGCAAGGCTTTTCTGATGCAAATCTATGGAAGCACACTAAGAAGTCTCCTACTCTCATGTGCACTAATGCAGCTATGTGGTGCACATTAGGTACTGTAAAACACTGCATTAAAGCTCTAGTAACCTAACATAATACAATTACAGAGTTCTTAATGGGAAGAGACATTAATAATATATCATTATAGATCTAGTATTTCTCAGAGTGGCTCATTTTTAGACTGCTGATGTCCCATGTCTGCTGCAACAGTATATGAGAAAGGGGCCAGTTTTGAAAGTAGCGGTGGGTGATCTTTGATGCTTTCTGAAAAAATAGTTCAGTTTTCAGGTACAGCCCCCCTGCAAAATATATTCCTGATTACAACATCTACCTCAGATCTGTAAGTGACTAAACACTAACAACAGGCCATATGTAGTTTTAAGGATAAAAACTTGTACTTTCAAACCAATTACCCTTTCATTGCTTTGCTGTGGTTTGGGTCCTTGTCCCTGACTTAGAAACACATACAAGGGATGCCTTCTCTCTGCTCAAAGTTGTTTCCTTATTCTATGTGAACCTGTCAAAGCCTAGTAACACAAATACTGCAAATCAGTTCCCGCTCTGCATAGACAGGATCATACTCGAACATCTCATTTCTAGGTCTGGTGCCACATGCGGACTATTTTTGGATTGAACCACTGAAACAAAATGAAAAACATAGTTACAGAACCAAGCTGGCTTTACCACTGGCACAGAACCCACTATCTCTGCCTCAGGCTCATTCAACATTAAGCAAAATTCAGTTGGCAGGCAGTCAGATGGCATGGTTGAGGCATTAGTTTAATAATAGAAAAGTAGTCACTGCACAGTTCTTTCCTGCAGTTACTTCTGTTAATTGCACCAGAAAAATTGTTTTAGTTGCATTACTTTTTAATGTTTCCAGCTCTTACCAGTATTATGTTTCCAATATTCGTGCTATTATGTCTAAAGCAAAGGTATTGGTGTGCAGGTAAAAGGACCCTTTGATGGATCCATGTTATATTTCTGGTCTCCTTAGAGACTTCGCATGGCCTTTGGCAAGTCAATTTCTTTTCTCATCTATAAGGTAAGGTAGTAATATCACAGTAGCTCCCAAAGGTGTTCTGTGTTGCCTTAACTTCTGAATAGAAAGTGCTTCATAAATATTAACACCATCCAACAAAAAAGCATAAAATATCAGAACTTAATGATACAAGTGGATCTTATTCAGGATCTGGAAGATCAGCTAGCAGAAAGCCAGGCAGAGTCACCAGGGATGGGTCAAGGGACCCAGCTCCCAGCAAGTGGGTCTGCACAGGGTCCCAAGCCCCAGAGGGTAGGAGCCCCTGAGGCACAGGTGCTCAAGAGGTGGGTGCACAACAGCCAAGATGAACATGGACGTTCTCTGAAGAAAGCCAGGAGGACATGACCACCTCTACAAGAGAAAGTAGAGCTGAGGTTTTGCTGTTAACTGAATAGAATTACCCTCTTGCTATGCTCAACTGAAAAACAGACAGATTAAGGAGTTTAGCCCAAGGCTGGGTATTCATTGTGCTGGCTGCTGTTCTCAGGTGGATTTCATTAACTGACCACTGAGCAAAAAGCAAAATTTTGTCCCCCAGCCTCAGCAAGATGTTATGAATAAACAAAGCTAGAAAATTAGTGTTTTAACAGTTATAATGCTGTGATACAAAACCCCCACTTGAGATATGGTGGCTAATGATGGATAATTACTGACTAGAGGTTTTCATGCTTTCCTTCAGACCAACGGCTTGAAGCCAAGGCTTGCTTGCTTCTTCTCAATGCTAGTAACCACATAGCAAACAGAATTAAAATTTACCTCTTGATCTACCCAAAAACAGTATCGACATGTGCTGTATATTGCATTTAAATATTTTGCTGAAAATAGGTATTTAAATATTTATAATTAGGCAGAATTTATATTTTTTGCTTTTTATGGTTCCTTTTGCTCTCTACTCTTTTCTGACCAATACAGTTTAGCGATCGTGTTCAGTGCTAACATGTATTACTCATCACAGTCTAAAGTAAGCAAGGTGATTATTTTACAAGAGGAAAAAAAATGGAAAAAAATATTCTGTTTTTAAAAGAAACAGGAGTACTTCTGACTTCATGCAAAGCGTATAGGAGAAACTGAATTTTATGTCATTCTGCAAGGACACAGTGTGCTGGCAACAACATGATATTAATCATTGATGTGTCATCTTGATAATGATCATCATTGTCAATGGCATAGACTTGAGGGCACAGTCTTTATTTTAGACAGCTCCTATTGATAAGTAATTAGTTATGAACAGTAGAATATTTCTCACAAAACCTAAATTAAGCAAAACTACCTCAATAGGAACAGTGATGCAATGATTCCCACAAGCACACAACAGGTACAGCTCCTGTGCTTTGATTCAGTAGGTTGCCTGGATTTGTCTACAATTACATTAAAATTACATGACGTCTATAAGACAATGAAATATAAAGCTAAAGAACAAATACAGTAAGAACAAGGCTGACCACACCTGCAGCCTTGCTCATGCCACTGAATCAGTCTCATAACTAAATGCTTATTTAGCAATATCCAACAGAATATTCGCTATGTCGTGGATTCTCAGCTTAAATTCATTTAAAGGAATCAGGTATCATCATCTACAAATTGCTGCAATGAAAACCCAAACTTTAAGAGGCGCTACGAACATATTCAAAATTAGCTTCTCGGTTCTTCTGGGTTAAAAAGCAGAAAAACATTATTCCGAGATGTTTCAAATACTAAAACAAATCTCTGAAGCACAGAGGTTAAGATAATTTAAAAGCTCCTTCCCATTATCACCATTTTATTTGACACCAATTCCATCTGTATTTTTCAGAAGGCAACACTACATTCCCTCTCATTCCAGGGCAGGTAGCAGGTAAACGGGTCATAAATAGGTGTGAAATCAATATTAAAAAACCCAAACACACAAAAACCAAACACACCACACAACTAAGAAGGGTATATCTTATTAGAGGCACTGTAATTTGGGCAAGGGGTGGGGTTGGGAGGAGAGCAAGCAAGGAGTTTACAACACCCATTGCAGTCTCTGCTGTCACAGGGCTGCTGTGCTGAATAACTGCCGAGTCTTGCTATTCATTTCCTCAGACATTTTCCTTCATGTCAACAAGTAGGCCAGTTACACAGTTAGTGGATATAAAAGCATTAACTCCAGTGGAGAACTGTATTTTATCCTTCTTTCAGTCATCTTCTCCATGGCTGGGATTAGACTCTAGAGGTGCAATAAAAGGTAATTGGAAGGGAGGGAGTACAGAACAGCTTTGACAAGAAAAATCCCATGTACGAACTATCAGATGTTTCAGCCACTTGTATACAGTTTCACAACTTACTGCTCCACATAGATTTCCCTCCCAATTATAACTGATTCGACAGAAGTAACAGGGTAGAGTGATAGAGCACTTTCTGAAAGAAAAGCCAACTGCAGCACAACATGGCCTTTTGAGCCCAACACCAGTCTTTGAAGGGACAGATACACCTCAGCTGGGACTGCAGTCTAGAGGGAAACACCAGTTTCATAGATTTAGTAGACCAGAAATGGACATTGCCAAACCAATTCAAAGTGAACTTGTACAAATGGTTAGGACAGAAGCAGCAGCCTTGGGGTTTTCACAGTTTCATAATTCCCTTTAACAGTATTTTAAACTCTCCTGTTGATCCTGCCTCTGAGATCCAGTACTGGCTATGCAAAAACATCAGAAGTAGAGAAACATAACTCTGTAACTGTAGTCAGTAGTCTCACGGATGTGCTTCAAACCAGAAATACATGCTCTGGCAATCAAATACAAGTGCAAACACAGTCATCACCAGCCAGGCAGAGAACAAGCGCCATCACTCAGGGCAAGCAGCAGCATAGCAACAAGCTACCACATATAGAACTGTATTATAGGTAGTATTAAAGAAGAGGGGGAACAAGCATTTCATGAACAGGGATTTGTGAGGACAATCTGCAGCACAGATGGTAAATCAAAAGTGATCCCCCGTTAGTCTCCCGTGAGTCAGAGAGGTTCAGGGAAAGCAGCATTTGAGAAAGCAGGTTTACAGAAAGACATACGGGACATGAACCTTGAAAAAGCAGTCACTTAGCAAAATTTATTGCCTAGGGAATTTCACCAGGCTGTAAATTACACTTCTTATGAGATTCGATTGTGCACATATGTATGCAAGATTGAGAGTCACAAAGCAATCATACTCTTGTGCAGGTACACTAACTTATGATATGTGCCTCATTGCGTTTGCTGCAAAGCTTAGGAGGTCTACCATCCTATTGGCTCTTCAGAAAGAGCTTGCAAGCTAGAAACTTATCTATTATCTGATCACTTTATAAAATACGTTTTCTCTTCCTTAGATAAGCACCTTCCAGTCCTCCTGCCATATTATAAAATATCTGCACCTGCTTTAAATATTTAATGAAGGTATTCCTTGTAAAAGAATCTGTTTATGTGCACATTGCATTAAATATTTAAACAACTTATGGAAAAGCACTTAAAAGAAATCTTTCTAAATATTAATAGATTTTTCCATATCTTTTCTTAACTTCTTCCATCAAGAGCTATTAAAATCCATCTGCTTACGCTGCTATACTGGAGTATATATCTTGTAAGGGAATGCAGATATGTGGATAATGTAGCTGAAAAAAATACAAAATTGTGAATCAGACCCAAGACTGGGTAATTTTTCCCTATACTAATAATCTTCACACCTACACCACCTCTAGATAATACAGGCTAGATCTGGGCATCAGTGAAAATCTGAGCTGCATTCATGTAGGCCTGTAGGTAGGAGACGGCTCCATCTCATCACCATCAGAAGTCAGTCTACATGAGTTTACTGTATGGCTAATAGCCTTTTAAATTACAGTACAAAATGACAATAGTGTGAATGAAATTCTGATAAAAACACAGACAACAAAAATTCAACCCTGCTATACAAAACAGAGTGATTCCCCTTTTCTTACCAGAGTCCTACTGCATTCCAGTCAACCCTTACAGATGCAGGAACAGAATTTAACCCTAGGTATTTGGATCTGCGTTTAATAGCTTCCATTGGAGTACAGGCAAGTACATGAGAAGCTTAAGATCATCACTTCCAACAGCTCTGAATTAAAGGGGTTTTTTTTTTGCTGGGGTTTTGGTGGTTTGTTTTGTTTTTAAAAAGATAGTGTGACAGGGTTTGCTACCTCATTATAACACTGACCATTAAAACTGTTGTAGTTGTTCAAATCTCATGCTTGGTTTGAATATATTCAAAAGCCACAATATAGAATGGTTCAAAAGCTCCAGTACATCCCCCAAAACAGACTCCAAGACTTTAAACACAGATAAACCATCTGACACCATCCAAGAATCTCAGATCTTTTGTTCTAAAGGAATGGGCTCAAAAAGGTTTACTCATAACATGTTCACATTCAAATATTTACTCCACAAATCTTGACAAGACAATATAAACATAAACCTTAAAAAGCTTTATCCCCTAATGAAACTACTTCCAAGCTTCAATTAAGATAAATATAATGTCACTTACTGAAGCAACATTCATGAAGTGTCAGCCTTTTATGATTTCAAAAAGGCTAGTTACAAACAACCTATGTTATTTCTAAAATGAAGAAGCTTAATAATTTACCATTTTTCATAGAGTATTCTCATTCCACAAAACTTTATTAATAGATTTCCAATTTTTGTATAACTGGAAAATTGCTACCAAAATTATATTGGTTTGTTCTGGTAGGAACTGTCTTGTGAAGCAATGAGGATCCAGTTTTTCTTTCTATGCAGTTACTTACATGATTTTCACCTTTTTTAAACTTCTCTCACTACTAAACAGGAGTTTGATAATTTATTTGGTATAGCTAGTTCTAGGTTAAAGCAGATTTTCAAGTAGCTTGCCACTGTCTCACATAGGAACTAAAGGACTAGTGCTTAGAATTTTTTTTATTCAATATTTCTGCATTATATGTGGCTACAGTTAGGCAATGCTTTTAGTAATAAAGACTTCATACTTCTTAATTATAAAGAAATACACAGAGAAAAGTGACCAAAATTCTAATCCACATCCTTTATCATGCAACCTTCTCCGCAAACAACATGTTACTTGAATACTAAACTCTTCCCGGGCTACAGTGAGTTGATAACACCTACAACTAATTGGTTATATAGCCATCTAAGTAGGATTACTATGTACTGCTGTGAAACTTGACAGCAGGAGACTTGGTTCTGCAAATAAAATACCCATTTACAGAGACTTCTTTAAACCAAGGTGGTTTATGTTCTTCAGTTCTTTATACAATAAAGTTACAGCTCCGTACTTCTCTGTTGAACATTAAGACAGTTTAGGCTAACATCCATTGCTGCAGTACCATCTGCACAATTTCTCCCCCTCTCTGGAGAGTCAGATCCAGGACCCTAGAAGTTTGTATATTCTTCATGTGTTACAGAGCAATCCATGATGCTACAATGCCACATCTTACATGTGTAATTTGGAATTTTTCAACAACTTTCTCCAGCTTTTTTAGTCACTTGCATAAAATCCACTTCCATTCTTGGGAAAGTGTTCACATTTTTTGTTCCTGTGAACTACAGTTTCCACAAACTTTACTGTAGTCCTTCATATAATATTGTTAGAATTGTGGAGACGTTGCCTGATTTAGAGCACCAGGACACTTCTGTGTAGAACTGCACAGAACACAGGCTTCTGCAGAACCACTCATGTTGTTCTTCAACTGAGATAGATCTTTTCAGCCCAGCCCCTTCCCCCACAAAAAAATGGGTTACCACTACTAACATTTGCTAGAGTATTTTTAAAGGCCATATTCATAAGTTAACACGTCACTTTACTCCTGAAAGCATTACAAAAATTGTGCAAGGCTTAACTTAAGCATGTAGTACCTCCACTGCCAATCCTAAATATTAAAGTAAGACAAGCTCCCATGTGCAGACATTTATCTACAGACAGAAAGCAAAGTAACAGGCATTTTTCAGCTCTACTAGTTTATAAAAAGGGTGACATCTTCCTTCTCATTCTTCACAAAAAAGCCGGGATCCAGTATAGCCAAATGATTACAATAACAGGGCTTCAAAAACAAAACAAAACCCCCACAGGCAAAAAAAAATCCAAAACCACAAAACCACCCCCCCCCCCCAAACAAAAACACCACCACCAGACAAAATCTCACCAGGATAATGGTTTACCTTGCTGAACAAGGAGTCCACTTTCTATGCTACCTTTTGTATGTTTCAGGACATCTTGTCTACTCTACAGCTTACTAGCCAGCTAGTTATCTACTATATTGTACTACAAAATGCAATAGAACTGTTAACGCACCTCTGATGTTGAGGTGTACTGGTGGGACAAAAAGCCAAACACACACATACATGCTCCCAAAATACTAGTACTCTGTGTTACTCTCGCAACTTTTCCTTTGAACTACAATTGTTACAGCTTTTTTTTTTTAATAAAAATATGTATTAAAGCTTTAATGTCCTTAAATTATCTTATCTCAGAATTACCTCTTAAGCAAAGAAGCATGGTCCAGTTGCTCTATCAGAAAATTGTTGGTCTAGAATTCAAAATGTATTAATGGACCTAAGAATACATGTAAATGTAACCCTGACTAAAGGAAAACAAACTCTATTTTGTAGTGGTTTATGTTACTGTTGGGTTTGGGGGTTGGGGGGTGCTTTTTTTTAAAGTATCTTAGACATGTCAATTAGTTATTGTGTTTCAACTAGTATATGACCTCTTTAGTCTTCAAAGCATCAAAATATCGATTATAATTAAGATGCATTCCTATAAAAGAAAGCTATAGTCATTAAATTTTATAAGACACTAATTTTATCCTAAAATGAGAAAATTAATTAAGCTTTCTTAATCAAGAGCCTGCTGTAATTAATGCCTTGAAACATATATCTGAATATAACACTAACTCAGAAATCACCGGATTTTATTGCTTCTGGAAAAAAAAAATCTTAACCAGGTATGCTGATCAGTAGAGTCAGTAAAAACATATTCGTTTCACAGAACACTGGAGTTTGGAGCAAGCAAGACCATGTGCAGGATATACTATGCGCTGTGAAGTATCTCAAAAGCATTATTTGCATTCCAGTGCTATATTTGAGAAGCAAGTGATCCTGTGGCATTGCTGGGAAAATTCCCTGAATTAAGATAGAAACTCAACAACCAAATAATTCAGCTACGAATGCCAAATCCAAAACTCTTAATTATATAAACTTGAGTCGGTTCATTACTGAACAAGCATGTTTCCTTTAAACATTCTTTATGTGATTGCTATGAAAAATAAAAAAAAAATACATTTCACACACCTGAGTTTTCTACCTATTTTGATATCTGACTCTTAAGCCTTGTGGTTCATCCTTCAATAGACTATCTTTGAAGAAATATATGCATTGAAGAAATAGCTGAATTTAGTTTTCTTAAGTTCTTATGAACAGCAATAAGTGGATAAACTTCCCATCAGTGTAGGGGGGGAAGAGCAGAACAAATCCCATGCATCAGGATAACTAGACAGACAGCTCACAGCTTTTTTTGCCTTTCAGTATATTCACCCTTATTCACTTGTTCATCACTTCATTAAATAAGCTGAACATGCACTGAAGGTAAGTCACTACAACCTCTGGTTCACAACAACCCTGTAAAGGGATATCCTCATTCCAGTCACACTTATGTCTGCATGAAATTCCTGTGAAGCCAGGTGCTACATGAGTAAACTCAAAAGAGAAAAAAAAAAAGGTTTAATTCCAGTACCAGTTTTAGGATCTGACTGGATTTAAAAGATTTGGCACTTGAAGTTCTGAAAACAGAAGTGTGCCAAGTTGCTCTTTACACTGATGAGTGTTCTGAATGCTACTGGCAGTGGCATTCTCATTGAATTGCATCAAAATATTTAATAAGATATTTTAAGTGAAATTTAACTTTTCTTTTTCTTCCCCAGTCAGCATACATGTATATCATACATAAGTGAGACACAGGAGAGAACTCTATATGCCTTACCATCCCAGTCACTCTCAATCAGCTCAGATATTAATATAGTGTACCATTCTCTTTACAAGTTCTGCACCTGTCTAGGTAGAAGCACATTGAATACACTGCTAAATACTACTAGAACAAATGATAGCCTCAGAACTTTTTTAAAATTACTACAGTACAACAATAGCATGATTCACCATGCATTCATGGTGTTATATACAGGGAACACATTTGTCTATTCTAAGGCTTCATCTCTCCTTCATTAACAGTGCTCTGTCGAGGAACCGCAGCCAGAGGATTTGCAAGAAACAAACAAGCCTTTCCCTTCTCTACTAGAATACCACTTAACTAAAATACCCAACCACCCACTATTTTCACTCAGGTACTACTACATCCCATAATTTATCTGTTAGAATACAATAATGTTCTCATGCTATTCTGTTCCTAGAAGGGCCAACAGCTACCATCATGCTGGTTTTGGTACCCTGTCTAGCAACCAGGACTAACATGTCAAGTGCCCAGCCTGTAGTTCACGCTGCTGGTAGCCACGCTGTGCAACAGCAGCCTGTGCCTTAAGTTGTAGCTTTACAACAACAAATAGTGTTGTTAACTTCAGCAAGTTGCATCAAGTTCTGACAGGACCCTCAACTCTATATGATGGAGATGTAAGTCAGGCTTTGGGGTACACACAGGTGGCACATGTTCCCTGAAGGCAGAGTCACACGCAGAAGCATCCTCTGAAGTCAGAGGAAAGCCTGCTCAGGAGATTAGGCTCAGAGTGTGAATTAAGGTAAAGTTGGATTTGATCAGAGAATGGCCATCCACATTTGAAATACAATGCAGATTCATCTTGCTCAGTTACAAGTAGATTAAGAGTAATTAATCAACACTGAGAAGGCAGAGCTGCAACATATCACACTGCTATAACCAGGAAACTCAATTAGCATTTCATCCACAGTCTGTGGAGCAAAGAGAGGCTGTCTTTTTTATTTAAAACAAATAAAGAAAAATCACCACGCAAATTTAAAAAAACCCGCTTATAACCTGAAGATTTTGGGGGATTTTCTGTACACCTATACTCAGTAGAAGGTTCCCCATCAGTCCCTGTTAAGGCATATACTGGTGAGTAATCCCAAATTCAGCTGAAGCTGGGCTCCCCATTCCACAATTGCAATTCTTGGTGAGCTTTGCTTTTCTTATTTAAAGAACATTTGTTATTGCAAAAGTTATTTCAGTTTAAGGTAGAACAAAGAATCCTTCTTTCTGCTAGCTGTAAAAGATATGAAAGACAAAGCATGACTTTTAAATATATCTCTAGTATGATTGACATATAGCCTTATCTGTTTAGGATGCTAGAAGGTATAACATTTTGGAACAAGGAGCGTTAGGCTCATCTTTCACAATGAAGTTGAGATTTCAAAGTGTTTATACAGATTCATACTTCAAAACTCAGAAGTATTTTCAAATTACAACAGCTACAAGAGATGAGAGATATTGCTAACATCAGTTAAGTAGAAATAATTGTTTTAAAAAGCCTAGCCACAAAAAAATACAGTTATTTCATAAAACTTAAGCTCTGGAGCTTTTAAAACTATTCTAGGTTTGCAGAAGTTTTAAACTCTTCCTAGTGAGTGCTTATGTTTTGAATACGAATTAGTTGACTATAGTAGTCATGTCTATGTATTGTACCTTCTTTCCCGCAACAGATGATTGAAATCCTGACATATCACATCACTAAGAACTTTCCAGCAGGATATTTTACGTAAGTCTAAATGAGTCAGAAGATTATTTTTTTTCAACCAATTTTTAAGGAGGGGAAAAAACCCCAAAACCCACAAACACACACCAATACTACTACAGCTGAATTTTCTCCAATGTATTTTGAGAGAGTTCATATTAAGAATTTAAAGAATGGCTTTGGTATTCCATTCCCAGTTGCTAATTTATTATCTGGAGGAAGTCACATGAGCCTTCAAGGAAATATTGATGAAAAAGGATCTGTCTTAGCTGCATGGAGTTTAATTGACTTTTCAGTCTTGCAACAAGAATGCATTAGTATTATCTATGCCTCCATTTAACCATCAGCCAAATAGCAATCATTGGAATAAATTAATTTTCTACACTGACAAGCAAATCAGAACCTCACATTCCTTTTGTAGACTCATTTCTCTGTTCAGCAGGAACCCTGGTAGAAACCCATAAGACCACAATCCTAGACAAGATCATGCGGGATTGCTCAGAGGGAAGGGAGAAGACTGCCTAAGGGCCATCACATTTACCCATCTGGTTATATTCAAACAAATAATTCTTGGTTGTTTCCTCTCCCAAGGGCTTAGGGAAAGTTTAGCAACTTCTACCGGAGGTCGTTATGACCAATTAGAAAAAATTAAAGGAAACACTGAGTACTAATGAACCAAGTTATCTCATCTGATTACTTTCAGTCTGGAAGTGCAGGAGCCTGTCTCAATAGCAGCAGCCTCAGGTTACATCCACATTGCACATCTCTGATCAAGCCAGCCAGGAAATGCTCAGCAACTAGCATATTTCATTGCAACATTACCAGCTCTTTATTTTTTGCACTACCAATAATCTTTAGAGCTATGAAAAAACAAACAAACTCACTCACTCAGCAGTCATCCCAGGGAACAGGTCATCTTCCAACACTACTGCCATTATTACCATCACCAGCCACCAGCATCAAGAGGTTAAAAAAAAAAAAAAGACTGCATTAACATAAATTTAGCAAGTTCTAGATGGATTGTGAAGCAGACCAGAACATTTCTTCACACAGTGTAAGTGTTCTTCACCCATCTGTTGGGTTTAGGAATCCATAGGGAAGGAATCTCAACCAAGCAGCAAGTCCTCTGAAATTTCACATTTCTCACAGCACACTGACACTTCAGTCAAGCTGGAGACCAGCAGTAACCAGCCAGACTTTTCCAGAGTTGCAAGGTTACAAAGTTATCATTGTTCAAATCCACACAACTCCATTTCCACAACAAGAAATCCATTTGAGGAGGCGGCTAGCATTCAGCTGAAGAATGGTATTTTACGAGTGCATATTGCCAATCCTTAGTTACATCCCTCTAGCCTTCAGCAAAACATTATACTTGAGATAAAAGGGGAAAGATCACAAAGCCTAATTGAATTAATTATTGTAAACGGAAAAAGCAAAATAAAACAAATTATGTATAGAAGGTTTTGTTTTCCCAGTTGCTAGTTTATTCAGAAACCTACATGCTTACTGTGATAGTCTAAAGAAAGGATGCCTCTAGAATTGCAAGGCATATTTGGAACTAAAGAAAAAATGTTTGGGTCATAGGTGTAAGAGATTTTCACTTCACACTTTAAAGGCAGCCTGCAAGGCTGAAGACAGTTCATGAAGATGGTTTGCAACAGATGTGGACCATCAGGAACAAAAATACTACTGAATGTAACTTTATTAGACAACCTTTATTATGCCAGCTTACTTCTACTGATCTTATGACAAAGTCGAAATGTCATATTAATCCATTTGTAAGCAGTTCGACAAATTCCAAACATCAAAATAACAAGTTCCCCTTGGCACTAGAGAAAATGAAAAGGGTAGACTCCATCATCTAGCAAAAAGTTAACATCACAAAGTCATGAAATTACAGCTAAATAAGTTTTGCTTCAATGGTTGCTCGTTAATATACTGCCTCAAGATAAAAGACATTATTTCCTAAGACACATCTTAATTTTTGATTAAAACAAAGCCAGACATTCTTTGCAGTAAGCTTATTGGGGGCCACAGCTTATCTGGAAGTTTCCACCAATTCACATTCTTTACAGCTCCTCCTCCCCTCCATCATCATCTTAAACTTAGGTAGAACACTAGGTTTGAGGAAAGTCTGATTTACTTTTTTTTTTTCCCCTTGTACAACAAGGCAGAAATGAAAGTTGCTAGGCATGAAAAATGTCCTAAATAATTTTATAAAGGTGCACTTCCTATTTTATAAGGATCACATACACTGACAATAGGTACAAAGAATTCGCAAACCAGAAATGAAATATAAACCTGTTTTAAATAGTGTATATTTCTTTACAATTCAATCAGCCTTCCAAACAAGAAAATAAATTAGCTAGCCAGTATATTATCTGCCTAATAAACAGATTGATATTTAAAAATGATGAGCCAAACTATGGCTTCAATATCCAAGCTAAAGTGCACTTTAGAAGCAGTCCAGCAACCACTTCCAAGACCTTATGTACATAATACTATTTATGGTATCTGATTGCATGCCACAGCATAACTCAGTCACATCGTGCTCTTGATATCAATCATATAGGATAAGAACAGCATAAAACTAACCTTGAAATTCAGTACAATACTTTTGCCAGATTACACAAAAGAGCACAACTCCCATCAAGCTTCAGTAATAAGTGGGGCTTTATTTGAAGTAATCACATAGATTCAACATTGAATGGAGCATCATGCAGTAAGACATTGACACATTGTACAAGACAGATCAGCTTTCACAAGGAAGACATTCATACTTCAAACTTACTTAATGCCAGGGTGGGTTTTTCCCCAGCTGATGACTGCAAAAAAATCACCACTTTATTCAAGTCAGTAATTATTTCTACCTTAAAAAGGGAGAGAGGACAAGTGTTGAATTGAGCTCTCTCAATTTGAGATCCAAATTGCAGGAGTCTACTTTAATGAAAATAAACCCATTACCTTTAAATGTCCAACAAGTCTTACCGTTAATCACAAGATGTGTGTACTTATCCAGAAGCCAGAATCAGCAGTCATACAAAAGAAAAAGCCCATATACCTGTACTTAACTAGCTAAAATGCTAACTGTTTACAAATGTTGCATGTCTAAAGCTAGTTTAAGAAACATAAAATGTTTCTTTACATTTGCAATATCAGAACTTCTTAACATACAAAAATACTGTTGCTGAGGCAACAGTACACACAAGACAGGCAATACAAACCCAATACATATTTAGAGAGCAAGATTTTAAATGTAATATCTTAACTAAACAGCTGTTTAGATGACCTTTTACCATTGCTCAAAAGTGAGCATTTTTTATTTTAAAGAGACTACTGCTTAACAGGAGTTAAGTTTTGAGACATTTTGGTAATGCTTTTAGGAGTGATTTCCCTCCCCCACACAGTTCTATTCAGACTGAAGTGACTGAGTACTAACAGAAGCTGCAAGTGATTAGCACTTCTGACAAGGACTCATGTCTTTTAAATACATAACTAGGAAAAAAAAATCCACTTGACTATATTCTGCTTGGTAGGCCCAGCAAATCTATGTTCTGAAGTGGGATGAACAGGGGGATGTTGCTACCACATCACTAGCAGCTTTTGTCCTGCAATTGCTTTGCATGCTACAAGTGTCCCACAAAACCACAGCTAAAGAGGCAAGGCCAGGAATTAGAGTTTGAACAGTTTATATCCACATTTGAATTCTGTTTCATTCAGAGTTACCAGCACAGTATTTTTCTCTTTAGATAATATGAAGTTATATGCAAAGACAAATTTTGTATGTAAAATAATTATGTATAAATAGAGATATATTTATTTCAATCCATGCGTACACTTATGACTAATGACCCCGTACTTTCCCTCATATAGTAGCTTGGCTCAGCCTCTAAAACCCACTTTGGACAAGATCCACAGTTGTTCCCACACACTGCACTTTTAGGGATAAAGATATCACATACAAATCTCCCTTCACTGCAAGCACTTGTGATTCATCAGCATCAAATCTCCACCTTCAGCAGCCACAAAAGTATTTCTTTTATTTTTTTAAGGGGATCCAACTGTTTGCAGCTAGGGTAGCAATGTCACACAAGCATGCTACCAAACCTCACACAGATTCAGCCCAGATATCACTTTTTTCTTCTTGCCCAGAAGCACTCCATAAATGCCATTTTGACACTTCCTGACAGGGAGCAGCACACACATTTGGGCATGGTGAATTCCTTGTCCTGGCCCCCTGGCACACTTGCATCACGATGCTCAGCACAGCAGAGATGTGCTGGCAGACGAGGTTCCCCAATCAGCAAGCTACCACACCTTGTATACAGCACAGATGCTTTGTTACTCGGAACGATTAGTCAATTCATTTGTTTTCCCACCAGACATACTGCTCATGTTCACAAGGCATCATCACGTGGAGGAGCAGTGGGACATGCTTCGGCCAAACAGGCAGAGCCCAGTCCTGTAGTGGTGAACGCAGGGAGCTCTGTGAGGTCTCCAGGTGTTTGAGGGAGAGAGAAGCAGCCACTCAAGTGATCCTGTTTGGGATATGTACTAACAGCACTAGCTACCAGCAGCTTCCATGCCGATGAAGCTGGGGGAGGGCAGTGGAGCAAAGAGGAGAAAGAAGGGAAAAGAACCACTGTATGTCTATTTAACCACTTGTACTACCATTATAGATTGTATCTATACCTTTTTACAGCATTAAAGTAAAATAGGAAACCAAGTGTCCAGGATTTACACTTGTTCAATACTGCTTAGTGTTCATTTCTGAGAATTGCTTGTCTGTATATTAAGACTGTCATCTTCTAATCAAAAACTCAGGTCACGCAACTTAGTAGAAAGAAATGTAGAAAGGATCAAGACCTTACACACAAACCTTGAACCACACCAAATCATTCTTCTAAGCAAAGTCATCCTGTCATAACAGCAGTGTGCATCAGATCTGCATAGTTTTTAATAGGAGTTAAGAACAAATGAAGCCTTAAGGCCTTTTTCTAAAGGCTGTGTATGAAAATGAAGAAATTAGAGGGCTTTTTGTTGCTAATCATGACTACAGTTATTAAGTTCTGCAACAGTAATAGTAAAATCTGTAACTTCATTAAATTGATGAAAGTCTTTTTTTATTGCAGAAAAATGTTCTCTGCTTTGAGTTGTATTTACGTGGGTTTTTAAAATGATTCTTTTTATGTAGTAAGCATACGGATGCATTTGAGACTTGACAGTGGTACTTTACTGTACAGTCAGGACAGAAATTCTAGACACTGGAAACTACAAGTTCTTCAGAGAAACTGAATCACAAAGATAGGTTTCATTAAGCTCTGCAACATCCATTTCCCTAAGCATGGTCTCTGTGTGTTCAATGAGCATGACAGCAAGTACAATATATTAAAGATTCACACTTACTATACTAGCATGTTTAATAATGGTTTGGGAAGTGACTGCAACGTGTAATATGTTCATATTTACAGTTGTTTTACACTGTCTTTTTTGAAAACACCAACTTAACAGCTGCCTGGATCAATCTTGAGACTCAGATTCTGGTTTAGCAGTGATATTTCAGAATTGCCACCATCCCAACTCAGAACAAAAGGAGGATGCTCAGTCTCACGCCAGCAAGCAACATGGTGGTCCATCAGGTCTAGGGAAAGGCCAGTTCAGATGGCAAGCATTAAACTGAAGAACAAGGTAGAACATGTCCTTCTATTAAGAGAAGATTCACAAATGAATACTATTATCGCCAGAAGGGACCATGAAACAGATGACTGGACTGATCATTTATGACAGGCTCTTAAGCACTGAATCCAGTAGCTTGCATTTGGATAAATTTCAACTTAAAAAGTACCAAGTGCTGCATCAAACATCTGTAGAGATGGAGGATCTATCCCTAGAGGTTAACTATCTTCCCTGCTCAAGATATCACATGCTTTAATTTGAACTTGTTAGCTATCACTTCTGTTTTGTTATGCCTTCCCCTGCAAGACTTTCAGCATCCAAGATTTTCTGCCCATGAATATACTCAGCACAAAGTAAAGTCACTTCTGTAATCTCTCAAAAAAGGATTTAATAAGTTACTGGCTGACCTCCATAGAAATTCAGCTTAGATCTCATTTTCTGTGGATATTCTTTTTCTTAAAGATTTCTCATACTAGAATCAGCCATACCATACACAAGAGTCAAAAATAGCTTTCCTACACCTATTTCCCTACATCATCGTATTACGAGCACATGCTGAACAGAGCCCTGTAGTGACCACTAAATTCTTTTCTAACGCAGCCTCTCTCTCTGGCAGCACTGCTTACATTCCTATCCTGAACTCTGCATTTGCATGAATCTTCTTCGGGCACCCAGGCAACCCAAGCCATTCTGTATTAGTGAAAGTGAAGAATGAGGAGTTAGTTTTGGAACTAGTAATTATCCCAGTGGAGATGTAACAGGGATAACCCAATTCCACTACAATTCCCCTATGGCAACTTCTGCAATACAACCATTTGGTGGGTTTAAAATGATCTACTAGGCATTTTATTGCCAGTACTATTTGTGTGTGTGTTGTAATATACTGCACAAGAAAGAATTTTTGACAGAGCCTGCTTTCCCTTAAATTGTGCTAACAAGCTTTAATTCTAAGATGTTATTTTGTCTTTAAGTAAATCTTCATAACTTCTTCCAATTACTTTACCTAGAATCGACAGCAGGATGACTAGATTAATGCTATCTGCATCAGCCCATTCACCTCATTAAAATGTTGGTGCTCTGAGCTTTTGAATAAGATCTCAAAAAAAATTGTGTGGAATATTTTTATATGGCAAGTACGTCAACATATTCTACCTTATCTTTTCTTCTGGTTTCATGAAAAGGCAAAACCTACACCTACCAGAGGTCTTGTTTTTTTATCCAGGAAGGCAAAAAAAAAATAAAATTAATATAAACAGAATTAAAAACAAGCAGGGTATAATCTCTTTTAAAGCTCCTTTGGTATCTGATGCCCTAAATCACCAAGGACTTACTGCACTAGCTTCACTTTCAGTCACCAAGAACTTCCCTACTGGATCACAAAATCCTTTCTGCAAGCCTAGGAAGTGTCACCTGAAAAAATTCAGCCTCCTTACCATTACTATATGGTTAAGAATGCTATGCCAGCATTTCACTCCCAAGAAACCTTCTTAAGACTTCCAATTCAAAATCGTTCAAGGTGAACACGCATCCAAACAAATGGAGCATTCCAACTCCACAAATGCATTACCTTGGTAATAGGTTACAGAAAACAAAATTAATCCATCCTCAGGCTTGCAAACGCTATCTCAACCAAGTTCTTCTCAGCTTATTTGCCTGAACAGTTGTTACACACACACATACATTATATATTATATTTGTCCCCAAACCCATAGTCAGATTCTAAGCAATGCATTTCAAAGTTAGATGATAACAATGAGAGAGAACCAGAAGTAAGAGATCACTGTGAGGTATATTGCTGGAAAAAAAAAAAAAAAAGAGGTATACCTGTGATGAATATCACTATGGAAATTGAATTTTCTCATCTCTTCAGGCTTATAAACATCTGGGACAATTTTATGATCCTTAAACTGATCCTGTTTCTTATTCGTCATAGAGAATAAGCCAGGGAATTGTGTCCAATTAAGAAGTACGAATGTTCCATGGCTGCTGCTAACATTTAAATTTTAATACTGCTTTATAGCAGGAAACTGGAAAAACATTTTAGAGACATTTGAGATCTTACACTTACTATGATACCATACACCTAACATATTGCCACTGAAGTTGATTTGGAAACAGACTTTCCAAGTGAAACAGAGAATATAAGGGATAATTAGGAAATGCATAGGTAACATTTTCTGGCTAGTTTTTCAGAAAGTGTCTGTTCTCAATTATGAATTTTTAAAATGAGAAATCAAACCGAACATTTAAAGTAGTTACTAGCTATAGGGGAAAAAAAATAAGAGGGAGAAGAGGGCTCTCTCAGCTCAGAATTGTAAGCACCTAGTAACAAAGTTATTAACTGTAACTTCGCTTTATAGAAATCATACAGACATTAAAATATTATTAATATTCTTTTTTGTCCACCTTCATGTTCTTTCATTTCCAACCAGCAACTGCCCAGATACACCATTATACACTAAGAGAACAACCCATTACATGAAAAGATTTTTCCTTTGTGTTGTACTCATCCTTCATTTTATGCCCCCCAAACTGTAAGTGAGCCAAGTACGGAAGAGAGAACACGTGCTGTTGTAAGAGGTAACACAACCAGCCTAACCAGGAATGACTATGGAGACAGCTCAAACACGTTTCTCCTTCACATTCTCCTCATGCTGCAGAAGCTTAGATAAAAAACATCACATAGGAGCCAAAAGCAGGTCTCAGAAAGAAAAACTGAGCAGCCACTCAATCCCACCACTTACTACTCCCACCAGAGCAATACCCATACTTTTAAATGCTGAACTGAAGAAGAAGCTGTTTACATAAGAAATGCAGTAGGCTAGCAGCACTAGAAGAAACACAAGAGCACAAGATCTCCAACCCAAGAATTGCACAACTGAGACTTCACTTCGAAACCACCAAATGTTGCTACAAGAGTGTCTTTACACTACCAGAGTAAAAACATTCACAAAATCTATCACAGAAAATGTTAAGGTCTGCTTACTACCACCTCAGCACTTCCAAAGTTAAATTTCCTGTAGCAGCCCTAATTATTGCATAATGTGTGGCAAGTATTTATTGTTGTTTCTTAAAACAAGTACAACACAGAAAATCTTCTAAAAGTCATTTAAGTCTGTAAGGACCCCATTATTTTAAGGCTTGTTTATTGGGCATGCACACACATCTTCAAGAAGAGTTAATTTGTAGCTCCACGTATACTTGTCCTGCAAATGAGTAAATGCTGAATAGTCTATAAATACCTTTACTACCACGGATTTGGTTTCTTTCCAGGACCAAGCAAAAAGAGCGCAGGCACCTGAAACTTTATCCTCTGGGGGAGCGTTACAGCTGCTTCCATTTACAGCTTTAACGACCTGCCCCGCTAACACAAGCGGCACAACCATCCAGCCCATTTACCACAGCCCAAGGTAAGGGACACCCGGGGCGGGGGGCGCACGGCGACACTCGTGCGTCGGCAGAGGGACACAAACGTCGCTCCTGTCACATTGCGATGCACGATCCGCCCAGCGAGCCGGCAGACTAATCCCTTCTACGCTGCAGGGCGCAAGGAAAAGTTGAGCTAATCAAAAAGAAAAAACACCTCCAACGCACACACAAAAAGCTCGCCGCCGTCCCCGCGCTCCCCCCGAAGCGCTGTACCGCCCTCCCCACGCCGGGGCTGCGCTCGACCCGCCTCGCTCCGCACTGCCGCCCCGCCGGCGAGACCCCCGCTCACCCACCCGTCCCGCAGCGAACCCAGCCCGGGCGAGCCCCGCGCCCGCCGGGAGGAGCGGAGCGGTGCTTACCCGACCGGCTGCGGATGATATCGCGGAACTCATCGGCGGCGGCTTCGTCCACCCCAGCGGTAACGGAGCCGGGACGTCCCGTCTCAGCCATGCCCGAGGAGCGCGGGGCTGGGGGGAGAGAGAGAGAGAGAGGCGGGGGAGCGCGGCCGGTCCGGGGCGAGGGCGGAGGGAGCCAGGGACGGGCCGGGACAGGTGCGGCGCCGCCCGCCCTGAAATAGCGCCGAGGCGGTGGCTCCGGCTCCGACCCCCCCCTCGCCCCCGCCCCGAGCGCGGTCGATGAGGAGCGGAGCAATTAGCGAGGAAGTGGCCCCACGAGGGGCAGGAATGACGGGGCAGCAATGACTGGGCAGCTCCCACAGCACCGCCTGCGCGGTAGCGTGGGGAACGGGAACTAAGGAGCTGCATCACTGTGGGGCGAAGGATTTCAACTTTTTGGGGGCGACTTAGGGAGCCGTACATCGCTGCGGACCTCCTCCCGGGCAGCGCGGGTCCCCGCGGAGGACCCCCACGGCAGAAGAGCCCCGCGGCCCCAAGGGCTGCGCGGGTTTGGCGACACCGTGTTACCCAACGCGGGCTGGAGATGCCGGCTCCGCACCCCGCGGCTGGGCCCCGGTAGCTCCTGTAGCCCTGCCAGGCCTGGGGAGCAACCGTGCCTGCCCCGGCGGGGCTGGGGGCCGAGTCTCGGGGAACAAAAGAAAAACGCGCCGGAGCTTGTCGTCTTCCCCCTCTTATGTAATTCATCCTTGGAGGGGTGAGGGTCCTGCAGACCTCATCAAGCGGCACTGCCCGCACCGCAGAGCAGCGCTCGGCTCGCCCAGTCCGGCTTCGAGGACAGGGCATACCTTTGAAGCCACCCGAGTTGACAGCTCATTGATACCTGCAGGCTCGTCAAATCTTGCATCTGTCTTTAGCAAGACAGGACACAGAAAACATCGTGTTTGAAATGGAAAAGGGGTGTCTTCATTCCCTGTCATCCCAGTCAAGGGACAAAACGCTTCCCGCTGGTGTTGCTTCCTTGCACCCTTCCATTAAATGTCAATTTGGTCGGCTGCCTCCAGCCCACCATTATTCCTTTCTCTTCAATTTTCTCTCCACACTGACATTCAGGACTTGGCTTTTATACTCAGTTTTCCTCACCTCACCAGGCCCTCAAGTAGCTTTCATCACCTCATGGAGGAAGCAACCAGGCACAGGAAAGAAATGTGCTGGGATGTACTTAAATACCCCTCTCCCTATGACAGAAATCCAAGCTCTTAAGAACTGTGCCTTCAAATATGGACACTAAGAAGGCAGATAATCACCTATTTTTACTTGTTAGTTTACAGGACAACAATGCAGCATATTTAGTACAAATTTAGCCTAACTGCTTCTCAGCTTTAATACCAATTCATAGATAATTCATCAACAGATACAGAGGGACAGGAAATTAAGGATAAGCTGCAGAAAGAATGTATGCTTTCATTTGTACTTTGCATAGATTAAGGACTTGAATCTCCATGCATGCCAGAGTATATCAGAAGATATTTACTTGTCTGAAGATAAGAGAGTTAAATAGAATAAAATAGATAAAAACTAGGTAAGAAAACCAGGTCAGAGACAATGAACAGTTAGAGGAAAACTTTTTATAGGCAGTAAGGCACATGGTGGTAGTCAGACCCGGAGGAAAGGGGCTTGTCCCCGTGTGAAGCAGTGGGGCACATGCTTCACACAGGTGGTGTCTCATGGCTCTGTTCTACCCTCTTGTTGTTTGCAAGAGTCTTATGAGATGAAGTAGGTGGGAAGTATTTTTCAGCTTTGTTTGTTATGATCAGTGTTTATTACTCTAACAAAGTGAGTGGGAAAAGAATGAAGTATTGCCAGCCTTAAATAATAATAAAAAACCACAACATTACTCAGACTCAGAAAAGGCATGAAATTGTCCTCAGATTATTCAGGGAAGAGATATCATATTTCTTTGTCCATATTCCCATTTTCAGTTCCCTCTGGTCACCCCTGGTGTGTGCCAACTCGCACAAAATTCCAGTGATGCAATTTTGGCTCCCACCACAGGGGCTCTTGCTCAAAAACCTGACTGAGATCAAATTGCAGGCTGGGTTACAGCACTACAGCTAGCGAGGGGAGTCTGTAGTTTCTGCTTCAATGTCATCATTCTGTTTAATACCCTGTTATCGCCCATCCACAATTTTTTCCGAAGCTAACAGCTAGATTCTCCCAGTCCCACAGCAATCCAGACATTCGGTAATTTGTATCTGTCTCCCTATGTCTTGTTTTCCCAACCTCTCATTTTTAAGTGGACTTTCTTTTTGCATTCTGATGCTTGAGTGAAGACAGCAGTTTGCACGTGCCTTCCTCTCCCCCATAGTATGCATAGCAGTGCCGAATTTAAAATGGGATTCATGCATTGCTCAACAGCTGATCCAGAGCCTCCCATACAATGTCTGTTCTGTCTCTAAAACCCGCGTGGGGAGATGGTGTAGCTGCTTCTCTGTTATTATTCCAGCTCATCTTCTGTCTGTTCCCAAGGGCAAAATGGAGGGAAGATAATTTTGCCTCTTTATGGCCAAGTTCTGATCACTGCTGTTCTGTAAGAGGAATGTAAAAGGAAGCCAATAAGGACAGAGACGAAAATTTCATGACTGGCACTTCTGTCACTCCAGACTGCCTCTATCAGTAGCCAAAATCTCATTACTATAATTTGATGACAGTAGAGCACTATCTTAACTAAATGCTGAATCTGTTCGACTTTGTTTTAGACATCCAGCAAGACCGTGTGCAGAACTTTAACGCTAGAAATCTTAACAGATTTTGTTAACCTTATGAGCATTCATAGTCCCTTAGTGTGTGATACCTGAGGTTTTTGGGGCTAAGAAATCCACATCCCAGTTCTGCAAACACTAGCTGGTACATCCATACATATGTAGATACACATGTATATATATTTGCAGTACTGCTGAGTCTCTGGTAAGAATTTGCCACTTTCTGCAGTATTGTACATGGTGTTTGTTATCATTCTTCTTACAGGTCTTGTTTCCACACAAACAAAATTCTGGTTTGAGATAAAGCAGGTCTCCAGGAAGCTAATCTAATCACAAAACTTTCTTAAGTATTGGACTTCTGAAGTCCAAATCAAGGTAAGACATTAGAGCAACATTCTTTTGATAAAGTTATTCCATAATGTTAGTAACTGGAAAAAAAAAAAAGGTTTTATACACTTCTTTCCCTGAACAATTATTCTGATCATGAAGATCATGAAGAGGTTTTTCTACTGAGGTCCCTAAATGTCACAGTAAATCTCTTTGTCACGTCACAACAGTAAAATAGTGAAGAGATTGTTTTGTGACACTTTGTGCAATCATACGCTTCCAAAATACTTCTCACTGATTTGAGCAACAGTACATGTGTGTTTTAAGCTTAGCTGCAGAGCAGGGCCCTTAGAAGATCACGCTGATGCCTGCAGCACTGCAGAAGCTACATTCAACACACTCTGTAAGTTTCGAAAAATATCAAGTCTTTGAACCCTAAGTGAAACTACCGTTTCCAAAACTTAGGAACTTAGTGTGTGTTAAGGAAAAAAAAAAAGGCAATCTGCTGATTTTGATAGCCAATGTTCAACAACTAATTTTGAAAATCTTGCTCTTCGGGCATACATGTGTATGTGCTTGTGCATGTGCTTACAAGTACGTAGATGTAGCATGTACTCTGTTACCTAAGGATGAAGAGAAAATGTTCAGGTTCAATGACACTGAACACGAACTGGCAACACTTGCTAGTCCACTCTTGTTCCAGAAAGCAAATTTCACTTATAGTCACCCATGGAAAACATTATTCTGTGTTTGAAATGTATGCTATTAAAACTATTTGATTAGTTGTTTGTCAAAAGCTGGGGCTGGTTACTTCAAATACTAGGCAGGCTTTCAGTTAGATTTTACATTTTAGAATGACCAATATATTTTATGCCATATTTGAAGATTGTTAAAAGCCCATTTCAGCAAACTATTGGCTTAGTAATAGACTCTAAAATATGCTCACAGTCTGAGTTTAGCAGTTCTGGGTAACAGATCATCTATCCTTAGAGGCGTATCTATGCTTTGATTCCACTCAAATACACTGGTTGTTTTCAGTTGTATGTTGAAAGGCAGATTTGTTGCTAGTCATGTTGAGGCAGCTGCTTATTGTCAGCTATGAACTGGAACAAGCATTTGTTTATTCAAAATTAAATCTTTTTCCACCATTTTCATTAATATATGCAACATAATAAATATTAAAATATGACCAAAAGCTCATATGGGAAGAAGTCCTGACTTTCAGGTTGGTAATTGTATTCCTTGTGAAGAAAGGTCCAAAAATTTAGTAGAAAATTTAACATTCTGGATTCTTTTTTTTTAAAATCCTACAAAATCATGCATGCCTTTTCCAGTGATTGATGTTACATTCTAGCTTTGCTAGGCTATTCGGGATACTTCAGAACTTTTTCTGCAGCTTGATTACGCTAGGTAAGGGAGCTATTGGTGGAAGTCAACCTCAATCTAGGAAAACACTCTTTCCTATTAAAAAAAAAAAAATTATTGTTTATTCTGCCCACAGTGCATGACCCATCCCATATTAAAAGCAGTTTTTGGCTATGTAGGATTCTAATACTTACATTATATTTTAATTACTTTGTAAATCAAAATGAATAAACAATCAGTCAGAAAAAATACATAAAAGCTTTCCTTGTGATAATTTATGCTTTAAAATGATTGCTTTGAAGCAAAAAAGATTTGTGGCTGTGTTACAGACTTCATCTGATCTAACTAATTTATGGCAACTCCCTCAGCTACCAAGAATCACATGGTATAAATGGAAAATGAGACAACCAGTATTGAAAATAAAGAGGTAATTTATTTCCATCTTTCATAACTGCTATTCAAGACTGCATATAGTTTTTTGTCAGAGCTGATTAAAAAGCTTGGTTTTCATCTTAGAATTAGTTTTATAATCTATTAAAACAAAACTGAAAGTCAGCACTCTAAATACAGTAAAAACCTGAAAGCTTATTTACTGATAAGTAGTTAATAAATTGGTGGCATGCTTACCTCCTGGGAACACAAATGCTAGTGTAAACTGCACACATTCTTGTCACAGGTTTCCTCACAAAACTGTACTTGTGATGGATAGTGTTATGCCTTTTTTTCTGCATTTTTTGCTGCTACAGTGTTTGTAAAATTGAAGACTTATTATAAAGCCATACATATAAAACAGTGCTGTGAATTGCTTACTTTAGATTTAATTTTTTTTTAGTGTACTTAATTCAGAAGAAAGACGTACATTGAATCTTTAATAAAAAGGCCTTTAAATAACTGAAAATAAATAAAAATAAATGCCAAAAGGAATTATTTATTGCACAATGATGTATCCTGTATTAAAGCCCTTCTACAAAATAACCTCTCAGTTACAGCGCTCATAACCATATTTACAAAGGCAATCAGCATTGCCTCATGCATAGACTTAAGCACTCTCTATGAAGTAGTGCCTAATTACACTTTCATAGCTATCATCAGGCATCTCTTGGCTTATGCTGTCATATGCTGTAAATGCTTAAATATTTAGGTCTCTATCCTCAAAGATATTTAGGTGTCTAGTTCTCATTTCTAATTTATAAGAATTAGGGATCATTAGGGACCTTATCCCAGTGCCAGAGTATTTGAAATTTTCTCCCTTGGAAAGCCCGTTGGAAAGTTCTGTGAGCAAAACCAGATTGTCACAATAATCTGAATTCAATGCTGCTGTTCCTACAATGCACATTTTAATGAAAAATTCTGTTTAACATTTTTAGAGCGTTCTTCACCAAATCTTTATGCTATTTCTACTAGTATTATAATCCATTACAAATAATCTAGTATGAATATACCTACACTCAGACAAAACTACCCATCACATCAAAGGAATATTCAATTCATGTATGAAGTGTTTTATTTCCAGAGCGCCCTCATCATTACCCAAAATAAGAGGTTACCAAACTCAAGGAATGTTTTCTTCTCCTATAATCCAGTCTTAATAGCCTTGCAGTCATTGTTTAAAACACCAAACAGTGCTTTTTTTTTCCTTTTTTTTTTTTCAGTAGAGCAATGTTGCACTTCTTGTAATAAATCTTCCTGATTCCCCTTAAAGTTTATGACAAAAGTCTTATTGTTTTTAATGCAAGCTGGATTGGATCTCGTTTTAAACCCATCCTTCATTATAGTCTGGTCACATCTGCTAGGGCTATGGTTTACAGAGATACAGTTAAAGAATGGTTCACTATGTGTGGCATATGCATGATTATATGCACAGGTTATGGTTTGTTCTTTATGCCTAGAAGAATGGTTTTCTCCAGTCAAAAAAAATACTAGAGCAAAAAGTCTTGACGCATTGTGCAAAAATGCAAGAGGAAGAAAGGAAAAGGGAAAATGAAAATGGATGTGGCTGACAAATGGAATTTCTGATATTAATATCCTTCACAAGTTCAAGTTTTGTTCTCCATTTTCTTAGTCTCACATATGTGTAAATGCACTTCTTCAAGAACGTAAGTAAAGATAAAAGAAATATGCAGATAGTAGTCCTGTAATAACCTCAATAGTGAATTTATATAACAAACATTTGAATACAAGTGCAAATACAAAGCCTCAATCTGAGTATCATACAGTTAAAGCAGAAAATTCACAAGCATTAATCAAAATGACTGAGCACTGTGTTA
Source organism: Caloenas nicobarica (assembly GCF_036013445.1). Classification (NCBI taxonomy): domain Eukaryota; kingdom Metazoa; phylum Chordata; class Aves; order Columbiformes; family Columbidae; genus Caloenas; species Caloenas nicobarica. The sequence goes on from NC_088245.1 coordinate 114,544,873, forward strand.
AGGATAGTACTCTTTCTAGATGAATTGGCAAAGGGGTGAAAAAAACCCAAATGAACAAGTGATCAAGTACTTCTGCTTCACCATGTCCTTGTTGGTAAAATTGCACTTAGTTTACTTTTATAAGCACTACTGCCTAAGAAGGAAAACGGCATTCTAAGGAACAGTGTTAATGAACTTGAGACTTTGGGACTTACGAACTTGTTGTTAAAGAAACAAAAAGATCAGAGCTAAGTAAAACTTTTTGGATAAGGCAGATGGGCTGCAGCTTGAGAATGGAGCATGACACATATATGGTATTTTCTTCAGTGGTTAAACTTCTGCAGAAGAGAAGGGGTAGAGGAACTGCACTAGTCTAATTTTCCATTGTTATTAAAATCACAGTTTCCAGTTCAGGTTTGCATGAATTTATAGAGATGTCTTTTTAACGTGAGGTTAATTAGCACGGCTTTTCAAAGACTTTTCAGATCTCTGGTACAAATCTAGCCTAGCTCAGCAGCAGCTGATAATCACTACCAGTACATGATTGTTCACTTGTCTGTGTGAAATTAGTGTGTGCAGCCGCAATTCAATTCCAGCAAGTTCTGTTTGCACATTACCAAGCTACAGTATAAATGGGAACTAATTGACTCTTCTACTGGTTCTCCGAGCAAACCCAAGGGCTGCTATGTATCTATGGAGACTAAATACCTTCCTCTTTTAAGACTAGTCCTGAAGCAAGGCTCCACTTGGGATTTTTTGCAATCAAGTGCTTCTCTGTGGAGTCAGACTTCATCTTCCTGGACAGACTGCCAGGGATTTTCAGCAAGCACTAAATTCACATTCAGAATATATGCAAAACCCCCCTATTTTTGAATGACATTTTGTCAAGGGCTTTTTAATTATTGTCATCCTCAAGTGTATCTATAGATTGACCTATCAACTGTGAAGTAACTGCTTTGATAAATCATTTTGATTGTAGAGGGATTTTCACCAAAATGTTTAAATAATTGCATTTAGATTGAAGGGCTAATAATAAAAGAAAGGATTGGGGAAGTCAGAAAGAAGCATTTGAATCTTTCCTCTCAACAGGAATGAAGGAAAAACACAGTAAGAGGTCATTCTTCTCTTGTGAAATTCTTCAATTACCTGCAGAGTTAAAAGGAAGCTTTTAGGCAGATCTGTTCATGATTAAAATATGTTAACAAGACTGGCCAACTTATATTTTAACTCAATAATACATTTTTCTGCTCCTAACATTATAGACAGTATTTTACACTTTCAAATATTAGTAAGGAAGATATGTGCCTGGTGCATCTAATGCAATTTCTTGTATTTGAAATATTAAAGGAAATTCAAGTGTAGTTATATCTCTGCAAAGCACTGATGTATTCTGCCTGCAAACTCAATGCACGCAGTCAGAAATGACTTTTTATATGAATCACTCAGCATGGCCATGGTCCTTCAACACTTCAGGATAAACCTAATTTTAGACACTCGGTTGACTATTCTTACACATCTCAGGGAACAGCAAGAGCAGGGGTGGCTCCCTTAGGGCCTGGGGCGGGGAATGCGGGGACTCCCCGTGAGGGGCTCTCCATGGGCAGCTGGGCAGGGCCTGGACCCGTCCCACCACCCCAGCCAGCAGGAGGGATCCAGGGGGAACGAAAGTAGCCTCAGGGCAGGCAATGGGCACCTCCCTGGGTTGTGGATGGCTGAGGCTGGGAAATGGACCCACAGGTAGTCCTGGCTCGGCGGTGCCTATGGCCAGGCAGGGCTGGGCTGGGCTGCGAGGAGCTGGAGACCAGCTCTGCTGTGGCATCACTGGGTCAGGGGCTGACAGTCCTGGGGGGCTGATGTGGGGTCCTGGGCTGTGGGCAGGTGGGGGAAGTCCTGGGAGGTTAGGCAGGGTCAGGCAGGGCTGGTGGTGCCCTCAGCACCCTGACAACATATAAATGGTGGACTGTGTTGAAGGGGTTTTAGACAAAGCTACTATACACATGGTATTGTAGAGTTACACACAAAGTTGCAGGAAAAAAATCTAACATGGTCATCTCACAGGCTATAAGATCCCACATCCTCTCTTAAAACCTGCTTATCTGTCACTCTCTAGTGCATAGTTGACACATTATGTTTCAGCAGTAATTTGAAATGAGGAGAACTAGAAATTTATAACCATTATGGGCCTACAACCAACCTCCTTCTGCTCTCTCCAAGCTGTTCCACTTGTGAGGCTCACCATCCTGGCTGACCTTGCCCTGCTGTCATGGCCCCATCAAACACACATGGTCCTGATGTTGCAACGGCAAACCATCTACATCCAGCAACTGTCCAAGTGTTTGGTTGTCACACCTGCAGTCAAGCAGAGTATACCATCCAGCTCTGTGGAGAGCAATGGCCAGGTCCACACAGCTTGAGGGCTGTGTTTCGCTGGGACTGTGAAATCTCCTGCTGTTATTCCTTCAGAAAGGTATTGCTGTGCCCAGAGTGAGGCTTTTTCCTTGCCAGGAAACCTCCTGTTTTCTCCCATATTTTTCAGTGGGCCATAAAAGAAAGACTGCTGTGGGTTCTATGTGCATTTCTTTGATGATGGAGTCAGCATGCATCGTACCCTGGATGTTGCTACCTACACTGCAAAAGATCTAGCAAAGCAGTGTTGATACGGCCTACATAGGGAGAAGCTTGTCCAACATGATCTTTTTTGGAGTTTGCATCACAAGTAAGTATCTGTTGCACCAGAAGGCTTCAAGCTAAAATCATGTAAGGCTCAGAGTCTGCTGCCAGATGCATAATGCACATGTGAGCATAAGCAAACATTCAAAGAAAGAGCAATGAGCAACTTGGGAAATGTGTAAACTATCTTCCCTCATGTATACATCAATTTGCTTTGCAAAAGGAAAGCAAAACAAAATAGTTTATTTCCACCTATTTATTGGCCCACTACAATGAGGTACACACAGAACACATGTATTTGGGGGGGTATGATGATCTTACTATATATATATATATATATGCTGGTATTTTTCTTCATTCTTGCCATTTACTGTTGTTGGAACTTAGGAAGCAGTGATGGAGCTGGAAATCAAAATGACTCTGAATATTGTCTTGCTGTTTGATGTGGAAAGTTTGGTACTAGATCACCTTTGTCCCAGGTTAGTTCCTTGCAGAATCTACAGAGGAGCTGGGAAATAACAGTTCCTGACATCCATTTTCTAATGCAATATTATTCTTTAATATACAAATGTTTTTCTTTTTCGGTTGTTAACAAAATTAGTAAAATGGAGGCACGGACACTGCATGCATAGCTAAGGAGTGACGGCAGACAGGTATCACCTGGGCAGCATCCAGTCATTTTACTTCCCTCCCACTGCATGGCAGGATGGTAACGTGGGCATGTAGCTGGATGTTGGACCTGCTATTCTTGTATCTGTTATGTAGTTCAGCCTGTCAGCTACAACTCATGTATTTCATCATTATGGCTGCAAAAACACTCACCATAGAAACAGGGTTGACAAAACTTAAATCATTAATAAAAATACATCACCCTTTCCAATGGTAACAGTTACACCATCAAAGTACAGCTGGGCCAAGGAGGATAGATTAAATCCAGCAGTCAATGCAACTTTCAGAGCAACTGCAAGAGTTCTCATTTCAATTTGTTCTTACCATTACTTCAGCTCTATAATGTTTTCTTCTTCATCCAATACCCCTTTTGCTATTAACTGTTACATCACAACAGTTGCATGTATTTCTGGTGAGGAAACTGGCAGCTAGGTTCTCACTCTGCAAATGGTTTTATGCATGGAGTCAACATTAGCAAATACAGAGTCCAACACTACTTTCTGCACTAATCAAAATAGTAGAGTGCTAATGGGAGGATTGGCTGAAGAAGAGTATAAACCACACTGACAAGGGTTTACAGTAAACTCCATATTCATGAGATGACTATCTCTCTACTACATCTCTGCTCACTACTACCTCTGGCACTGAATATCTCTGAAATCAGCACTAGTATTAAATAACTGTCATTTGATTTGCTTTATCCATTTGAGAACAGTGTTCTCAAATATTTCCATGTTCAGAAAAAACCCCGTATTTATACTTACTCCTAATAACCATCATACACATACACTTAATTTATGTTTATTAGTTGCCATAATTTATGTTTATTAGTTGCCATAAAATTAATGGAAGTGCCTAAGTTTGTGAAAATCCTTGTAGTATCCAATCCAGAGTAATAACAAAACAAAAAAGAAAGAGACAAAGAAAGAAAAAACCCACCACAAATGCACTCCAATATTAGTCTATTGATTTATTTGAATTATAACGTAAAATACTTATTGGATCTGATGGGAAATTCTAAAATTGTACTGGTTTTATCCTGAACTAAAAAATGTAACTCTATAAATATTTCATGCAATGGAAAGTTTAAAGTGTGTCAGTATGAAAGCACTGTAGTGAAATTACCAAAATGTTTTTCTTAGCTGCTATTCAGATATATTTCATAGTGACGAAACATTACAAAATAATATACCAAAAGAAACATTTTAGTAATACCAGAATGAAATATTTTGACATTATTGGGCTGAAAAGAGCTTCAAATAAGAAAGTCAAAATCAATTATTCTGAAACTCATAAGATCCTTAAATCTCCTCTGACAAAGCACTTCCATTTATACAAAACAATATTTTCTGTTATGAAATTGTTCTATTGTTGTGATTTTCCTCCACCAAAAAAGCCCTAGAAATTACTTATTTATTTTTTAAAATATAATGAAAATTGTACATGCGGGCCTGAAAGTAATACAGCTTTGAAGTTAAAGCAAATGTCTCTTTCCAAGGAACACAAACATACCACCTTCTCCCTCTTTCTCCCCCTCTGTGCTCCGTGGTTTCAGAAGCTCATACTTAGCTCATCTTCTGATCCACATTCTCTCTAACACAATGGCCATAAACATATCTGCTGCCAAGTGAATGGCAGTGACAAATGCCATCCCGCAGGCCACCTGCTTTGTTGTGTCAGGGACAGCACTGGGCACCTTCCTCTCTGTGCTGGGCACCCGGTGCCTCAGCACCCCACTCACCTCCCTCCCCAAAGCCGCCTCAGTGAGGAGGGAAGCGTGTGCAGACCCACCAGACAGAATGGCAAAGGGGTCTACAGTCTTCATGTTAGTATGCCAGAATTACTCATAAATTTTCTGTATATGCAGAAAGACACCTCAGAGATCCAGGGGGCCATTTAGAGAACTGATGTGTGGAACATCATTTTTGTTCATAATGAGAATTTAAGCCTTCAACCTCAGTTTCTGACAGAGAAACAATCAATGAAAGAAAAAAACCCTTCACATTTCTTACATTCAGACTGATGTATTTTTGGAACCATAAATGCTTTTAAAGGCATCCATCTAACATGTCAATTAATGTCATATTTGACAATAATTAAAACAAACTAGCAAACATCATTCCCCCAGGAGAAAAAAAAAACACAAAAAACCAAACAAAAACAAAAGCACAAGAAAATACAACAGAATATAAGATGGCAAAAGTGAAGATCAGGACATGAGACATTTCTGTGCAAAACTTAGAGATGCAGATCTCTCAAATAATTATACACGTATCCAAGTCCATGAATTAAAATAATTCGTATGAAAGGCAGGTATTTCAGAGGTGGAGCTGGCAAATCATTTATATGTAGCAATATAAATTTTCAGGAATAAAGGATCTGTCCCAACATAAGAAACTTAAACACGTTCCTAAATCTTTGTAGGATTGAGATTTGAGGTTAAAAAACCATGAATACACTTTCTTATGCCCATCCCTTTTCCTCTGTAAAAGGAAGGATCAAAGCTGTCTAGAATAGTGGAAAAAAATGTACATGCTTGACATGTTATTTTAATCGGAGACGTGTCCCTTACTGCCATTCATCTGGACAGTCTTCATACAATTTGCAACACTGAGCTGGATGCAGCTCCTGCCTATGTAGGGGTGACTTGCACTAATGTCACTGCACAGGCTGTGATACAAAGCTAAAGCAGGATGGAGCCCTCACCTCTCATGTCAGCTTTCAGTGTACACCTCTTCTGGGACACAAGAGAGGAACTGATTCATGGGTGAAGTGCCTTGCACTGCATCTTTGTGTCTGGCTGATATTTTTGCTTTGCTATTTGAAGTCACAGAATCATAAAATCATCTTGGTTGGAAGAGACCTTTGAGATCATCAAGTCCAACCATAACCTAAAACTAGCACTAAAGTCTTCGAATATTGTCCTAACATGCATAAATGTTTTATTTCAACTTCATAAGAGAAAATAATTTTAATCTAATTATGATGAAAGAGCAAAAAGAAAATGTTGTTTTTTGAGGAATGAAGTGCATAGGCAGTGTTTTTAACATATCGATCTCAAATTTTTCTTGATTCTGAAATATTTGCTCAATATTTGAAATAATTAAGAACAGACTTATAGTTTCCTGTCCTCAGTGGCAGAACAAGAATAGTTGATGCAAGGTATCTTTCTTCATTATCAAAATAAGAGCAATGCAAACAACATTTATTTAAAAAAAATTATAAAAAATGACAGTGCTTCAAGCTTGCTAGCTTAAACATAAATTAATCCAGACAGTAGGCATTCTGTATTAACAAAGTCAATATTTCTCCATATGTAGATCCAGCTTAAAACTATCCATACCTTTCTCCGCCCTGGAACAGTGCCAAGGGAGCCTCTTTGTCTGCATTTTGCAACCCAGATCCTTTATACCTAGCACAGCACCACAGCATATTGCCCCTTCTGGGCTATCTCAGGGAATCAGCTGGAAAAATTAGGGTTCTTTTCTGACATATTTTGTTTGTATCACAGCTACATAACATTAACAGCTATAACAAGGGTGTCAGAATATATATGTAAAATGCAGGCAAATTACTTTTTAAATGCAAACCTTTACTCTTGTAGTCTGATGTTTTTGTTCCAGTCCTGCATTGAATGCTGAATAGGTGGAGTCAGCTGGGCAGCTGTAATCAATAGGGCTGGAAGGGAAGACAGAGCTGCACCAAAAACCAGCTTATTAGGTCCTTTGTTATTTTTGGTTACCCTCATTAGAATTTCTGCTTTATTCATTAAGGCTGTGCTTCAACAAAGCATGCAAGGTCATAGTAACAACAAACACATCTTGATTAACAAATTGTATTACAGTTAAAAATGTGCTTTACTGTTTTTCTGAATGGGTGTTTTAGCACTATATTTTCTAATTACAAGAAAAAATGTCAGAGAGGAAGATGCAGTCATGTTGCACAATTCAGACAGTAAAACTTAATTTAATTTATCTAGTATGCTAAATAACTTGCAGGAGTTCCTAGTGGCCTAGTCAATATATCTTAAAATTTCAGGGAAATGCTTATTACAGATGTGCAAAACTCATTACTAATGAATAAATTTTCCATTGACATAATTTATTTTAAATTCATATGATTCTTTCTCTGCAGTGTCTATTCATGAAACAAAATTAAAGTTCACCTGGTTTAGAATTATCTATTAGAAACAAAAAGGGAGAAAGAGAAAGGAAGAGCATACATTTTTGTACTCAGTTTGTTCAAATATAACTTGAAGGACTTCTTTTCCAGTTTAGACAATACTATCTGCACTGAATAAACTATGGCATATTTAATACTGTAGTGGATTTTAAAAACCAACTTACAAGGGAGTAATTACAGGTCTTTTCTGGTGGGATTCATCTTGTAGCTTTAAATGAAGGGCATTTAATATTACTGGGGACAAAAGGCACATTCTTGCACTTCCTTTAAGGCGCAGAACTTAACTTTCCACATCAGAAAACTACAGTGTAGCTTTGGTAACCTGAAAAAAGGACAAAGAGCTTGACTTCAGCTTCTCACAAGTGAAAAATTAATAGTAGTACTGAGAACATAGGAATGGTCTTAGTGGTTCGTAACTTCATACAACTTTGTAGCATCCTACAGTATAATCCTCCAACAGCATGTCTCCAGCAGTAATCAATAATCAATGTCTAAGTGGGATCTAAGAAATGAGGCAAACACACAACAATCTTCTTTCTCATACTGGTAACAAGTTGTGTCCCTCAGGGGTCCATACTGGGACCAGTACTGTTTAATATCTTCATCAATGACATAAACATTGGGATCGAGTGCACTCTCAGCACATTTCTGGATGACACCAAGCTGAGTGGTGCAGTTGACATGCCTGAGGGATGGGATGCCATCCAGAGGGACCTGGACAAGCTCGAGAAGTGGGCCCATGAGAACCTCATGAGGTCCAACAAGGCCAAGTGCAAGGTCCTGCACCTGAGTTGGGGCAACCCCCAGTATCAATACAGGCTGGGAGATGGAGGGATTGAGAGCAGCCCTGCAGAGAAGGAATTGGGGGTACTGGTAGATGAAAGATTGGACATGAGCCAGCAATGTGTGATTGCAGCCCAGAAGGCCAATCGTATCTTGGGCTGCATCAAAAGGAGTGTGGCCAGCAGGTCGAGGGAGGTGATTCTGCCCCTCTGTTCTGCTCTGGTGAGACCCCACTTGGCGTCCTGTGTCAAGCCCTGGAGCCTCAGTACAGGAAAGACATGGACCTGTTGGAGAGGGGCCAGTGGAGGCCACAAGAATGATCAGAGGGCTGGAACAGCTCTGCTGTGAGGACAGGCTGAGAGAGTTGGGCTCCAGGCAGACCTTATTGTGGCTTTTCAGTACTTAAAAGGCGCCTATAAGAAGGATGAGGGCAGACTTTTTAGCAAGACCTGTTGTGATAGGACAAGGGGTAATGGTTTTAAACTAAAAGAGAGAGATTCAGGAGAAACACAAGGAAGAAAATTTCTACAATGAGGGTGGTAAAATATTGGAGCAGGTTGCCCAGAAAGGTGGTAGATGCCCCGTCCCTGGGATCATTCAAGGCCAGGCTGGATTGGGCTCTGAGCAACCTCATCTAGTTGAGGACGTCCCTGCTCATGGCAGGGGGGTTGCACTAATGACCTTTGAAAGTCCCTTCCAAACCAAACTATTATATTATTCTATACCAGTCCAACAGTCACTGGTTTAAGAACACTTAAAGCTAGAGTTTAGATTTTGGTTTTAATATTTTTATTATGACTTTATCATCCAACAATCTGTTTAATCTCAGTTTGAAGTTATCCGTGTAGGTCTTTATAGCTTCACGTGACAATGAACTATTTAGCTTCATCTATGTACCCTCATTTGTATGTTTGGTCTGCAACTTTTCCTATGAGTTCCCTTAATTCTTGAATTAGGAGAAACAACCTTCTCAGTTTCACTCATGATTTTATAGTTCTGTTGAAAGCTCCTGACAGTGTCTCTTCTCTGGGCTGAAGAGTTCTTGTCACTCTAATCCTTTCTCCAGGAGTTGTTCTGTAATTTTTTTCATCATCAGTGGTCTTTTCTGTACTTTTTCTGTTATGTCCTTGCAGAGGCATGGGGACAGGATTAACAACAATACTCAAGGTCCATGTGCTTGAAATGCCATTATGCTTTTCAGCTTTCTTCTCTATTTTTTCCCCAACAATTCCTAAACATCTCATTTTCTCTTTTGACTAGTTGACTCCTGAACTAACATTTGCATTAGTCCAGCTATTAGACCGCTGAGATCTCTTTCCCCAGAGATAATTGACAGTTTAGAAGACCTCAGTGCGAATGTAAAATTATCTTTTATATGGCTATGATCCTTTTTGACTTTATCCACCCTTAGTCATCTATACCACTGAGTTTTAACACAGCCAGTAACTCAGTAGTGAGAGTTTACTAATGGTTGTATTAACAACTTTTGCAGTCCTGTGTGCCCTCAGTACCGTCAACAAACATTGCCATTTCACTCTCTAGTCTTTCTCCAGATAATTTATGTATGTTTGTAACAATACAGGGCCTAGTATGGATCTTTATGAGATTCCAAGAGTGATTTCCCTGTATTGATGAAACTATTTATTCCTACCCTTTCTTTCCTATTTTAGAGTTTTTGTTTGCTCATGAGTCTTAGAAAGAAAGAACAACTGGATTTCTTTGATGGGCCGTTGAAAGCTTTTTGAAACACAAGGATACAATAGCAACTGATTATTGATTCTTTAAAAAATGAGCAAGACTGAACTTCTCTCTACAAAATTCACATTGATTTTTCTCAGTGATACCATATTTATCCATGTACTTACTGTATTCCATATTATATTTTACAATTATTTTTCTGATCAGTAGTCCCCAGATCACTATGGGAACCTTTTCTAAAATTTAATATAGTATTTTTTTACAATTTCTTTTGGTACCCACGCCATTTTAAGAGAAAGGTGAGAAACCACCATTAGTAATGTGCTATTTTCAAATGTTCAAGACCCTGTAGAACTCTGACAACTCATTATTATGCTGTTATTTTTTTCTACTTTTATCCTGAGATAGATCCTCCAAAATGTTTGCCATGAAGTTTCTATCTTGTTCTCTCCAGAGAAAAAAATGCAAAGAACCAATTTTAACTCACTCAGCTTTTGCACAGTTGCTTTCAGCGGGAGTAGTCAAGATTCTTCTCTAAAGAAATAAGTACAATCCTATTATACAGAAGAAGGAGAGAGGAAAAAAAAAAGGAAAACCAAAACCAAATCAAATCCCAACATCAACAAAAAACAACCAACATTGAGAGATGCATGGCTAGATTTAATAAAGGACCGACAGCAGGACCAGGTACATAAATAGCTTGTCTCCTCTGCAGTGGTTTAGCACAAGCCAGCTTTGATATTAAAGTCCCATGTTTAGCATGTCTTGAGCCTGAGTTGATGCACATCCCCTCACTGGAGATAGGATCTGTCTCTCGACTCCTTTTCTTAATGTCCTGATCACTAGGCTACACTGCCTCGTATCTGAGCTTATTTTAAAAGGTCCTTTTATAGTAATTAAAAAAGATTAAGGATTTACCTAGGGTTGCTCCAGATTAATAATGATAACTGAAAAAAAGTCTAAAGTATGAGCATTCTATTGTTTCACAAATAGTTGTAACCCAAAACTGGTCTATTCATTTAGTGAGATTTAAATGTTTCATGACTCCTGAAGTAACTTCTCAACTCATATCACCAGCGAATACATAGATGACAGCAGTTCCGGAGCATCTTTTTTTATAAATTCCTGATGGCTATGCCTCGTGCCCCAACATTCTTCATGTTTGTATACTAAGTGACGAACACACACCCCATCATAAAACAATGCTTCCTTGTTTTGTATAGATAAGAACTAGTAATTCTATAGCTGGCAAGCAGGGAAAACAGGAAAGGTTATACAGGATTAGCAGAATATGAAAGCATCCTTTTAATTATCTGCTACAATATGTTCATCTATTTTCACCTCCGAGTAACTTTTTTGCCATTCACGACTGATTGATTATGTAAGGACAAGGCTGGGAGCTAGGACGGTCTATTCATTATGTTAAAGGTTATTATAAACGGGTGCTCTTATTAATCACACTTTCAACAGGAGTGGTATGAGATTATCTACTGCCATTCATAAAACTAGTGCTCAAAGGGACCACTGTCACAGAGGCATACCAAAAAAATCAATTTAGACAAGTGATAAGCTCCAAACAGACTTTATTCTAACCAGAATTGTTTAGTAGAGAACCAACTAGAAACAGCATTTATCCAAAGTAATTCAGCATCATAAAACATGGATTCAGATACCAACTGGGAATTCAAATACTACACAGACTCAGGGGGTCCCCAAAACTTTAGAATTATGAGTCAATATGAACATTCCCTCACAAAAAATGAGGATTCTAAAGGCTAGCCTAGAAGATATAATCACTCACCAACAAGGCAAGGTTTCTCAGACTTTGAGGAAGTTTCCTTAGAGAGCATCCTGGACCTAAAGAGAAGAGTTGTCAACTCACTACTCCAAGAAAACCAAGTCAAAGCAGGTCTCCAGGGGGCTCCATTTATACCCCAGTTGAATCTGAGCTGTGGTCATTTATGGTCAGTGGTCTAGAAATTTCTCTCAACCAAGGCATTTCATTGGTCAAGGGCCCTGTCTGTTGACCATGGGGTGTGTGCATGGCCATAGTGTTCCATCAGTCTAGAAGTTTCTAGTGCTTGGGGAGTGGGAGGAAGTTGCCTGTGATGACCTTCTAGGCAAGTGCAACTCACAGCAGCAGGTTGGATAATCTAATTTGTAATAGTCCTACTAATTTGCTACTGAATATTAACAGCCTGCAGCACTGGATCCTCTTTATACCATTCTCATTATATAGGGACTTCATTCATTTGGGGGGTTAACAAATGCATAGTATTAACAACAAAACTAAATGGAAGTATGTAAATTAGAAAGAGATATTTATTATTAAATGTTTACATGAAATAAGTATTTTATTTCCAGTATCACTTAATAAAGACTGCATATGAGCACCTGAAGAAGTTATGCGAATGCAAGATAATAATTTGGCAGTTTAAATTAAGGAGTATTTTCTACTTCAAAAGTAAGGAAGTAGAAATATGAATTGTGATTCTTTTGTCAGCTGCAAAGGAGTCCCTGTGAGTCTAAACCATCACGGTTACACAGTGCCTCTCCCAACAATTTTTGGGTCACTCTGAACATCGTGTATAGATTGTGGCACAGACAGCAGGATGCAAGCAATTTTTTGGCAAGGGATACTGAATTTCTTAGTCTCTACAGGCTTTGGCAAGGGAGAGTTTCTAGGACATCTTGCACAGCTAACCTCTCTAACAAGTGCTCAGAGCAGAACTTCAGGCACTTAAATTTTACAGCTGAAAACTGAAGAGCTCTTGGCCCTCTGCTACTCAAGCCGTTTCTGCAGATTGCTGTCATGAACCTCAGTGTATAAATTCTTCCCGTGTTGCACTTCAAGTACAGCTCTGCAAGATTTTTCCTTTGGAGTCATAGATGATCCTCTACTATAGTTTATGTTCTATATAACATGTTAATAAAAGTGTTTAACAAGCCAGTTGTATACAATATATAAAGCAGAAAGTAAATGTATACTGATGCTCTTCTGTGCTACTTTATAGAACTGACAGCCATGAGTCTGGTTCATAATATTTTTTTCCTTCAATGTGAGAAAATTTTTGGTCAAGGGAGCTAATGTCTATTTATTTATTTATTTATTTGCTTCAGTCTTCTGGTATGTTGTGTCCAGAGCAGTTTTTTAAACAACTTCAAACAGATGGGTATGATTTGGCACAGCTGGGTTTATCCTACCGATTGCACAGCTTGGAAAAATCCTGACTGAGTTGGGGTAAAATGAATCATAGCTTCCAAAAATCATTTGTCACTGCTGTAAAACTAAAAGACAATTAGTCCTGATTGGCAGTTTCTGCTCAAAAAAGACATTTGCTTTGTGGGAGCAAGACTGCTGCAGATAAAAACATGAGCGTCCATCTCAGACCAACTTTATTTGCAGAAGGCAGGTCTACATTTTAGCAAACAGGACATCTTTCTCTAGTCCCATAAAATTAAAAGAGCTGCCTTACAGTGATGCTGTAGGGATGCGCTGTGTAACTATTCCAGTGCCAAAGAATAAACACCAAAAAAGAAATAGATAAGAGGTAACATTTTAAACTGTAAAACCAGGATTTACCCAAAATACCCTCTTTGTCTTCATAAACAAAAGAGTATGCTAACAAAAATTTGTTGAAGAATGGAAGCAAGCACTCTCTGTATTTCTAGACTTAAACCTATGAATTCATATTCTTTGTGCGAGACTTACTTAATTCCTTCCATTCCTACTGGGCTGTGTCTGCTCTCAGATTGTTACCATGGAGTGACAGGTCAAACCTGCAGAGAAACCAAGTCCCGGTGAACCAGCTGGAGAGAGATAGAGACTGTACTTAAGACTTGTCACAGTGGAGTTATGGTGGGAGATATCCATGGACTAAATTCTGCTGTTTCTTCAGAGGGTGAGTCAGGCTCACAGTTGAGACCAAGCAGAAAGGAAAAAGCTCCTCCATAGATTGCCATCACTAGTAAGCTCCTGCTCTACAGAAGGCTCTACTAGTAATACAAGTTTCTGCTTCTCAGTCCAGAACAAATTTTGCTGCACTTTCTGCAGTTGAATTTCTGCAGTCTTTCTCCCAAATACAGCTGTAGTTCTGTCCTCACCTTATGATTTAAGATTATAATTTTACATAAAAGGAAATTTCTGGTAAAGATTTGTTAGCTTTTCTTCCAAATAAGAAAATGACCCATCATAGAGTCCCCCTCTTCTACTCTGAAGAGACTGGCCACCTATGTCATTTTTGTGTGTCAGGATCCTAACACTTCCTAACAGAGCACCATGTGACTCTTATGATTGTCATTCTGAAATCTTAGTGTATTCACATCAAACTGCTTTCAAGGCAGATTCTGCTTTGCCCTGTGCTGCAGAACCCTGAGGAAGAGTATCATTGCTGTGCACTGCTCTGGTTTAATACATCAGTAAATTCTTCCTCAGATCATAATGTGTGGTCACTTTAAAATATTAACAATATTGCTTAGTATATTTTGGTTTAAGTAATAAATAAGATGATTGCTGAAATGGGGATTTATTATTTGATCAAGGAATCTAAAGAAACCGGGATTTCATATTCATAAACTTGTGCCTTTTTTCAGATGCAGCATGTCATCATCTGCACATCAAAAGCCAAACCGTGCTGCATTTCTTACCAAAAAAAAGGAGAGAGTCTACTGATATGTTTATACAACAAATCCACATCTTTCCATTGCTGCCTTGATTAAAAGAGCACCAGTATTTCAAGCTTAATTTAAGCTTTTGTCTTAAAATTTATGGTGAATGATACTGGTCTAGATCATTGCACTGTGTCAAGAGTGATCAAAATTGTACAAGAAGAAAGAATTCTGTGGTTTTCTGAAATTAATGGGATTTTTGTTTGTTTGCTTGTTTTGATTTTTTTTTTTTCTCATTAAACTAGTGGTTCCCATGCTGGACTCTAGGATTTGCATTCATACATGACCTCATAGTCCACGTGAGGTTTGGGCCACTCTTAAATGTATCTTGGCAGTGGAGCATGGACCTCCTCCAGTGACTCTCTGGGGCATGTTAGGTCCAGTATTTATTCTTTAATCAGTGCTGTTCTGAATCTTTATTGTTAAGGCCGTTTAAAAAGTTTAAGACTTAAAGCTACATGTGTTTATCATGGCCTTGGCCACATGGGACCTATTAAAAAAATAATTTAGACCTTAACCGTATGACTTTTTCAGATAATATTAAAATAATTTGCAGCAGATAAAAAAGAGATTAAGTACTTTGAGATCCCCATCAAATCACATACCGTTGCTCCCACATGGATCTCCATTTTCATGGCATACAAAAGGTGTATGAGAAATATCACATAGGTTTTCTTATATATGTCTCTTGGGGCTGATATGGGCCATTGTTATGATTTATTTTTTATTTGTTGTGCACTGACAGGATGTTTGACTATTTGCAAACAGGATGGATGATTTTACCACTGTGTGACCTCGCAGCCTACTTAGTAATGAGTTAACACAAGGAAACAGGGACTCCAGCATAATTATGTGCTTGCAGACTTGGGATACTACTGAATTATTTGTGTTATTGCTTGAAAAGGCATAGGTGGTAGTTTCCCAATTACTACCAAACAGTTTCCAATTAGTACCAATTAGTAACTTGTCCAAGGTGGAAGTGGTGATCTCAAATTGCTAAAATTTGTCTCAAAATTACTTCCTGGGGCAAGCTCCCACTTGAGAAGGAATTACACTTTTTAGACATTTTCTATCAGTATATAAAAAAAACCCCTGCTAAACTGTCTGGCATTTTAACTCAAGGATATTGTGTTTTAAACTATCTTCATTTAAAAAAAAAAAAAAATTATTTTTCTGTAGGATGTAAACACAGACAGCTCATCAGAATGCAGGGTTCAGTGTGCTTGCTGCTGGAAAAAAAGGCCCAAAGTGGTAATTGCTTCCCCTGCAACTGATTTATAATGCTCAAATAAGCCAGAGTTGAAATTACTGGGGCTCTGAAAGAAGTCCTAGTTGTAGTGGACAGTATGACAAGATAAAGACCTCATAGATGAAATGACTTCATCTACTCTGTTATTAATTGTTCCACATTTTGTTATAGTACAGCAGCCTCATGACTTTTTGTGAGGTCTTAGGTATGAGCCTAATACAAAACATTAAAAAGCTATCCAATAAATCTCAAATGTATAAATGAACATTAAATAGTTTAAAATAGCTCTTTTATATGATTTGATGCATGATCGACTACTGAAACCATGGTCACTCTCTTTCTTGCTGACCTTACAAAAGCAAAGCTATTACTTCTCTTTCAGTATATTAAAAAAAAGCTAAGTAAAATAAGATCTTCCTACAGTGATAGTTATGTGCCATTACTCACAGAACAATACAAGGTATAGTTCAACCTTTCTTTGCACTGAAGTAGCCTACGGAAATTAATGATAGTGCCAGTGAGGAATAGAGGTCAAAATGTGATCAGCAGATAACAAAAATCCCACCATGTTCCACTATAAGAATATTTCTGAGGTCATTTTTCTTCTATTTAAAGTTGAACATAGTTTCTTCCATTGTAGATGAGGTGCAGAGTTAGAAACAAATACAGTTATGATCTGGTATTATTTTGATTTGTTTTCCTAGTCTTGATAGAACTGTATACAACATCTTCATAACATAATCCTTAAAAGATTTCATCCTTCAACTTACTATTTCGATGGAAGAACAATTGATCAGGAGCCAGAGCACAAAGTTCCATATGTAAAGGGTGAAAACTTTCAATCTGGAAGCTTGATAGTACAGTGCTGGTTTATGCAATAATTGCCTCAATATTAAATTCAGCTGACAGCATCCTATCCTATCAGATAGATATTTATAGTTTCAGAGTTTTTAATAGTTGAATCAAATTAAAAAGCAAAAGGTCTTCTTAGATGAGGGTAATGGCATGCATTGTGGAGCACCTTAATCTGTGTAAATTTAGGTGCTTCCAGCTAATCAATTACACAATGTTTCCTTTTTTTCTCTGACTGTTAATGACTGCCATATTAAATAAAGTCTTAAATAGCTTGCTTGGATGCTCACTGGTCTCTAGCAGGCAGACTGAGTGTCTGCCAGCTCCTTTGCTATTACATCTTAAGGTCTTTAACTGTCTGAACAGCTGGATGATTGCATATAGCACTGGCAAGCAGCCACTATCCCCTCCAAATCCCAATTAAAACTGCATGTCACAGAGCTAAGAAAGCACAAGCTGCAGCTTTATTTTATGCAATATCAATGACAGTCATTTTTTTTTAAATGGTATAGCACTATAGTTTCTTATATGGCTCAACAAATATTTTTCTGTTTGCAACTGCTTAACAAACTGCTTACAATCTTCCCTGAAGCCTTTTTCATTTGATATTATTTGCCAGATAATTTACATGAATATTTTTTCAGTCTATAGACTGTGTACAGCAGTTTCTTGCAACAACTGGTGTTTCAAATTTCAGCTACATTTATTAGTTAGAAACAGAGACCACATGATTGGGTTTTGTTTCTTGGTAGAAAAAGTCTAGCTCTTAGGAGGTAAAGAGTCATCACTTGGGGGATGATTCACCCACCTCTGTGTCAGTATGGGATGAATCACCCTGTGAAAGTGCTTATTGACTACAGAACCAGCCTGAATGGTTGACTAATCTAGACACCTAAATTTCAAACAGCTAAAATAAGGTGATTCCCACTCTTAATATATACTTCTGACAGTGATATACAACTGTTAATGGTAGAGCTGTTACTGGTTACTGCAGACACACTATTATATAGGATACCACTGTACCAAGTCTGATTATCACTGAGCTAATCCCTAATTTTACTAAAAAAAGAAAACAGCAATGGTCTTAAATCCTGTCTCAATCAATATAAAGATTTTAAATCACATTTAAGTATGATGAACTGTGAATATGGATATATTATTTTGCTTTATCCTTATCTTTATTTTTATAAGCTCTACTTTTTTATCTGTCCTTGACACTGCATGAGTGTTAATGAAGTTTTATTTGGTGGAAAGAAATGCTACATTCTGCAGTGTAATTCTTCTATGATATGTGTGTAATACTGTGTAGGTCTCTATGCCCAGATTACTTCCTTCAGCTACTTGTGTTGGCAAACTTTAATAGTAAAGGACCTTCATATTGATAAATTCAAACTATCTTTCTTTTACCTAAGCAATTAAGCTGACATCCTTCAAAGGAGTCTTATTCAAATAAATCAGAGAGTAGTTGTTACAGAATACATTTTCTCTTCTGAGCAGGTAGAAGTGACTACTTCTTCACACAATTTAAAATCCTTCCTGCTGCCTTTTATGGGAGCACAGGCATTCATCTATGACACTTCTTATCAGAAGGTCTTTAAAATCTTCAACCTCACTGCTTTCTAGTAGTGGTATGAAAAACTGCTATAGCCTACATAAGTTTTGCACTGTGTTGGTGTAATGTGCTTGTCCATGCTAAGATCTGCCGTTCTGAGCCTGTTCTAAGCCAACATAGACAGAATCAAGCATGTGGTAGTAGAAGTTCTTTTTTATAAAGTCACCAGTGTGACATCACAGCCTATTGTGAGGTGAGTGTGTCATGGCCTCAGTCAAGGGACAGTAATAGCCATTTCATGGGAATTCCAATATACCAGGGTAACCAAGAATTACCTTCATAAATTTTTGAGGGGCACTAGATAGTTAAACGTATATCTCATTAAAAAAATAAAAGGAAATACATAAATTTTGAATTCTACCTCATTGTATTACATCCCTTTTGTCTCATAAAGCACTGGAGTAAACA
The DNA here is from genome assembly GCF_036013445.1 of Caloenas nicobarica. Classification (NCBI taxonomy): domain Eukaryota; kingdom Metazoa; phylum Chordata; class Aves; order Columbiformes; family Columbidae; genus Caloenas; species Caloenas nicobarica. The sequence goes on from NC_088245.1 coordinate 114,563,643, forward strand.
ATGAAACACTTCTGGAAAAGATCCAGCCATGCCTCCAACTTGTACACGGACTAAGAATATGGACAATGTTTCTACTTCTCAATAATAGGTCAGTGTGATTCGTTGAATGCTGCTTTTTTACCCCTTGGAGAGATCTCATTTTGATTGTCTGCTGTACTTGTTCAGGAAAATCTCCCCTAATGGTTTCCAGTGCCAAACTGACCTTTATAATGTGTTTATTATCCTGTCTGTCTGGTGTGGTACTTACTCTCATCTGCTATATCCTTTATAGTTGTCTGTGTCATATGAGAGAGATACATTTGCTTGCCTTTGAAAATTTTATTTTCATGCCTTTATTGAGAAACATGCCCTATGAATAAAGTAATGATTCAGTCTTTCAAGATTAGTTATAAATCCCTCATATAACAATGCATTTTCCTATAATTAACTCTGTGGCCAAGCCTTCTAAAAATACTTCAAAGGAATTTTCCGTGCTTCATGTGTGATGAGAGAATGACTCTTTGGAAGTGAAAAGTTTAACCGATATCATGTTATCTATTTTTTAATATTAGCATATTATAAGATACTTAAATAATGACAGTGATAAAAAGAAACATGAGCACCAAACTTTGTCATGTGAACAGACTTCAGTGAATAATCTTTCACATTCAAAAAAATAGTTCGACTTACCAGTAAGAAAGAGGAAAACTGGCATTTTTCATTCCATGGTGAAGTTTCAAAATGTCCTTAAATGCTGAACTGAAATGAAAATATCCAGTGTTAAAAGATTCCTATGATGACAACAGTAAAAAAAGAAAAGTTTTATAATATTAAAAAAAATTAGTTAATTTTTTTATTCATTTAAATACACATATAGTTCTATTCCATATTATCAGTTTAAATAGAATTATATGATGTCATATAGAAAAACAAGGGTATAATTTACTCTATTAGATGATAGGACGACACTAGCAGATTCAAGCAGAGATTATCAATCGATCTAATTCCATGCTGAAACACTCTTACTTTGTGTCCGTTTAGCATTTATATTGCTTCTATTCAGAGCAGCATTTCCCAAGCAGGGATCTTACTGAGTCAAAATGTGGGAAGGAAATTCCACAAGAGCAAACCTTTAGGGAGAATTTCTATTACTCTTGTTTCCATTCAGTCTAAAACCACTATCGTGAGAAACAGAAGGGATAATTCAGACCTTCATCACCAGGTAAAAAAGAGAACTTGAGAAAACGAGAGACAATATGAAAAAATTATACAAGTTCTTTCAAACCTCAGGAGAGGGACAAGTATTTCAAGAGTGGGTGTGGGACGCTGAGCTGAAATGCTTTCTGTTAACCATCTCTAATTTCATTTCCTACCTCGTATTGTGATCCAGGAAGTCTGTTCTCCAGCATGAGTCATTTTGTCACATTCCAGATCTGAAATGAATAAAGCTATTAACATTTATGGTGTGCTGTAGTTTTGCCATGTCTTGCAAATGTCTGGTTTTTTCATCTGTTGTCATCGTCAAGCGTAACAGCTGACAATGTAAGAATACATGACCTTTACTAACATAGAGAAAAATAATAGTGCCCTTTACTCACTTAATAATAAGAGCTAATTCCTGTTTAAGGTTTGTTAAAACGTAACTTAATCAGAGCAGGAGCTCAGGAAGAGTGCTTTATTATTGACTGCTGCAGTGATGATGAGTTGCCTATGTTAACACAGGCATTCCATAAAGATTTATGAATGAAATTTACTTCATGGGATTTTGCCTGGAAATAAGCATCAGAATCTTCTGTAGTTTTTTGGATCCAACTCATGGGAAAGCCTGCTCCAGGAAGGCATTATAACTGGTGAAAGAAAAATCTGAACTAAGCTAGCCTAACTTCTCAGAAGAAATTATCTTGGAAGGATGCATTCTTAGAAGTGGAAAGCTGCACGAAAAGACAAAACCGAACTCAGTCATTTATGATTAAAACCAACCTCCCAAACATTCCATACATACATATAAATACATATGTATTTAATTAACTTTTTAACAGTATTAATTAACTTTTTACAATATTATCATGATACTATTAATAATACTAGAAATCTCAGCACTTTGGAGATATCAAGCATACCCGTATATCTGCATGAGAACCCCTGCCATAAGCCTCCATGCCCCTCAACCCCCAAAACCACAAACCAAATGAAAACAATTGAACAGAATATGTAAAATTAGCAGCTTGTATCTACAGTTTTTATTTATAAAGTCCTCAAATTGTAACATTGGAGTCATGCATATGGATGCTGGCAAACATGATTTAAGTTGGCATATTCATACCTGTTAACTGTTTATATCTGTTTTTATTTCCACATCTACCTAAAGGTAGGCAATTGTATCAATATCGCAGTGAGTATAGCTTAACTGGATCCAAATGGCTTTATGCTTTCTGGACTTAGGCATCATAGACAGTATTTCTGTTTCTGTAACAAAAGTGAAATTTGCACAGTTGTATTTCCTAGCCAGTCATAATATTCCTTCATTACAAGCATTCATTTCTGACATAGGGCTGACTTAATGTGTGTACCTTTTCTGAAAATCATATCACAGAAAGGTGATGTATTTTATGTGGTCAAATGCTAATGTCAGGGCTCTTTTTATTCCTGGATGAGGAAATTGCCTAAACTAAGTGGAACCTATTAAGAATCCAAGGCCATGGAAGATATTGTCTAACTGGAGAATGACTTACCAAGAAAGTGAAGGTAATGTCACTTTTTCACAACAGTCAAAAGTCAAATAGTTTACACAATATCTAGGTGTTTCACAAGCAATTGAATACAATTCATGCTCTCAGGTCAAAAAATATGTAGATCAAGCTGTTGAGATAAGATATGACAAATTTTGTCAGTGCTAGTGGAGTAACTGATGTTTTTTGGAGAAACTGAGTTTCATAGGATTTCTTAAGAACAGATAGGGTTATATAGAAGAGAGGAGTTGGAGGTTTTGAGCTGTAGCTTGGTGACCAGAAGAATTGCTAGAAGATGAAAGAATTATTTGCTAAGGAAGAAAGTTCAGTTTTACTATGTTAGGACTGAGATGAATTTTGAATTCTAGGGTTTTTTTTTAGTAGGTGTGTCCGAACCTAACTGGAAAAGAAGAATCTGCTGCCTTGGTGGGTGACAGGTAAAGAACTTGTAAAACAAGCAGATAACTACTGAAGGAAAGTGGGGGCAAAACACAGCATTCTAAACATTTACTAAACAATTATGTTGTTCCTAGGAGTCCCTTAAAGATGTATTCATACATTCTGAGTTTCTACAAGTGTTTTTTTTCTCTGTAGTGTCTTTTGGTGGATGGATTGATGTGGGTGGCACATAGGTTTCACTATCTTTCAAGGCACTAGTCCACATCATTCAGATCTTGCTGTAAGAGATTAGTCCTTAATTGTTTAATAGGAGTAAGAGTCAGAGCTAAATGTACCTGCATCAGCAAGATTAATATTAGAATATTTTATTTATGCTTTAAAGTTTCATTTCCATGGTTTTGGCCATAAGAGTACCTTTTTATCCAAAAGAATATGTGTGCCAAGACAGCCTAACATACTGACAGGTGACAAGAGTACAGTGTACCCGATATACACAAAAATTGCGCCTATATAATAGAGATACAAATGGTCACAGCAAGTGCAATGTAGCAGAGCATCTGGAGCACCCCATTATAAATGAATTAATTTTAAGATCTGAAAAAGTGAGAACAAGGAAAAGTGAGGCGTTCCTTGTTTAATGAGTGCATTTGTTTACTGGGTACAATAAATTATTCCTTTACTTCAGAATTTTGATACTCTGCTAAGATCAGTACAAAACATTGTTTCTATACTTGGCATTTTGTGAGTATCTGTGTTAAATACTATCATCAACAAATTAATTTTAATGAAGTATGTTTACTAGATTCCTTCATACATCTGTAAATGGATATAAAGTAGACACCGTCGCTCACTGAATTTTGTGGAGCCACCTATAATTAATAAACTGGTCTGCCACAATGTAATTGGTGCTAGTATTCTCCCAGGGATGCCACTCAATATTATCCCTGGTTGTCAATCACACTGCCATGGATGTTGCAAGTGAAAACACAACTCGCAGCTGCTCTGCCAATGAGGTGATTTGCCTGGACTCCCTCTTATGGTTGTCATGCTGAATAACCTCATCACTCAAACTAGGAAGGTGGGGTCTTTGCATCACTGCCAACTTCTCTTAGGTGGTCTATCTGTTCCCAGGAGTCTATCACAACCAGACTGTTATTAAGATAGGTAAAGTTCTCACCATCTTTACATTACTGTTACCAAACTGTAAATGTCTAGTCCTAACTACTTTTTTCTTAAGCTGTTCTCTAAGGTCTGATAGATATAAAACCTTACAAAATGCAAAGCTAATAAGATAGATGAAATCCCTCCTGGGGATTTTTGTGATCTGTCAAAATTCAGCATATGCAGAGGACAGATGACAAATATAAACCTGTAAAAGGGTTTGAAGAAGAAAATGTGGTCTATTTATTTAGCAAATATAGAAATGTTAATGAATTTTGCTGCATTATCTACCATGGATGGTTAGGGCTCAGGCTTGCACAACTAAAAGTGATAAATGAGACCCAGCTACAAAATAATTGTTAGGTTATAAATGTCCCTAGAATCCTTGTATGGGTTTGACAATATTAAATCTATCTCAATTTCTTATTAAATAATGTATATATGCGAGAAGAGAGAGCACAAGACCTCACAAAATGCTTTGAATTAAAGCTATTCTTACTTGTTATCAGTGACAATGAACTCATTGCTTTAATAGAAGTTGTAATATACTTAAACTCCACCATGAGTGTTTAATTCAGGCACAACTTTCCTTGTTCATTCTAAACATCAGAATTTCTGTACATACAGAGTATAGTTTAGGTACCTTAATAATCCTTCAGTGAAAGTGGAAGTGGCAAACAACTGCATGCCTGTTGAGGCCACAAGTGGAATTTTATTGCTATTTCTCCCAGATCTACAGCTACCAATCACCAGGTGGGTTTAACTAACGAATGCCAACTAGTATTAAATAGATAGAACAGGGAAGCTGTGGAGATGGGGTAAAGCTGTTTTAGTTGCTTTATCCCAATTAGTACTGTAGTTATTGAATATTCATTAGGTAGGTCTGTACAATATTGCTAGGGTTTTGAAATGTGAGTTTTCTTTAAAAGAACCATATATGCTATTGGAAGTATAACAGTTTTTACTTAAGAAAGAAAACTATTACTCCCTTTTCTAATACTTTCTCATGTTTGTAAGGTGATGGTATTTTAGTTTTTATCTGGTTTTGAAAGAGAAATCTGAACTGCATCTTTCAACTCATTTGAGAATCTGCCATTGATTAAGATATTTTTCTGGTTTAAAAACTAGTCCCTCACTGGAGAGGGACTTTTTACAAGGGCATGTAGTGACAGGACAAGGGGTAATGGCTTTAAACTGAGAGAGCGTAGATTTAGATTAGATATAAGTAAGAAATGCTTCACCATGAGGGTGGTGAGGCACTGGAACAGATTGCCCAGAGAAGCTATGGATGCCCCATCCCTGGGAGTACTCAAGGCCAGGTTGGATGGGGCTTTGAGCAACCTGGTCTAGTGGAAGGTGTCCCTGCCCATGGCAGGGTGGTTGGAAATAGATGGTCTTTAAGGGCCTTTCCAACCCAAACCATTCTATGATTCTATAAAATATAAAGTTTTTTTCTGGTGCATCTTGGCCTAGTTTTAAAATACTGTAATTTTTCATGTGCTCTTGTACAAGTGCTTCTTGGAACTGCCTCTTCCTTGGGTTATTGAACTGGCAGGAAGCTTAATGCTGGCTAATACCACCTATGAGACTGTAATTTATAATTTTTATGTCTATTTGAATTAATGTGCTGGAGTAGAAGAAGGATCCAAGTCAAGCTAAAAGACTGCATTACTGGTAAATGTCAATTGGAGAGCCAAGACAGCCTGGATCTCTTTAGAAACAGTATGATATTTCCTGGCTCTAAGATGTGATGGGAAATTCGAAGACATGATATGAGTAAAAAGCTTTCTAAGATTTAAATATATGTGTCTCTTCCTACACAGAATGACTCTGTGGTAAATGAAAGCCCATTGGCAGACAACTGATCTCGTAGTCTGTCTGCTATAGAGTACCACCTTGGCAAGTAAAATCCCTTCACAGGACAGTCCCCTGTTAACCAACCCCATCACAGAAATCAGTAACTTACTCATCTCTCCCAACTACTAATCTTTAAGAGTTGCAACTACATTTTCAGTTACAACAGTCATGCCTTATATGAATGGTTCATATATGTATTTGAACTCTCTAGCCTCAATCAGCTGTACAAATAGAGTAAAATTTATGAATTCTTTGCTGTTTAACAGCTGTACTATGGTTCTCTCAAGCTCCTTTAAGGGAAAGCACATCCATTTGTCTGAACCAGGACCGAGTAAATTAAAAGAGAAAGGACAAACCGTTAGCAGCTGAGACCAGAAAAGCCTCAGTCTTTCCTGTGCCCTTCTTATGCCATATACAATAATCATGTTTTGTTATAAACTCTAAAACTGCTTCAGCTTCACCTTTCTGTCTACATGACCTAGAGACAATGTAAGTCAGCATCTTGACCTTTCCATATTTAAAATTGTTAGCACATGCTGGAAAGCAACATTTTTTCCTCCCTGGTTAATGAACAATGGGATAGAAAATCTGAGACTGTAAGCATGACTAAGAGGTAGCAGAAAAATATATTTAAAAGTCCAGAAAAACGGAATTCATCTTCCGTACATTTTGCAATTGAATTTTGATCCAGTTTATCCAATCCTCTAAATAAATACATTGGTTTGGATCATTATCCACTTGGGAGAATGACATAAAAATATACCACTACTTGAGTTACAGAAAGGAAAATATTACAAATTATAAACTGAGCACAGCTGGGGCGATATCCTGGTGGGAACAATTATTTCAGCATTATGAAAGACAGGAGATTACAAACCCAAAAATGAGGAAAAGCAATGACCTTCCTTCTCTAGAAAATTCTTGCTCAGTAAGTCTTGCCTGAGAAATGGATGGTAACACAGATTGCTATATCAAGCTGCAAAAACCATAATTAATGTGAATGACACTTCTTTAGACTTCAAGGATTCAGCTACTGTTAAAGGTGTTTTGTCCTGTAGGAGACAGTAGCTGAGGCTGGAGGTTCGAATGAATACTTTGTTCAAGGCATCCAGCATCACCTTGATAAGTACAATTCCCTCACCATGCAGCCTTTCACACAGCCTCTTTTATGCTTTTGATGATAGCCGTCAGAGACTAGTAGTGGTGCTGAGGGGAATATATCACATTAACTCAGAAGCTCGTCATCTAATATCTCCCAATATGCATTTAAATATCTTCCTTGTCTTTAGCAAGGAAGATTTCTATTCAGAATCTTTTTTCTTGTTTATTTCTGAAATGATTAAGTAGGATAAAAAATAGTGCTATAACAAAATCATCATAGACAGTGATGTTACTAATCTAGTTAAACTAATGTTACTACAAAACCACCATATCAAAAGCTGAGCATTACTGCATACAGCGCTGTCATTTTCTTTCTGTAGTGTGTGCTTCTGTTGATTAATAAAGTATTTTAGATTGCCTCCATAGATGTATTCCAGCACAATTAAGTAGAGATCTGAGTACTTATGCTATTTGTGTTGCTTCCCATTTTTTTCTTAACTTCTGCTGTGACATAGCTTGGATAAGAACTAATTTACTTCTCAGGCTATTGCATAAAATGGATATACACCTAGGGAAACACTAATGAAAATTCCAGATTAATAATGGAAACGAAAACCTTAATCAAGAGGAAAAAAACCCTCTCTGATTCGTAGATTCTGAAAAATCTCAAATATCTTGAATCTTAAGCTATACTTGGTACTTAGCGTGCAGTCCTCATAAGGCCTACCAGATAATGAATTTGGACCCTAGGTAAGGAGTCCAATCCAGCTGCTTTTTGTCATTGCCTGGAAGGATAAATGCCAAAATACGGTACGTCTGAATGCTTCCTGTTCAGTGATACTGTATGACACCTTACTCAGAGTTTTTTCACTGCTGCTGCCACCAAAGTAGATGTTTTAGTAGAATTTTTTGGCAATTTGATGCCTTTGTTCCCCCTACCATTTCCAAACTTTTCTCATCACAGCCTGCTTATAGCTGGAAGCAGATCAAAACTGTCAGTGTAAACTGCAAGGAGAAGAACTATGAAGGAAAGGAATTTCCTACATTTAATTCTCAAATAACATGTAAACACTAAGAATATAAGAAATACAGGAAAAAGAAATCACCTTTTAACACAGAGCATGGCATCTGTTGCTGAGATGCATTTTATAGTACCTCTAGCAACCGCCAGTCAGCCAGTTCCTCCTTCCAGGGTAGTTTCAGTTGTTTATCCAGTATCAGGAGCTTTCACATTCTGGGTCATACAATTTGAAATTCCAGCTCTCCAGTGAAATTTAAGCTTCTTCCTACTTGTCTGCCTTCTGTCTCATGAAGCCTGTCATAAAAGTGACAGCCTGAATTTCACCATAAAATGTGTCCTTCCGTCTCCTCTTTCAAGAAGCTTCAGTCAATCCATATAGGTGTTTAAGTCTCAGGTGAGAAGTAGAGTCGGGAGTGTTTCTCAAACAAGAAGCTGCTCTCACAAACTTTTGACAAAGGACTGTCCCATATCCATTGGTTGTTGTTACTTGAGAGACAAGCAGGCTTACGTTTCCTAATGTTAGCATAAAGGCTGACAAGGGAAGCATGTACTACTGACCATTGCCTCTTGCCCCAGGGAATCGAACTTATTCTGCTTCTGATGCCAAACGGGCACTTACAAGGGTGGAGCTGGGGAAAGAAAACCAAAGGAGGAAGGAAAACAGATGGGGGAAGGAAAAACGGTAGAGGAATGGGAACTGATAGATAAAAGGACACAGTAGCCTGGATTAGTCTCTTCCACATTGCGTCTTGTACTAGGGTTGCTCTTCACAGCTGCAGTGGTGAAATGACATGCTTTGACTTTCCTTCTCAAGGGTGAAGATAGGAAAAAAAAATGGAAGCTGCTACAGTTGGTTCATGTGTCCTATCCTTTTTTATTCATTCATTCCTCACTCTCCGCACCCCCTCTCCCTCCCACTCCCCCCACAAGAAGGATGAGAGAAAGAGACAGCTGGGACCATGCATTCACCTCTGTCTTGTGTTTTGGCATGGCAGAACCACACCTTTGCTTTCAAACTAAGTTTCAGGTTTCATGAGTGCCTTTGGCAATCACCAGCTCCATCTCTAGAGCCCAAAGCAAAATCTGCAATGACTTTCAGCTTTGGCTCATGCCAAGCTTTGAAGGTGCCCTCAGCTGTTCACCCTACACTTTCTCACAATACCGGGGGGGGTATGATAATATGGTGAAAGGAAGAAAGAGGCAAATTATTGAATAGAAAAGGGGAAAGAGAAGATCCAAAACAAGTTCAACCCAAATTCTAAGCAAATTTCTAACTTAAGTGTATTGAATCTCTGTGAGCTACTTGGAGCTTCATATTTGGCTCTGCTGACAGTCTATAGTGCTTGGTTTAGAAAGATTGGATTATTCCCCGTCTTTCCTAGCAGTCTCATGCCTAACCTATACACTATTTCATTTAAGAGAAGTACACTGGATCCCACTCGCTTTTATTAGTAACTTTTATGAATGCCATTGATCTTATTAATGTTTACAACATGGCAATGAACTGAAACAAATGATGACAGCAACAGTGACTGCAGGTAAAGTAGCTTGTGTGCTCCAGATGACTGAGTGCAGTATGTCACTGGAGGTTCTGGAGGTGACTTAAATTTCTCTCTTAATACTGTGAAAAAAGAAAACTCTCTTTCTGTCAACAGATATGACACTGATTGTTTGGCTGCCTGGCCAAATGTATTACAATCTAGATTCTTTATAGTATCTTGTGTGTTTCTTGGTTTTCTTCTTCCTTTCTTCCTCTCTGCAAAGCTTGTAAAGAAGAAACTGGAAAGAGAAGCATGATTTTTTTAAAATAACTCTGAATAGTGTTTTACTTATTCTTATGTTTCTTGTTTTTACTACAGAGAAGATATTGCATATATACACATACTTTTCTGAGTATCTGCTTCTCTTAGTTATCTCTTCATTGCTGATTAGTCCACTTTATTTTCAGTTCTGTGATCAAAAGCTGAATGTCTGGAAAAGACAGCATATATTTTTCCTTTTTCTTTTTCTCGTTTTTCTTTTTCTTTTTTTTTTCTTTTTCTTTTTATTTTTTTTTCTTTTTCTTTTTCTTTTTCTTTCTCTTTGTGTGGAAACCACCTGCAGAGCTCCTTCATAATAACACATGGAGAGTCCTCTAAATCACCTACAGTAACCCAGCAAGTATTAAAACCAACAAATTTTCCACTGATCTAACATGCTGTTTCCAGAAATTCTTTATACTGGAAATCAGAGACCAGATGGAATCTAATGGCAGAACCGGCTACTGTGGAGCAGGGAAGTACTGAATTCCCAGCTCTGTGCTGGATGAACCTTATTACCCATAATCTGTTCATGCCAGACACAGCTGAGATCAGACAAGGCTATATGAAGATATGAGCTGAGGGAAGGGAATCACTGCCCTGAAGTTGTATCCATCCTAATGAGCAGCTGTGATGACTTAAAGTTAAGTTTGTCTGATGAGCGGGTAACTATCGAAGGCAACGATATTGCTTTCAACTTAGTAATGTGTCTGCTTGGATCTGAACTTCAGTAAGGAGACTTGAATTTCTCTTGGGTAATCATGGGGAAGATATTATAGATGCAGTGGTAGTATGTGTACACTTTAGCAGATTAAGTACTGCTGAATTACTGCTTAAACATTAGCTAGGCTCTTTCTCCATTTTTCAACCCAGACTACTGAACGGAGTCTAGGAACTGAATGGAATGATCACTTAAGGGACAAAAAGAGAGAAATTGAGAAATTAGATAGGCTGCTAATGCTTGTGGAAATGAACCTAAATAGTGGGATCCTCAAGTAGCACATATTGAAAATGCTGTAAATAGCAATGAAACTAATAGCACAAATGTCAGTAAGGAAGGGGGGGGGGTTGAATGGCTGGGGAGGAGAAAGGAGTTAAGAAGGGAGATAGGCTAAAAGAGCATTTATAAAAAGTGTTTCAAAGCCATTGGTTGGTAAATTCGCTATCTATTGGAGATGGCTGGATATGAAAATTACTAATGAAATTTCTGAGTTGTTTTGGTTTTTTTCTTTTACTTTTTTTTTTCATACTGATTTGAATTACAATCAGAAAGACATTATTACCTTACTTAATGTGAATAACCTTTATTCTTTCCAGTTAACTCCCCAGAAATCAGCAGGCTTCCAAATCAAATAATAAAAAACCGGAGATTAAGGGTCTTCACTTAAAGTGTTGCGCACATGTCAGTGCTGGGTTGGGGTTTTTTTGTGTTTGTTTGTTTGTTTTTCTTGCTGAACAGTTATCCTAGGAAATAGGCCCTATTCTACATGTCACAGTTTTTATTGTGTTCGTACTAATTGGACTACAATCCATGTAGTAGCTCTGTCTTGGAAAAAAAGACACTTATGAAGAGGACCTGAAAGGCTTATGGAGAAATATTCTGCGTACTGGATTTTTGTTTACTATAAACTGCTGAGGTGGTAGAGCCCAGGGGAGTAGACTACAAACTAGAAGAAAAGACTGCTAGCAAAAGTCAAGCCAATAACACAAGTGAGGGAAAGAAAGCATAGCTAATTTCTTGCAGTCCTGAATTAGTCTTAATAAAGTTATTGTTACATGAAATCACTCTAATGGAACCTGTCTATACATCACCCTTGTCTGCTTCATTTCCCTCTCTGAGAACAATTTAGGAGAGGACTTGTGTTTCCTTTTTGTGTTTGTACAAGATTCACAAATTTGGTTTCAGGTCCTGAGTGGGCACTCCTAGAGGATACTGCAAAATTGAATAAAAATTATCAGTGGTGATGAGGATGATGATGATGATAATAATGTTACAAACAAATAATGATCCAACATTAGATCACTTGAAGAAATAATCAAGTTGCATTTTTAAAAGTCCAAAAGACTCATTTCTTTTAGACTTGAATTTTCAGAAGATCATCATCACTAAAGCGGAACAGTAGAGGAGAAGATCATATGAGCATCTCCCTGCTTTTGTCATTTTAGAAACTTCTAAGTGCAAAAAAACCTCAACCAAAACAGTGCTCAAGTATCTCTCACATAAACATAACATATGTAAACATATACAAATTATTTCTACAGCGGTATCTCCACCATTTTATGCAATCAAGTTTCTGAAACAGCTTTCAAGGGGTCTTGTGTGTGCTTTAGTAAATAGAAACTAGTGCCCATGTCGGCAGAGGTCCCTTAATTAACTAAACTTGGAAAAGCTAAACTTATTTAAATAGGACAACTTGGTGCCTGAGACCTCACTTGTAAACTGTGTAGAAAGATTACAAGCAAGTAACTGCAAAACAGGTAATTTTACAAATGAGAGGCACTGTGAAACCCAATCTTTGAGACTGTTAAAAGTACTTTCTATTTAGAGACAATGAAGCTATAATCAGATGACACTATCTGATGAATTTGGGTGTCCAGATTTTTAGCGTGTAATCCAGACAGAGTCAGTCCTAGGTTGTTTCAGGGACTAAGACAAAATCCATTTTTCAAATAAAAGCTGTTGTTTGTTTTTGGTGTGTCAGTCTTTTGATCTTCTTGTTAGTAGATAAATCCTTTGGTCAGTAGCATTGGTCCATGCATCACAGAAACACATTAACAGTAAATATACCTTCCAACTCTTCAATCTGGGCACCAGTGAAGACTGAGAAATATAGTACATAAAGGCAGACACGAAAAAAATTAAAGAAAGAGAGAAAGCAATCCTTCTTATGACTAATGTTTTATAGTGCCTGTTTCATTTCTCTGCTTGACCTGTGATCTGTCTAGAACAAACAAAACCATAATTCATAAATTGTATGAAAGACAGTATCTTAACTTTAGTTACCTAAAAGCCAACTTACATGTTTCAGATCAGTTAAAAATGATTTCTAATTTTTAGTTAATTTACAAAAATTCTAGACCCTTTTTAACCTGTTTAAAAGTCTCCCCAGATTCATATACACTATGTTATGTACAGTATGCAAATGATCCAGTGGCAGCTTCTTATAAAGACTGACTTTTCTTGTCCTCAACAGATGTTTGCTGTTGCAATTTTGATTTTATCCACCATGATGCCTGTATATCCTAATTACTCATAAACTTCAAAACTGATCATGCAGTTTCACTCTTTTTTCTTAGTGAGGTTGATATTTGTTTTCATGTCATTTCTCTGCTTTCTTCTGAAGGCCAGAAAGCCAGCCAGACATCACAATAAGCTATCAAAATTGGCAGCAAAATATGAAATTCCAGATCAAAGAACAGCACACTCAAGGCTATATATAGTCCTAAGTAGTGCAGAAGGCAATAAGTTCCAGCATGTCTGCTGATATGGTCATTGTGGTGGAACTCCCCTTCCAAAATGTAAGATTTCAAAAGACTCATATTTGTTTTTCAAATATATTTCAGAGTTTTAATTACTGCAGATATTCCTGGCATCTTCCAACATTGCTATTAGGGCATGAATATTTTTTTCATACTCTAATCTAGCAGAACTGAGCTATGAGCAACACATTTCACTTACCCTCCGGTTTTTCTTTTAATCGTGCAGGCTTGAGCAGGGCAGGCTATCAAAACATTAACTATTTCTTCCCACCTTTTACATATGAATAAACAAGATTCATAATTCCTTCTGCTTTTTATTACTTGCAACTGCTTTTTTTGCCTCTTTCTTTGAAGTAATTCCTTCAGGGAAAAGGTATAAAGGCAGTTCCTTGAGCAGCATATTTTAATGTGCCTGGTTTCCTAGGACACTCTCTGTTTTAAGTCTGCTTAGTAGCCCATACTGCTGGTTTTCCATTTGTCAGTGACACAAATATGTACTCTCTTGTTTACCTGGTCACATATTCTCACAAAGGTTCTAGAACATAATATATCTGAGATTTATATCACCAGATTTGGTAGGAACTGGCTGATACATTCAACTACTAAGACAAAGCTAGCAGAGGGATTGTGTAAGTGTCTTTCCTTGGGAAATATATTAGTATATACAAATGTATATTGACCTCAAGTCTAGATGGCTCTCACTTCTCATGTACCAAAGGTAAAAAAAGCCAGAATGTACACATACGTGCACATACATACACAAAAGAAATTCTGTGTACTCCCCTTACCTGGCAGACCTGGAGTTGTGCAGCCCAATCCTGCTCCCTTTTGTACCCCATCACCTGCACCCTTCAGAGCAATCACCAGCCCCGCACATCCATCAGTACCCAGCAGGGATTCACAGCTCAGCTATTGTGTCCACCTCAGGTTAGCAGCCAGCTAGCCTGCTCGGTTGCTAAGAAATTGATTATTCTTTTTATTCTTTGAAAAGACAGTGGGTAATGTTAGATTCAAACCTCTATATTATTTTTAGTGTGGTTTCCTAAGAAAACAGAGACCACAGTGCCTTTCTTTCCCCTGAGATTGGCCTGCATAGTCCATCTCCAGAGCTATAGTGGCATAGGGACCTAGCTCTCTCAGTAGATTATATCAGTCAGCAGCTATGGACATAAAGCTGGATTTAACACCCATACTTCTAAGTTTTCCCCCCACTGTGCTCTGATTGATCTGAGTGCTCAGCATGACCTGCCAGATGGCTTGCTCACAAAGGGAATTTCCTCTGTATCTTCAGACAGCTTCTCAGATTTTTCCAGTGACAACCCTCTTTTCATTCTGGATATTTCTGGGCCATTCTAGTTCACTTCCTACATATGCAAAAACCACTGCTAAAATGCTTGTCTCCCCTTCATTCCTCCTCTCCGCGAAAAAAATGCAATATTTTACAGCATTCAGGTTATATAAGCAAATCACATAGTGGTCTCTTTTACAGTCAGACCATATGGGTTTCCTTTTAAAAGAATTACCCATTCCCTAAAAAGAAAAGAAAAAAGAAAAGAAAAAAAAAAAAGAAAAAAAAATTAAGAGTAACTTGCACCAAACTCCAGTTATCTACATTAGCAAATAAAGGCTGACAAAACTTTGCTTACCTCTAAACGTGTTTATTCAGAGAGAATTAAGTCATTTTTTTCTAGCAAAATTTCAGAAATGCTTTGATTTCAGCCATAATGTCTGCCTGCATTTCCTTAAAACTCATCTCCCTTTAAAGACTCTTTCTCATTTATTTCTCTTTGAAAAGTCCCCTTGTCCTTTAGGTTTTGTGGATGTTCTTTGATGATTGGAAAGACATGTCTGTAGTTGCTTGTGAGCAGTCTTGTGGGCCACAGGAGACACTAACTTTATACGCTGCCATGTATTTATAAAGCACTTCTCTTATAGTTGCTGTGCAGTTTTGAGTTCAGTTTCAAAATACAGATTTTTCTTCTTTCATATATAATTGTTTAGGAAAGTTTATGCATGCTGAAATCAATCACAATGTTATTCTTTACTTTAAAAAGCCTTTTTTTCCTCACATTTAGTTCTCAAATGTTCACACAAGATGAATGTGCAAGTGGGAGCAAGATATTAAGAAAACTGAAAGATGAGGAGACAAGAGAGAATCCTGCTAAGCATCCTAAAATTTTAATTTTTCCATGGTTTAGTCCCCTAGTATTCCAAATATTTCCTTTTCCTGTACTCCATTGTTTTTGTTTGTTTGTTTTGGTAGAAACTAAAACAGACTGCTCAGAAACCTTGGGAAGAGTAAAAACCAGTTTCTTCTACTGGCTGGAAGATAGACAGTACTAGATTATAGTTTTTGGTTGTGGGAAAAAGTCATCTGAATGTGGTAGTCTGATGTTGTGTCCACACTGAGCAACATCACAATTAGTAAGGACATTATGAGAGAAGAGCACCTCAAAAAGTCTCTAAAAGACAGATTTGTAGTCCACTTCTTGTTTGATCTGCTTGCAGATTTTCTGGAGCCTAATGAGCACTTCTAAAATTTCAAATTTGTGAATGCTTGTCTTCCAAGTGTACCATTATTTGCTTTTGAATAGCTCCTTTGCAATAGATCTCATTGATCTTTCAGAAAATTGACATTTGATTTTGTTGGGTACTTGTTCTTTCTAGGAGAGATACGTCATTAAATCATTGGGGAATAGGAGGAATTGAAAACATAATTAATACTTAAAGTTCTGCAGCTTAACAGCACTGTCTGAATTATCTCAATTTTTGGCAATAATAATAATAATGTCTTTAACCACAAATCTAACAAGCGAAAACTGAAGTAGAAATTACTCTTAAGAGAAGTAATAATAATAACGTCTGCCAGTCATAAGTGAGGCTCAGAGTCACAAAAGTCAGAGTGAGTTCTTAATCTTTAACTGTAAAGAGGCTACTACATGATTTCCTAAAACACTTGTTCACATATATATATATATAATTTTTTTCCTATTATCAAAGCTACCTAAAGGAACTCACTTTTCCAAAATGAATACTTAATGTGGGAAAATGAATACTAATTCTCAAACTAAAATTACACCCTAGGGGTTACAAATGACATATTTGGATATTCTATCTGAAAATGGTTGCTTTTTTGTCACCATTTTCCTTGGCCCCCAAGGACGCAAACAGACATCATAGTAAAGGCTTTTAAATGTTGGCTGGTTCTGCTTGCATGCTCCACAGTCTGTTGTATCTCTGTTCCAACTGTTGGGCTCCCATCCACTGTGCCTCTTGTTTCAAGAACATGTCTGACACACTCTCTGGCAGGCGCCAGTAAAAAATATGATGCTTTCCTTGCTTCAGGGAGTTCATTGGAAACACAAACCCTTTGCTCAAGGAACCATGAATGGCTTCAGTGGGGTTAATTATAGCCTTTTCTCTTTCCTCTCATACAGGTACAGAACTACTTCTTGGCCTTGACGAGGTCTGATTCATACTTGGAATAACATCTAGGCTTTATTGCAATCTGCAGGCTATGTATCAGACTTCAATAGGAAAATTATAAATTTATAAATTTTGGATTTAATGGTCTAAACAATCTCTAATTTATAAACCCATTTTTTTCACAATAAATTAAAATGTTTGAGAGCAGTAAACATAAGCAGAAAAAACACAATTAGGAAAAGGTTAGAAAGACAGTATGATAGAAGTAGCTATTTTTCTTTGTACCTGAAATTTGCATCGTGGAGATGTGCTCCCTTGCCCATATGTATAACTGTTCTTAACAAGATACAGGACATATACACAAATACATATGCACACAAAATTCATTTTCAAAATTGGTATTAAAGAATTTTATTCTTCCTATCCAATTTTGAAAATTCTGTTTCATCTGTACAAAATTGTGCCTTAAAACAAAGCAAGAAGGGTAAATAAGATTTGGAGTAGGGGGATAGAGTTTGAACTAAAAAGGAGCACACCAAAATAATTATGACTGCATAAGCTTGGCAAACACATTTGCTTTTTCTGATCTAAAGAAACTCCACACATTAAAATGTGATCCATCACAGAAGTACAGAAATAAATTATACATATGGCTGCTCTCTCTGTGAATATCCATATTCACATGCACAAAAGAACAATCATCTGCTAACATGAGTGCTTGTCATTTGTCATTAATGTGTCTGAAAAGATTGTATATTCCTATCATGAGGAGTGAAGCTTATCTTTTAAGTTTGGAGACCAACAATACATGAGCAAATTTGTCTCAAAATCATACATAAACTTGTCCTGCCTGAGCTCCAAGAGAAGCAGAAGCTGGGTAGCTAGTTTGCTGCTGCCTCAACTTTGAAAAAATATGTTCCGCTGGCCTCAAGTTGCACCAGGAGAGGTTCAGATTGAATATTAGGAAAAAAGTTCTTCACAGAAAGGGTTGTAAAGCTCTGGAACAGACTGTCCAGGGAAGTGGTTGAGTCACCATCCCTGGAGGTGTTTAAAAGATGTATAGATTAAGTTCTCAGGGACATGGTTTAGTGCCAGAGTTAGGTTATGGTTGGACTCAATGATCTTGAGGGTGTCTTCCAACCATATGATTCTATGATGCTATAAGCTACAAATGTTAACCTTGACTCCAGGCTGATTTGAAAGATATTTAAGCTGACCTCCTGTCCTCCTACCTCCTGTCCTCTTCTGACATACAAGTGCTGTCAAGTTGCCCAGTCTAGACATGATGCTAACAGTTCTTCTTTGGGTCTGTCTCATTGAATTTAACCTAACACAAGAGACCTTTTTCAAGCTCAGTATGCCAAATAACATACATTAAGCAATAGCATCGGACGATGGCAGAGCAGTGGATGTGGTCTACCTTGACTTCAGTAAAGCAATTGACACCGTCTCCCACAGCATCCTCATGGCAAAACTGAGGAAGTGTGCACTGGATGATCGGGTAGTGAGGTGGACCGCAAACTGGCTGAAGGAGAGAAGCCAGAGAGTTGTGATCAATGGGGCGGAGTCTGGTTGGAGGCCTGTATCTAGTGGAGTGCCTCAAGGGTCAGTTCTGGGACCAATACTATTCAATATATTCATCAATGACTTGGATGAGGGAATTGAGTGTACTATCAGCAAGTTTGCTGATGACACCAAGCTGGGAGGAGTGGCTGACACGCCAGAAGGCTGTGCTGCCATCCAGCGAGATCTGGACAGGCTAGAGAGTTGGGCGGGGAAAAATGTAATGAAATATAACAAGGGAAAATGTAGAGTCTTGCATCTGGGCAGGAACAACCCCAGGTTCCAGTATAGGTTGGGGAATGACCTATTAGAGAGCAGTGTAGGGGAAAGGGACCTGGGGGTCCTGGTGGACAGCAGGATGACCATGAGCCAGCACTGTGCCCTTGTGGCCAAGAAGGCCAATGGCATCCTGGGGTGTATTAGAAGGGGGGTGGTTAGTAGGTCGAGAGAGGTTCTCCTGCCCCTCTACTCTGCCCTGGTGAGACCTCATCTGGAATATTGTGTCCAGTTCTGGGCCCCTCAGTTCAAGAAGGACAGGGAACTGCTGGAGAGAGTCCAGCACAGGGCAAGGAAGACGATTAAGGGAGTGGAGCATCTCCCTTATGAGGAAAGGCTGAGGGAGCTGGGTCTCTTTAGCTTGGAGAAGAGGAGACTGAGGGGTGACCTCATTAATGTTTATAAATATATAAAGGGTGGGTGTCACGAGGATGGAGCCAGGCTCTTCTCGGTGACAACCAACAGTAAGACAAGGGGTAATGGGTTCAAGCTGGAACACAAGAGGTTCCACTTAAATTTGAGAAGAAACTTCTTCTCAATGAGGGTGACGGAACACTGGAACAGGCTGCCCAGGGAGGTTGTGGATTCTCCTTCTCTGGAGACATTCAAAACCCGCCTGGACGCCTTCCTGTGTAACCTCATCTGGGTGTTCCTGCTCCGGCAGGGAGACTGGACTAGATGATCTTTTGAGGTCCCTTCCGATCCCTAACATTCTGTGATTCTGTGATTTGCCATAGGTCTTTGGTAAGTACCCAAGATTATGTTTGTTCTTCCGATGGCAGTATGACAGCTTCAGTGGGCATGCTGAGGTAATTCATCAAAGATGTCCTCCAGTTATGTCATAACCAACTAGCAAGCTTATAGGAGAATTTCTGATCATTAATAATCCCGTGTATGACCTTGATTTTAGCTAGAACAGTATTCCTTTTCTATTACTCCAGTGTGAAAGGTATTCCAGATTATCTAATTTAATTTTCTAGCCCTCCTCTACATTGCCGCTACTTCCTCATTTTTCATCATTAGAATGTTTTATTAGTAAATAATAATTTTTTGCCTTTAGCAATCAAAAGTTTAAGTATTATCAGATCAGTAATTGCTGCTTAAGAAATTTCATTAGTGACCATCTTCCAGATAAATATTTCTTTTTAGCACAACCTTCAGTTTTCCACTCTAGGTGTCATTAACACTGTATCAAACGCATTTTTCCCAAAATAATATTAATAGCCTTTTGTCATAACTAAAGAGAAGCATTTTCTCCATGACTTGGAAATCCTTATAAACACTACTATATCTGGAGAACACTGTCCCAAGTTTATTAAGTATCTTCATACGCCCAGTTCTGGGCAAAGGGTGGTGGTGATAGTTGATTATACATGAACAACACCTGTAAAAAATAAAATGATCTTCCACTCCATCTAAGGGTTTGAGGACTAGAGTCCATACCAAAGAACACTCTAAAAATGGCACTATTCCAATTTTATTTTTGCAGTACCTCATAAATTTGAGTCACAATGGTCAATTTGTTACCTGCACAGTCACTAACCGGACAAGATTTTTAAAAAAAAGGTTTTTTGGGAAACAAAACAGTATTTTCCCATATCCTCTATTCAAATATGACATATCATAGCCTGCCTCTTTGCAAAAAATCACAAATCATTATTATTGCTCTCACAGTAATCAATCCCAATAAAGTGGCACTGAAAAAATGAGAGCCTTCGTTATAGCAGGAACATGGGCTGATAAAGTTTCCCCTTGTAGATCTGTTATTGTACTTTACCTTTAATCATGTCTTGTATTATTCCTCTTCCTGGCTTCTCTGAAGTTCAGGAAGACAAATCACCACAGAGCCATGTTTGAGGCCCTCTAACAGATTTTTCTTGTGCTTAATAAAAATCAGGACTTCAGTCTTAAAAAAAAAAAAAAAAAAGGTAATATATTAATCTGTTTTTGCCAGCAAGCCTTACTACAAACCTAAACTTGTGTCTCAGTTGAATATGTTACTCAGAATCCACATAGCTGATATATGAACACAATATTTTAGCAGTTCAGGAGAGAAACATGCCAACTGACCCTCCCGAGCCACTGATCTATGTAGAATGTAAATGCAAATATTTTTTTTCTGGTGGAATCATCTACGTTATGCCAGTCCTTACGTTTCCTATGTTTTTATAAATGTAAGCTTATTTGTCTTACAACTTATCCTTTCTTTGACTCACTTCATTGACCTTTTATATGAATTGATCCTCTTTCACGTACTGCAGCACTAATTATTTGTATAATAATATGTCTTTCTGCCCACTATATCCAGAAAACAAAATACTACAGTAGAACTAGCTATAGCTCTTTAATTAAGACTGAATCAAGGGTTTAGCCTCATTGTTATGTATGAAAAAGACAGCATGTGTGTTGCTGAGTGCAGAATGAATTTCCTTATCATTTGTATTTCAATGTTACTTAATTTATGAGTAAAAATAATTAAAAATATTTCCTTTAAGAAATTCAACACCTGCTGTATTTTTCCCTTTTTATCAGCATCACAGGACATATTCTGCAGCACTTACTTCGTGTTAAGTCTCATTAAACTGGTACAGGACTTCTTCATAAACAACCTTTCCCTTTCCCTTTCCTTTCCCTCCATTTCTCTCTTCTCTTCTCTTCTCTTCTCTTCTCTTCTCTTCTCTTCTCTTCTCTTCTCTTCTCTTCTCTTCTCTTCTCTTCTCTTCTCTTCTCTTCTCTTCTCTTCTCTTCTCTTCTCTTCTCTTCTCTTCTCCCTCTTTCTCCTTTCCCTTCCCTTTCCCTTCCTTTTCATTAAGCACATGCCTGATTTTTGATAGCCATGTACTTCAGCTGGCCTGATCACTTCTACCGCTGTATGAAACTAGATAATCAATGGTTAGCTGGGTGAGGAAAAAACAAGTAACAAAAGAAAGTTTTGAAAAAAAGGATTCTCAAGGTATTTACTGCTAGACAATATTGACAAAGACCCACAGGGAAGCTAAATCTGCCAATCAAACTAATTGGATTTAGCAGTAAATGGTGGATTGAAGATGTATGAAAATAACCATCAATGTGACTGAAAAATGAAATGCCAAGTAAATTTACAATAGCAGTCGTATCTAGTATATCAGCCTCCTGTCTGCCTAACCTGTCACAGAGAGCATAAATCATAAGTTTTGGGCTCTCCTGCCAGGATGGAAGTATCAACCACATATAGTTTGCAAGTCCTGCTTTGAATAAATGTAACTTCTAACAAAATTTTTGGTAAAAGCTGCAAAATTGTGTATGCCAGAATTAGGTTTGTAGCCCATACTTGTTCTTGTCATAGAAAGCATATCACATAAAATTATGTTTAAGTGCTCTGTCAATCAAATAATCTGCTTTTGTAATATGTCAGAATTTTTTGAGTTCCTCCTGCTCCTTCACCATGCTGTTGCATATTTTAATGTGTTCAGAGCAAAGGAATATCTTAGTATCATTATGAAGATAATTTTATTAAAAATAGGTAATTATCGATTTTAATGTGGCAACCATTAAATATTTTTACGTGGAGTTTCTTGTAGAGATTCATTAGAGTAGCCCTAATTATTACACTCTTTTAGCTTTCATTAGAATGCTGAAATTAGAGACATAATCTTTTTCTTTAAAAGGTAAACTATGGTTTTACAACTGTTGAAGAGTTAGTCTAAAACAAGCTTTTTGCTTCATTCTCTTTGTACACAAGCCAGTAGGCCCTGATTCCTTAGTGGCAGTATAGGTAACCCAACTCATTTTTCCTGAGTTTCCAGCACGGTGTTATTCCCAATGTGACTTAAGATTAAGCTAACTTTTAGTTCTTGGTTTTTCCATCAGCATTCTTTGATTTTTTTACAACACAAGAAGAAGACTCTCAGAGTTTGACTTAATTAACCCAGTACAACTGAATGGTTCAAACAAGAATTCCATTAATATATTTGCTAGCTCTGAAAGTCCCAGTTTCTGTTAAGCTAATATTTCTTTTACTTTGTTTTTCAAGATCTTCTGCATTCCATTGCAAGATAAACTCCCCAAATGGCTGCTAGAACACTGAGCTGTTTGCTGAACTGTGATATCACAAAATATTTCTGAATAAAAATTCTGTTTCTTAAAGACTTAAAATTGACTCCCATCATTCTGCTGAGAATCCAACATGTTCATTTCACTAAACTAAATGATTTTTTGAAATGGTTACATATCCATTAGCAACTAAGGGTTGCAGAATGTTTTTATTACTTTTTTTTATATTATCCTTGATAATATATTCAAGTAGTTATTGTTATGTATATATTGCATATAAATAGTGTTTTCTCACAGAAAAACAATCAAGGATCCTCTATACTATCATGTAGTCAGTACTATACAGATGCTATATGTAGCAGATATATAATATATACACTGTGTATATATGTACTTATTATATACAGTATACTATATATAGCATGCACCTGTAGTACAGAATACATACTATAGTATGCATATAGTATCTATACATATACTATATACTGTAAATATAGCATATGTGTATTAGATATATATAGTCTATATACACACTATTGTGTTATTTAGCACATACACATATTATTCTGTATATATAATATATATACTGTATGTATTCATACGCATTCCACTTGGATGACCGTTTGTGTTTCCTTCTTTTCCTGAAACTGTGTATGGATAGGAGCAACCCAACTGAATCAAACCAAATCAACAGCGGAAACACCAGCAGAAAACCATACCTACTGTCAAGAGCTATTGGGTAACTCCAGTTTAGAATTTTCTGTGAGGCTTTGCACTTACAAAGCAACAGCATTGTAAATGAAGACATTGTGAAGGTGGCCACATATTTAGTGAAACACACTGATTATAAAGTGTACATAGTATTTGAACTTTAAGATTTATATAGTAGTTACTGATCATATCACCAATCAACAGCAAATTAAATGATAGGAGGAAGGGAAAAGCATTCAAGACACTGCTCTTGAATTTAGTTCCTTGTGGTGCTGTATGAAATCTAATGGCACTGTGATGGCACCAAAACAAGCTGTGATTGCCCGTGTCAGACCTACAGTTTTATTAGTGGATATTAAAGCAGCAATGACAGTAATGAATACTTCAAGAAAATAATTCTAGCCCATAGGCTAGGTTTTCACCAGAATTACTGTCAGGTCAGCTGCTGCTGTGTAAGGTGTCAGGGTAGTCAGACATCAGAGGGAACCAAAAAGGAGCAGCTATTCTTGCACTTGTCTCTGCTCTTCTGCATCTCCATGTGCTCTAAAGAAT
The DNA here is from genome assembly GCF_036013445.1 of Caloenas nicobarica. NCBI lineage: Eukaryota > Metazoa > Chordata > Aves > Columbiformes > Columbidae > Caloenas > Caloenas nicobarica. Next base: position 114,587,729 of record NC_088245.1, read on the forward strand.
CTGAGAACATGTTCTACTCATCTTGGAATGAGTTCATCTAAATTTTTCTTGTCATGCATCAGACAATTTTTCCTCTACTTGAATGGTCAGATTTTGGAACAGCAATGAGATCAGAAAGAGAGACAGTAAACCACAGGCAAATGTGCTTTATATTTAGTTAGACAGATGGTCTCAATTACCATATCTTGTTACTTGTGCCCTATATTCTCCACTTACCCTGCTAGACACTTCATATATTTCTAATGAGAAAATTGGGTAGATTTTTAATTTTATTTTGAGGGTTTCTTTTTTTTTTTTTTTTTTCCCCTGAAAGCTTTGTTTTAATATGACTTTGTAAATTAGCTTTATAAGAAGAAAGCCAATATGAAATAAAGTTGTTTTCCCAGACAAGAACTAGAAATATGTCTGTGAAACAATCCGGTATGCTACTGTTACTGAGTAAAGTATAAACTTGAGTTATAAGAGATTCTTCTTATTCTATAGTCAAACAGCTGGAGATTTTGACTAAGACCTGAATGTAAAAGGGTCAGATCCTGGTAAGAAAATTACTTTTCTCTCTGGACACTTTGATGTTCTGCAGTGATTGAGAAGCTCTGATTGATTACAGAACAATAGCTTCACTAATGGCTTCAGAAAAGGTATTTCCAAGCTTCACTTGTCTGTATGTGTCTGTATTTTGTATAGCACTGTTTTTGCCAAAGCATTTGGACTGAGTCTAGCCCTGAAGAATTACATTAGTGTTGCATTTATTAGCATGAGATTCTATGCCATTAATATAAAAGCTCAAAATAATCGTACCAGTGTCTGGACATGACACTGCTCTATTCCAGTAAAAGTTGAAGCAAGTTGTGATTTGAAAGTGCATATGTGATGTCACAGATCTTCCAGTTCTAAATCATTCCACATTGCCTCATTTAGAAGAACAAAGGATTTTGTATATTTATTTAAATATAGAGTTATTACTGTAGAATTATAATTTTCAAATAACAAGAAGAAATGTAATAATATCTTCACAAGATGATGTAGTTATGGAGGTATATTATGAGAAAATATTATGCAAAAGTTATTTAAGATATGTTTATAACAAATTCATAGACCAACTTGCAAAAGAAACATATTTCTGTCTGTGACTTAGTTTTTGGCCTCATTTATTTTATTAGCTGAAAAGTAATTTCTTAGCTACTACAATTTCTTTCCATTGAATACAATGACTGTAAAATATAAATATCTAAATATAAAACCTTTTTTTTGTGGTATTTTTTTACAGCATGTCACTCCTTTTTCTTCTTGTGCTTTTCAGTCATGAACAATGATGCACCTAACTTCATCAAAAGGAACAGAAAGTAAGATATTTCTACTTGTTCATTTTACAATACAAAAAGCATATTAGTGACATGAAAGGGATCTCTTACTAAGTATTTCAGAAATCTTTAATGACAGAAACTCAATCCAAATATTCATAAAAATATTTGCAAGGTTCTATCATTAATAATAACTTTTTTTTTTTTAAGTTTCTTCTGAAATCCCCGATCTCTTTTCATATTTATGTCATTAGGAGTTGAATGCTGCTGTATTCCCCAGTGTGCCAGATGGTTGGAGAAATGAAGATACAATCACCTCTCCTGAAATTTACATAAAAATTAATGTACAAATGGAGATCAAATTAAAATCAAAGGAAAAAAGTCACGATGACCTTGATGAACAAGGAAAAAGGAGAGAGATGGTGAAAAGGAACAGCAAGTGATGTAAGTGGAACTGTAAAAAGTCTCCTGTTGTCTAAATTATGAAAAATAATTAACTATTATATTTTTATTCCTGGTGTTACAAAATTTGCTGTTGCTTGGAGAGGTACAGAAAAGAACCTGAGATGCAACTACGGGCTTATTCTTGAGATACAACCTTTCAGAAAAAAAATAAGGAAACAGATATTCTGCTTTTTTTGCTTCTACTTTTTACTAAGCTCTGTTTTTGACCTTCCCCAAATTTATTGTAATACATGTTTCACAGAACTTGTCTTCATTTTGAATTAATTGCATAGAATAATTTGGAAGGACATAAGGCACCCAACTGCAGCTCTGCACTGTTATAGTTTAGTAGCATTCAATATTTAATAGCTTCTGCGTTTCAGAAGTTTTCTTCAGAGGATGAAGATGAGAGTTCAGGGAATCAAATAGAATATAGAAGCTCTTGGCTTCAAGCCACACAGAAAAATCCAGTAACTATAATTACTAGTAGCCTTTTATTGCTGAGCATTTGAGGACTCTTCACAAGATGATCAAAATAATAACTAAATGCCAAATCTGAATGAATACTTATTATTACTGCTGCTGTTGCACAATTAAACACAGAAAGTATGGCCAGTTGTGTACAATTTAAAACCAGTGTTGATGTCTGGAAAACATACTTTGAAGCCAACTAACTTTTTAAAATTCTTTGCATTTTCTTGATGATCAAACTTAGTACAGCTATTCATATCTCAAGGTTGGTTGCCTGAATTGAGAGGACCAGGACTCCTTCTGGATCTGATAGTTATTTTCTTGTGACATCTAAAACCTGAATCTAAAGCAGATTTCAACTTAGCCAACTTTTTCTTAAAGAAAAATCTTTTCTACCTTTCGCCTCACTATTAGAGGAGGTTCTTAAGGGGCTGCAGAGATATATGGTAAAGGTAATTTGCTAAGGGTTTTGTTGCTTATGCTGTGCTGTATTTTGCATATGGATAAAATGAGAAGGCTGCAGGTTTCACTCAATCAATGTTTGCTGTAATAGCAACACTTTAAAAAACTCAGTTTAACAGTTGCAAACTTTCATTTGAAATGTGGCCTTTTTGTGCCACCTTGCAGAAAGTTCATAGCAACTGCTGAAGACAGTAAGAAAATTACTGGTATGCAATTTTAAAGCCTCAGCTTCATTTGACAGCTTCATATTTCAAGATTCTTTTTTTTTTTTTTTCCCACTCCCCCCACTGTAGACAGCATGCAGTCTGTGAATTCACTAGTTCTAGACCTGACGCTTATTCATTGCATTGCTGTTCTTCAATTATATATTTGGCAACTGTTCACACTCAGCCTTGGAAATGGGATACATTGTGTGAGGGCAAATAAATATAAGATAGGAAATAAAAGTTTTCTTTCATGGTTTTTAAAATACATGTAATGGAATAATTATCTCCCCACCAGACAGCCAACATCTTATTTGGAGCAAAAAACTCCCCAAAATACTGCATTTCCCAATGGAAGCATCATCGAAGGGAAGCAGAAACGGGATGTAACAGTTACCTCACCCGTGGTTCATCAAGCCTAAATCTGACACTCAGAGAGGCCACTATATAGGTCTCAGAGAAATACCAAATGGCAAGAGAGTGGCAAAGGGAACTAATTTTAACGTATTCGTAATTCTTCTTTACCCACATGCCCACAAGCATAATGTTTTTCTTATTTTTTTCAAATTTAAGGTTGTTGAATAATAAAAGGGATTATTTGCTAGTAAAATAAATGTCCAATATATGTTTTTCATATGGACAAACCACATAAACCATAATATTTTGTGAGAATTAAAAGACATAATATACTAGAAGATTACTTTTTGTTATTTCTATTAGTATTGTCTTCAGTCTCATTAATTCTTCCTTGCCTTTTTTCCTTAGAAAGCAAAAAGTAAGTACAATAAAATGAACATTAAGAAGCTCCAATTGCTAATGACTATAATATATTCTAATCAGCATCCCCAGGAACACACCTGTCCAACTTTGAGATGCTGAAAAAAGTCAGTTCTCCTCGGGAGTCTCTAAGTTGAAAGCAAAAAAGTAATGGAATTTGAGAAGTCTGTCGTGAAGATCACCAACCTGGTAACTGTTATGAAGGCTACACTTAAAGGAAAAATAAACAGTGTACCTGCAAAATAAGAAAGGAAAATTTCCAAAGGATAATCATGTATAGTCTTCGCTCTACCTCTCTACCCTGCTTACCTGTTAGAATTACTTCATGTTTTTCTTGTCAGTGGTCTCTTTGTCAGTTGCTAAAACATGAAGGAGCTGTAACTTATTCAACAACTCAGATGATTTGGTTTTTTAACCAAAACTCTTTTTTCACCTCTCTGGTATCAGTTTCCCAAGCCAGCATGGGTCACTATTATGCCCTGAGACTTTTCCCAGGAGCCAGGGCAAGTGAGATGATATAATAAATACACCTTACCCGGCTGCTCAGGAGGTGGGCAGCTTCCATGCTTGAAAAGAAGATAGAGCGCTAGGAAAGGTAACATCTTCCCAACAAGAGTCCCTAGAGGATCTGTGTTAGACACTCAAGCAGGAGCAGCTGCATGGGTCAGAACAGTAAGTACTGATAAGAGTATTTTTCTCAGCCTATAGCAGCATCAGCTTTTTTCATCATTAGTAACTTGGGAACAGAAGTGTAGGGCTGTATCTGTAGATGTTGCCTGAGAGCATCTTGTGCAGCCATACAAAGTCAAATAAATGTTTTAAACTCTTTTGTTTTGGATTTTCTTGGCATATCAAACTATACCTCTGGTTCCGTGGTGTAAACAACCACAAAAGGTGATTTGATCAGTGGGTATCTATTATGGGTAAATGAATCCTGGATATATTGCTGGCATCACACCTGGAGATCCTTTCATGAGCTATTACTTTGAGGGTGACAGAACACCGGAACAGGCTGTCCAGAGAGATTGTGGAGTCTCCTTCTCTGGAGACATTCAAAACCTGTCAGGACACATTCCTGTGCAATCTGCTCTGGGTGAACCTGCTTTAGCAGGTGGGTTGGACTAGATGATCTCCAGAGGTCCCTTCCAACCCCAACCATTCTGTGATTCTGTGTTTCTACTAGGAATGACTTAGAACCATAATACATCTGATGTCATTCTGGGAAGGAAAACTGGGACTTGTAGGATACAACTTAGGCTGCCATTCTGTGGGGCTTTTTATGTTTGGTGTTTTGTGTTTTGTTTTGTTTTGTTTTTAGACAATAGTATTTTAGCATTTGATTTTGCTTATTCAGTTTTTCAACTTCTATTTCTTTTTCAGATTTTTTTAAAAGTGAATTTTTCTCAAGACCTACTTTAGATGGAAATTTGTTTTGCTAGCCTTAGTCAACCAAAAAAGAAAAAAAAGGATATTTTACCCAAGACTGTCACAGTTCCTTTCCCTACAATTTCCCTTACATTTTAGAATTAGCTTACTAGTCTGTTGATGTCTTTCTAGCTAAGCTGCTTGAATACAATTTTATTGATTTGTTGAAGGTCAATTTCATTATTGCTCAATTTATCTCTAAAACAAATACTGGTTTTGAGATTGTTTGAATTCTTTAATTGATCTTATGTTCTTCTTGACTTCTTTTCTTGCCCGATGTCTTTACCACGTGAAACTTTTTCTTCTGGGAGTTATTCCACAATGTGTAGGAAGAAAAAAGTTAAGCAGTTGAATGTCTATTTGACAAGTAAGCTCAAATGCTAAATCCTCTGCTATCAGTGGTAAGCAGTTAGGCTCACAAGTGAGTAAGGAGCATGGGGCTGCAGCCTAATGAATGAAATTACTTATTGAAGTAGTTACTCAGACAGAGGAACAGGGATCAAACACTGGGCCACAATGAAGAGCATCAGGATAAGCTTCTTACTGGACAATAAGTTCTCAGAAGTGATTTATGCTTTCTTGGTGGACTTTTATACATTTTTCTGCTTGGACTGATGTGCATGAGAGATCTTTCATAAAAATAAAAGTGGAAGGATATGATCTCGGTTGCTTTTGATCATTCCTTGAAGGATACTGAAATGCATACTCATAATGAGGCAGTTCATTACTCTTGAAACTATACAGTGCCTACCTGTGCACTTTAAAAAATAAAATGTGTATTACGGTTGCTGGTACAATCAAGAACAGTGTGAAAACCATGTTGAGCAACATCAACTATTCATTGATCACTGAGCTTCCCTATATCTAGCACTGAAAAACTCAGAATAGCAAAGCTTAAAAAAGAAAATACAAATAAACGGCTGGAACATCCGTCTTCAGTTTTTCTGTCACCTTTTTAATTTCAGATATACATTTGTTTTGAGACATGCCAAATCACATAGTCCTTTTACTCTTTGAAATGGACCTTGTGATCCTACCTACTCCTATCTTTTCCCTTTTCTGATTCAAACTATTTGCCTGTTTTTACTCTGCTTTAAAAGTTTGCCTAATAATTTGGCTTTTCTTCCTCTGCCTCTTAATATACCACTGTTTTCTTGTTTAAAATAATTATTATGCATTTACTCTGGTCCTCCTTGCCCTTCATCCTCTTTTCTGTCATGAAATATATTGAACACATTTACAGTTTTCTTTCCTGAAGCTGCTGTTCTGTATGCTTTGCTAGTCTGTTTTTCACAGACTTTGCCTCCCTGCCCCTAATAATATTATTCTCATAATAGCCGTTAAGTGTCTCTTGTATATTTGCTGTCCTTGATTATTCTCCAACCTTGTCCAAATCTTCTAACTGTTCTGTCAATATGGAGTATATGATCCTCCACTCATTTACTGTTCTTTGGTAGCTGCAATTGTAATTTAATTGTATCATTTGTTATCATTCAGAGTCCCCTCCCTGTTATGTCACAGTCCTATCTCTGGTAACCCAAATTTAACCTTCTGTCTTCTAAGAAAATAAATTATCTTCAAGACACTCGTTATTTTGGGGGAAACCAGCTCTGCTTTATTTTGTTTTCAGTGAAAGACTTAACTTCGTCAAAGACTTAGAGGCTGATTTCTGGTAGAATTACTGTACTGGATCTTGTTGGCATGGAGTTAAATTTCTTCATAGCAGCCTGTATGTTACTGTGTTTTAGATTTGTGACCAAAACAGTGTTGATAACACATGGATGTCTTAGCTATTGATAAGCAGTGCTTGCACAGTGTCAAGGCCTTTTCTATTTCTCATCCTGCCCCATGACAGAGTAGGCTGGGAGTGCATGAGAAAGGCAGAGGGGACACAGCTCAGAAAGATGACCCAAACTGACCAAAGGGATATTCCATATCATATAGTGTCATGTTCAGCAATAAAACTGTACAGAGGGAAGTGCACTTTTTCCAAGGTAGCTGTTGCTTGGAGACGGGCATTGGTCTGTGGGTGGGAGGTGGTGAGTGATTGCCTTTACATCACTTTTTTTTCTTTTCTTTTTTTTTTTTTTTCCTTCCGTTGACTTATTAAGCTGTCTTTGTATTGAGCGCAAGTTTTTCTCTTTTTTTTTTTTCCTTCTTCTTTTTTTCCATTCTGATTCTCTCCCCTATAGTGCTGTAACGGAGTGAAAAAATAGCTGGGTGGGAGATCAGCTGTTGGCCAGGTTCAACCCAGCACAGTCCTTTTTGGCAACCACAGTGGAGCATGATAACAATAGATTTGATCAGAGTGTGTTAGACTGAATTTGAAGTTGTTATGCCTGTTTGGCTGTTACTTGACAAGCTGTTACTTGCTGGTTGCTGGTTGCAATGTTGACTTGTTTGGTTTTGATACTGGTTTGGTTGTTCCCTCCCCTGCTCTGTGGTGTGCTCCCTTTCTTGCTGTACATCAAACTTCAGGGCTTGTTAATGGCTTCTGCAGCTTGCTATGAGGTTTATGGCTTTGTTTTGTTTTGCCTGGGAGAGCTATGATAAAAGCACTGGCCTTGAGCCTAATGTGGTGTTTGGGCCCTGCATTGCTGCTGTCCCAGTACTCCAAGAACCATCTTGTGGAGACAATTAACAATTGCACTTTCCTCCTCTTTTCCTCTGGGAGCCACTTTGTGTGGAAATGAGGAATATCACGTCCCCCTTCTCTGGTGTAGATGTTTTCTGCCATGTTACAATGACTATTCAGTTTTTTGAACATCCCAGAATACTCATATTGGTGTGTGTGTCTTGTGAATCTGATTTTGGCTTTTTGAAAGTTAACCAATTGGTTGGGAATGCCACACGGGGATGTGTCCTGAGTCCGTTGAGTCGTAGGTGGCAAGGTGCTTGGGAGAATTTGGGAAGGTACCTAGAACAATTTTCACCTTCAAGAGTCTGGGATATCACACCTGAACAGGCAGGTAATTCTCTTGAAGTGACACAGCACTTGACAAAATAATGTCTTGCCTATGTCAAAGAGACACAACTCACACTGTACTGGGTCCTGACCTGTGCTTTCTGAGACTCTGTTCAGCACCTTCAAGGTGGCTGGTGAAGGGATTTTTGGTTTGCAATTATGGGAGTCAGGTGATGAATGCTCTGACAGGAATACAAGGATCCTGCCTCCAGCCAAGTGGAGGAAAGGGACAGCCAGATTTATTGAATTGTGTGGATTTGATGGCACATGAGGCGCACATGATTAGAAGTCCCTGGTGGACACCAGTGCATAGTGTATCCTAATGCCATCAGGGTAAAAGCAAGCAGAACACATCTAGATTTTTGGAGTTACACGAGGATATCAAGAGTTAAATGTGTTGGAGGCTGAGTTGAGCTCAACAAGGAATGACTGGCAAAAGCATCCTATTGTGATTGTCCCAGAGGCTCTGTGTATCCTTGGCATAGACTACCTCAGGAGAAGGTACTCCGAGGACCCAAAAGGGTACTGGTGGGCGTTTAGTGTAGCTGCTGTGGGTGTAGATTAAGCAGTGGTTTACCTTGCCTGGTGTCTCAGAGGATTATTCTTGTTAAGGAAGTTTCTTTTCCCTAGATTTCCTGTAGCAGAGGCTAAAGCTTGGATTCCAGAAATTATTCTTAAATAAATGACTTATTCACAAGGTACAGCACAAAACACCTCGAGCTGAGTGCCTCCTGAACATGGACCTTGCATAAAGAAATCTACAGGCAATTATACCCCAACAATCCAACCCCCTGCTCCCTGCTTATCAGGCAGGCTAATTGCAAAATTAGTCTTGGGTCTCCCTGTTCTTCACTGGATCTCTTCATATTCATCAGGTGGGCCATTTCTTATCTCTGAGGGTAGTTGTTGGTCTCTCACAGCCCAGCCTGGACATCAATCTAGGTGTTTTCTACCAGTTGCTATTTTGCACTTGATGCTGGGATGTCAGAGAAAGTCCTTGGCAACAGCCAAAATGTTTTTCTGTTTCTCACTTTCTGATAGAAGTTGTTCTGTTCCTTTACTTATCTCCAGGGCCACAGCTCCCCTTATCTAGTAGCTTGAACCATTCTGAGGCATTTTTTACATAATTAGCAGAAAGTTCAAAAGTTCACAGCTTACAGTCTAAGCAAACTTACTTAAGATAAATGAATTCTACATAAGCAGCTTCTAAAAAAGTTCTATCAGAAGCAGTATACCCAATAATTCAATAAGCTAAGGCAGTCTAATTCCCTAACACTTCTGCTGCGGGGTTGCTGTGTGTCAAAGATCAGCAGGTGGTGATTGCTACCATGATGGTGTGCCAACAGCAATATCACAACAGCCAAGACTCACTGGTTCCAAATGGTTGGAGCTGTCTGGGAAAGACTGGGATTTACTCCTTCCTCAGGAAAAAGGCAAACTAATGTGATTGTGTTTACTCAGGAACCTGGGTGTGCTTGGTGAGTACTGTAGAAGGCTGGGGAAATCTGAGGTGTACCTCAAGGAGATTTATTATTGGGTGAAAATAATCCATTATTTTACTTGCATGATGTCATAGTTGTATGGCATCATAGTTGTATGTCATCATAGTTGTATGTCGAAAGTACCACAGCAGGAGGTAACAAACAACGGAGGATGAATCTCATAAGGAGCCAGGCAAGTGCAGCAGTGATCCAACCTGAGCTGTTTTGAAATACAACAGTCCAAGACATGATGCTGTACTTCCTGTCCTGAATGATCATTACAACAGATGGAGTCCAAGTAAGTGACTAGCTGAACTGAATGGACATTTGAATAGGGATGGCTAGTAGACTGAGAGAAAGTTATCTGTGTATATGTCAAAGGACAGGGAAGGTGGTGGTGGTGGCTGATGAAAATTCATTGGATTTAATTAAATTTCTTCATGGAAGCCTACGTGGTGCTGTGTTTTAGATCTGTGACCAAAACAGTGTTGATAACACACTGATGTTTTAGCTGTTGCTGAGCAGTGCTTGCACAGCATCAAGGCCTTGTCTGGTGGGGATACCTGTTGCTCAGAGACTGGTTGGGCATTGGTCTGCTGGTAGGAGGTGGTGAGTGATTGCGTTTGCATAATTTTTTTGTTATTGTTGTTGTCGATGTTTGTTTATTTTGTTTTTTTGTTTTGTTGGTTGTTGTTGTTGTTTAGGGTTTTTTTGTTTTGTTTTGGTTTGGTTTTTTCCCTTGAATTATTAAACTGTCTTTACCTTGACCCATGAATTTTCTTGGTTTTACTCTTCTAATTCACTCCCCCATCCTACTGAGAGGGGGCAGTGAATGCGTGACTGGGTGAGGCCTTAGCTGCTCTCTGGGATCAACCCACCTCAATTACAAACAGCTGAAAAACAAATCTCAGAAAGGAAACTGTTGACCAGTACCTTCTATAACAAGAGATATGTCATTACGCATTGTGATTAGCAGTGCTGTTACTTCATTTCCATGTAGCCCATCCCATCTAGACTGTGGAAACAATGGGACCAAAGCTAAACTTTTGTTTGTGCATCACTATCTAGATCAATTTTGTCATGTATAAACTAATAAAAATAATTCTAGACAAAATTCATATTGCCAAAAAGGATGGCATTGTAAAAATATATTAAGGATTTTTTTTTTTTTTAATATGAATGACCACTGAAAGACATGTCAAATAAATGCTTTACTTTAGGTCAAATCAGCCATTTACTTGCCTAATAGATCTTGTAATTATGGATTTTCTGTTCTCCTGTTGGTGGGATCCCTGAAAGATTTTATTCCCAAGTAAAGTGACTTGGTCACTTATATGTCTGGGAGGTTGGTATGGTGTTACAATATTCAGCATTTTATGAGGTACATATTTCCACAGAGAAGCCAGCCCAAAAGACCCATATTAGAGCTCATCAGAGGCAAAGTTCTAAGAAAGCTATTTCATGTATTCTTAAAGCAATACAAAATATATGTTTAAAATGAAATTCCATTAATGAGGTGTAAAATTCTTATTTTTCTGATCCAGTTTCTTTTGTTCAGTAAAAGTGAATTTTTCATCATATTTTTTAATTTTCAGAAATGGGATTTATTATGACAAGATGTTACTAATGGAAAGCTCTAAGCAAACCTTTATTCATATCTCTGACTATGATGACATAGAAAACTTTAATCCTTCAAAGAATAAAACCGTTCATTTTAAAAATAAGAAAATAACAGCCTTACATTTTAAATTAAGTTATATTTTTATGATTTTCAATTAAACTTTACACTCGTATATGATTTTCCTTGAGCTCATGTTTCTTTTAGATTAGAATTTAGTTCAGTAATCATCACATTCAGTAATTAAAACCACTTCATGTTAGGTGGCATTATAGCTTATATTACATAATTTTATGTCAAATGGAAAATGTCAGCAAATGCTTCATTACAAAATTCACACCTCTTCTCTTGGGGTTAAACACAACAAAATTTTACTGAGTTCAATTAGTTTTTATGGACAGAATGCAGCAGCTTTTGTGATGTCCATGTAACAGTTTCTATAATTTCTCTCTCTAAACTACACTAAAAGCTAACAAGAAAATAGCAGAGTGTTTCTTTCTTGTTCTCATTTTGCCTCTAATCTGTATTTAAATTCACTGGGGTACTCTGTGATGAATTGTTGTGCATTTAACAACAGTAGCATCTGGGCTTCTTTGATCTCGCCAAGTTGTTTTTATTCTTTATATTAGTCTTTAAAGAAATAGTTAAAAAACAAAAGCAGACCTTACAACCTTTAAAAAAAAATTATCCTTGAACAATGATAGCAAGAATTGCTCATTACTTCCTCCCTGATATTCACTGATAGGCTTTTGTGCAAGATTTCTTACCCCATCGTGTAAAGAAAGGTAGCTCTGCTTTCCTCATTTTACAAACAGTGTCCATGGTTGCTTCCAAGCTTACTTTTGGAGAAGCTTTGTGTTTTGAAGTGGATTGTTCCCGTTCTCACAAACTAGAAGCCTCCATTCAGAATCATTCATCTCTGTTTGGAAATCCCATGAAGAACCCTTTCACCTGGGAAAAGGCCAGTTGTAGAAAATGGGGCAGGGATACCATGCTGAAAGCTTGTTGACAGAAGGGCCATAGCCATAGTTAAGGTGCTGACTGGGCTGCCAATGTCTCTTGAGTTTAATGTCAGCAGATTTGTCACTTGTTAGTACTGCTCATTCTCTGAGTTGCTAAGGCACCTAGGAAATCTCATCCCATACTGATACTGGGGGCATAGTCTGTAGCTAAAGAGAACATTTTAAATTAGAAGCAACATCTCAAATTTCCTAGGCAAAATAGAGGTATTTTAAAATTTTCTCCGCATTGAGAATATGTACTTATTCATGTGACTGATACTTTCAGAAGATTCAGAATATATTTTGTACCATCATTCTCTGACAATTCCTTGTCTATTTGTTATACATGCAGAGCTACTATCCAATTTCTGTTTTCATTTGCTCCAGCTAAACACTGTCTGTTACAGTTTTTTTCCTCTCTTCAGCAATGTTGGACTTCATGGCTAAGAGGGAAAGTGGCAGACAGCTACAAGATAATTTAGAGACTATCTGGAGGCCATTTTCTCTTAACTTAGTAGCAAGAACATTTTTTTTTCTAAATCCTCTTTCATTAGTCTGATAATACTTTGAAATACTTACTCTTCTTAAACAGTTTAATCTTGGCTTGCTCAGCATCCCAGTGTGCAAAAAAAGAGCTGCTCTTGACTCTTTTTTCCAAGACTTACAAAAGAAACAAAACAGAAAACAGTCTAGAAGCTTACATCATAGTCAACAGGCTTAAGTTATAGTGCAGTCTGAACTGACACATTTAAAGCTCTTAAAAAAAAAAAAGAAAAAGAAAAAAGAAAAGGATGATGCTTATCAGTAGATGGATTCTACTATTTTTAGAAAAGGACAACTCAAAGCTTGCATGACTGCAAATCCTAGTTCTACTAAAACATAGCATATGTTTTTTCTGGTTTTAAATGTGTTTCCTTGAAACACTAGTTACTTCAAACTGAATACATTATCAGAGCATGCCCGAGCAATTCCAGTAAATTATTTGGAAAAAAATGTGAGAATTATGAAGAAAGCTGTGGTTCCTGTTTATCACCGGCATTTAGGGGATTGTCTATGACACTAAGAATTGCCTGAGCAGCTAGGAGGATGCAAAAGGAGAAAACTAGTTATGACTGCAGAGGGCAAAGGAAAGCAATGTTTGAAAGCTGTGAAGCAGCTTGCTGCTACAAAGCAGAATTTACTAGACTCTGATGACGTTTATTCTACCTCATTATTTCTAGAGGACCTCTTCTAAGCTCATTGTTTTATTGTGACAGGCTTTGTGCAAACAACAAGACACATAGAACAGCTTAAATACTTTCTCATTCAAATAGTTAACAAAAGAAATGAAGATGATGATTTCGCCAAGTTCAGAGAGCAGGTCAGGGCACTGAGTAGAGCCTCTCTTCTCCAACTGCTTTACAGCTGCCCTACTCTTTCTAGGCATAATGTGTCATCATTTTGTTTAAGCACGGTGCTTTGGATTTTTTTTTCTTTCTTACTTACCTAGACACCTATGCCACCACCAACATTTTTGTTGGAAGAAAGAGTGTAATTTCCTAATCTGGTGAGTTATAGCACAAGTTGGCCTGTGAGAAGCAGTCTCAGCTGCCCTGACTCTATTCTTCCTTACTCTAAAATGGATGAAATTAAGAAACATCAGACATCATGTTTCAGTCCAGGACAATATCATAGAGTGTCCTGGGCAATTCTCGATTAAGAAAACAGCTTCTATTCTAGAACATCTCCAGGAAACATAAGCAGATCGATCTTCAGCCATAGGGTTTCCCAGCCACAGTGTTTTGAACATTTATTGTACCCTTGAAGGCAGGACAAATGGAGACCTGGTAGCAGTGGTAGCAACATCAACCACACTATGGGACTTCTATTTATTGCCTTTTATATGTGTTCCATGGAGTAACTGCATGTTTGCAGTTACGGTCCTTCTGTGATACCTTCTTGTGCAAAATGAAATGGTGTAGATGAATGCAACCAGCAGCAGGACCTACATTTCTAGCTAAGGATATAGGAAATGAGCTAAAGGCTCAAATACCCTAAGGTCATGGGGTTGTATGTAGATTGCCTTAAGTGACTGGGGTGAAGGAAGTCAACATAATTGTGCTGAGATGCTAGACATGGATGTGCAAAGAAAATGGGCCTGGATTAGGAATCTAAAAGTGGAAGACAAATGATAATATACTAAGCTGTGCAAATGCAAGTCAGAAATCAGTGGTGACTAGGACATGTATCCACCCTTGCCCAAAGCCAGCCTCCAAACCCTTCAATCTCATCTCTCTTAATAACAGTACTGAGAAAACCACAGGCGCTGTCACTTCTCCAGTTCTGCTCCACATATGGAATGAAAAACTCTGAAAGTTATTCTCTGATTAACTTGGATGGTATGGGCTTCACATTTGCAGATGGCCTGTGTCAATGACAAAAATGTCATGATGGAGTTTGTGTTTGCATCCTTTTACCAGACTTAGTAAATAATACCCGAACATACACAAACACACACACGCACTCTCTCAAGTGAGTCCAAAGAAAATTATTGTTATTATAAAGACATGAATTAATAAATGAGGAAATGCTGGAATGAATGCTACTGTAGAAATTTCATTCACACTCTCTACATGTGAATGTTATATACAGCAATAAAGAGTGTGCAATCATAAAAGTAAAGTTTATATCATAATATTGAGGTGATCACAAGGGAGAAGAATTAAAGTTCCATGGACACTCTTTCAGACATACATACACAAAGAGAACTTTTCCATTACAGTACCAGTAATTTACATTTTTGTTCAGTAATACAGTGTGTATTAGTAAAGCAATTGCAGCATCAAGTTCTTTTGATAAAACTGCTTGTAAGTGATGTATTGTATTGAAAAATTATTTGAATTTTTTATTTTCCAACTGCAGAATTTTTAATGTTCATTTCAGCTGTTATTTATTTTATTTATTTTATTTTATTTTATTTTATTTATTTTTTATTTTTGAGCCATCAAGATACTAAAGATTGCCTTTAACAGCATAACTTTTTGCACTAAGCCATGATAGCTGGAGAAAATTACAAACCACTTTGACGTTAGAGAATATTTTGGATATGTCAGTATCAATAATGTCAGCATATTCTGCTGATAATAATAAGCAAATATAATAAGGGTGATTATTGCCGTTTAGGCATATCCATTGACGAGACCCCTGTATCCACTCATTAGGAGCTCTACAACATGTTTAAAATCTGTAATTCCTGAGCTGCCATGTACTGAACAAATATTGCCATTTAGGCATATCCATTGACGAGACCCCTGTATCCACTCATTAGGAGCTCTACAACATGTTTAAAATCTGTAATTCCTGAGCTGCCATGTACTGAACAAATATTTTTAAAATAAACTAATAAACCTACCTGTCTTGTAGGATACATGCTGTACTTGCATTTAAAACCACCTTCTCATCATTTTTCCTCATGCATCACTTCTCCCCCTGCTGACAATACGACAGCATTTAGCTCTCCCTGCACCTCTGTTACTCCATCCTTACCTTTTCCAAAATGCTGGACTAGCATATGGAGCAGCCTGCTGTTTTCTTGTTCTTTGATATCGGCAGTGACAAAAATTAAACTTACCTCAAGAGTGGCAAGAACTGAAAAGGAATTACTTACATATCAAATTAAATTACATTTTATTTCTCATTTTAGAAGCATACTTGCATGCTGTTTGCTGCCACTTTTCCCCACTGTTGCATGATTATAGATTACTTTTTCACTGCTCAGTTAGCTACCTTGGATTTTAGATAGCTGTTGTAAAGCTGACTGCAGATTTCTTTATAGTCAATATAGCTCATCTGTCCAATCAGACTGTAGCAGTCCGTGGTAATGCAGTTTGTCTTTCCCAAGACCCAAACAGTATATGAAAAGCACATTCATTATCAATCAAGTGTGAAGAAATTAAGGCTGAGGCACAAGAAGCAAGGTTTCAGAGTCATGTCAGCAAGACAATTTAATTATGAAGGGAGCATAAATTAAGACCAAGGCACCTAAAAGTTGAACATTCAGCTCATGCTAAAATAAGCAAACTGATGCTTCCTACTACACTTAAGTACCCTATTCTCCCTTGGTGCCTGCTGTCATTATTGAAGCACAGATGGTGAAAACACATAGTGTTCAAATTTACTATGTTTATTCACAAGGGTGTTAGTTAAGAAAATTGTGTTAATCTAAACATTATAGCTTCACGTATTCTCTTTTTCGTCCATTTTAAAAAAAATTTTTCAATACAAAAATAAATAAACATGGATTTGCAGCTACCAGAGTATTAGATATACTTTCTAATAACGGGAAGTAGATGATGCCTGGTTTGCAGACATTACGGTCTATTACAGAACAAGATAATTAAAATTACAAACTTTAAAAACACATGTAGTTTCCTCAATGATTCCTAATGCTCCCTCTAGAGTCATTAAAATCATTGTGTAAGTATGTTATTATAGAGTTATTAGACATGATCTTTACTTGATCATCTCAAATATACTCTTCACTGACGAGTCAAGTATGCTGAGGCAAGGTTTCCTTACTGAAAATGTTTTGTGACTCACTGTTTTCACAGATGCTAATAGCTACAAAAAAATCCTGTCATCCAAGTTAACAACAGAAGTACAATATCTTTCTATTAATCATTTAGGAGATGTAGAAGTGCTTTGTTAATAAATATTGCAGATGATATTAAATGATAAACATACAAAGACAAGCTGAAGTAATAAATATATAACTATATCTTTTATAAGAGAAATTAGAAGAGCAGATGGACACAAAGTAAAATAACATCCCACAATAATAATGACCCAAGTTCCTGAAACGGGGCTTTTCACCTTGCACTTAATATACCACGGACAGATTTTCTTAAGTGCTTAGCACCAACAAAAAGTACTATTTGTATTTAAATAAAAACTAGAAATTAATTGAAGGTCCATGTGTTTGAAATCCTCATTATAATAAGATTTTCCTGAGACTGTATTTTACTAGGTAGCAGGAAAGTTTTTAACCTGTTACATTCTGCTGAACTTATTGCCTCATTGTCTCCCTGATTCGTGTGTGTGTCTGTGTGTACATGCAGGCATGTATCCTAATCAGCTTTCTTCTTCTACCTGTTCCTCAGCTTCAACTCCTGCAAACTGATAAGCTATTAATTGGAAAGTATTAACCTTGGTTTGAATTCAATCATAGTCTTTCTATTTCTACACTAAATACTGACAAATACTTTGACACCGATTCAACTTTTGCCTTCCTCTTCTGAATTTTCAGTTTTCCTCCCCCTCAAACCAAATAAGGTGACTGTTGTTTGTTTGTTTTAATTAGATCCTGCCCACTCTTATCTTTTTATGTGTTTTTATCATATGCTGCCCGATTTAGGTATTTGCTATCTAGTTTTTGCAGTCTCTTACAATTAAAAAACAAACAAACAAACAAAAAACTTTGTAGAGATTTTATAATAAAAATGAGAAAAATTCAAGACATGGGTAATTAGGGCATGATTTTTAATTTGAGCCTTGCTATCAGTTGTACCATGTACTTTCCCTTGAATATGTACTTTCCCAGCATAGGCTGACTGGCTGCAGAAATCTAATGATGCACAACTTGTTTTGAATTAGAATCCTTCTCCAGTATTTGTATAATTATATTTATCTGTAAGGCAGTCTCCAAAGACAAGGGTGGGTGGTCCATCTGGTCCAGTACCATGTCCCCAACAGTGGCTAGCCAGAGCAGCTGGTCTAGGAAGAGAACAGAACAGGGCAAACATATGGTCACAATTTCATAGCACACTCTCCCAACTTGCAGCTTGTATCTGGGCCAGCCGTGGTTCTTAGCGTTGAGGAGCATCTCTCTTCTGAGGGTTTCTTCAAAAGTGCTTTTAGTATACAAATCTTCCTGACATGCCAGACATCCTGAGCAAGTTGTTCCACAGTTTACTTTTGCGCAGGAAGAAAAACTTATTTTGTCTTCAGTGGATCTCCAATGTACTTTGGTTTACTTCTCCATTTTCAGTACTATAAAATCAGTTAGTATTAAATATGCAACAACTGCATACCTGCTTTTTGTCAGCTGTGTTTTTATCACTCACCCTTGTACCTCTCACAGGCATAATTTCTCCAAATGTTAGGGTCTTAACTATTAAATTGTCCCTTGCTCGATCTCTTCAGCTCTTCTCTATATATTTTCTGACTCTATTGTCTCTATTTTCTTGTATGCCAGATGCAGGCACATCAAGATTTTTTCAGCAGCTTAATGATATTTTTATTTTGTTCCTCAGAGCTTCTTAATAACCTTAGATGTCTTTAGAATACTGAGAAATGAATGAAGACCAAATGTAGATTTTCTGTAAACCAAACAGAGCTCTGATTTTGGCTTACTGCATGTATAAATTATAGCACAGTCCACTTTGTAATATAGAACCTCAAATATGTAATTTAGGAAAGGACATTTTGAATTTTAGGCAAAAACTACCATCAGAGGTACCGACTATTTCATGTTTCTCCTTTTTTTACTGAAAACGTCAACAAACTTAGCCATTTTTATCTTTCATACTACTTTAGATATTCTGGAAAATAAAATGGCAAACCCGTGAGGTCCAGAGAAGTACACCTGCAGGAACAGAGAGATATTGATTTACCATGTGAAGCAGATCAGTGAGGAGTTAGCAAACACTCAAGAGACATTTGTTAGAGCAGAATTCAGATCTACCTGGGCTACATGGGAAACCAGCTCAGGGTTGGCAAATATATGCAAATAAATCCATTTCAGCACAAATGCTTACTCACGGACATTACACACCATATTATGTCAGCAGTTTCAGTACCACATTTTTCATTGTTTTCCACATTATTCTGTAATGGGCACCCTATTCACTTGGAAGCACAAGGAAGATGAACTGCCAAATTATATTGGCAACTCTTAACACAGTCTATCAAGAGGGAGATTCTGGGGCCATGGAAAACTCCACAAATTCTCCTTCAGATGCACTGTCCTTTGTAGATAGACTGCAGCTTTATCATTCAAATAACCCTGAGGACCAGTGTTTTCGATAAATAGAAGCTTTGTTCTGTATTGTCTGTGTTTGTGTCCTTCCTTTCTCAGTCTCATGAGGAACGGCTGAGGGAAAAGTGGTCACTGAAGCCCCTTAATTACAGAGCCAGAACTATACCACTTTCACGTTCCCAAAATAGCAAAGCTTGCACAAAAACATTAACAGCACAAAATTACAGTATATTGGAAACAGCTACCATGACAAAGACTCAGTAAAGGTAAACAAAAACTGCATTTAGACAACATTACATATAGGCAAAATGTTTGACTGCAGACAATTCTGTAATTAACAACAGAAACAATCTCTTTCATAATGGTTACATTGCCCCAAAATCGAACCTTTTGGGAACAAGCTATCTTCTTTAAAATCATAGATTATTGTTCCTTGCATTGTACTAGTGCTGCTCACTCCTATTGTACCAAAATGTTGCTCTGTGGAGCTCCCCATCTCCCATAGAAACCCAGAGCAGTACATTTCTTTGCTAAGTCAGACTTGAGCAATGGCAGACTTAAAAGAAATCGAGCAACAACAGTGACAACAAAACTTTGAGCAAAAATACCCTCTTTTTCATTTGCTGTTTAGGTCAAAGTGACCCTGTAGATTGACCCTGTAGTACATGATCACACCAAACCAAAGGAAATAATTTAAGTTCCTTAATGTCATGTCACTGAACAAAAATTGAAATCAGTGCAAGTATACTTTTTAATACAAAATGAATACACGCTAGATGAGTTTTGCCTTTAAGCTGTGATTAAAGAAACTAACAAAATTGAACTTTGCCATATTTAAAGAGTAGGTCACAACAGAGGGCTTGGCTACTGAGGCACTTTACTCCCCGTTATTAACTTTTGAGCATCTGCCTTGGCATAGTGCAAATAGGAACTGTTCTGCTGTAGTCATTACCATTGTAAAAGAACAAGTGGAGCTCTTGGATACTGTGGTAATTAGAAATCCTACAGCACTTATTGAAAGTGTAGGAGCATTAACACCAGAGCTCCATTCAAATTCTCGTTTAGATGATCATCGTTAGCTCAGTTTTGACCTTTTTCTGCTTCAGCTGGCTGTGGTATTTCTCATTTAACCCTCCTAAAGACTAGCAGAAGCATTATTTTTGTGATCCAGTCACTGGTCAGGTACTGCATGCATAGAACTTGCAAAAACCATAGGTGCATCTTTTGCTGGGAAAGGTTGGGTCAGTGTTTTCGAAGTCTTTACATTTTGGAATTCCAGTTTCCAAACTTCCTCAGGGATCCTGAAGAATTTAACATTGACAGCCTGTCTGCTGTCTCACAGTCCCTAAACTCTGCACCAGTACCTCATGTCCCTGCAGCACAGAAATGAAGCCGCCTTCTGTCCCTGTGTGCAGCTGACGAGGGGGTAGGTAGCCTCCAGCCAGTCCTCAGCATCTAACGCAGTGGCTCCCTGTATCCTGTGACTCAGTAGAGCCACCATCTGATATCAGATCAAAGTATGGCATCTGACTTCGGCTGCACCCCTAACACCCTGGGTATGTGCCATCTCCATATGGCCAGATAGCTTCTCCCTGCCAGCTGTATGTGCTTCACGCCTGCCACTGCTCCAGCACTGAATCAACCAAGCACAGGGTGTGTTTAGCAGCCTCAGTTACATTTTAAAGATATGAAGAAAACATCCCAGGCATCCAACCAAATAAGCCTCACTCTGCTCCTGTGTATCAGCTGAATATAGATAAAAGCTTACCCTTTCCTGGTCATCAAATGCAGCTGGCAGTTCCTGGCAATGTCTCATCAGCGGATACAGAGTCTGGTCCTGCACATTGACTTGCACAGTAATCAGGAACTCTAAAGGTAAGATCAACAACAAGAATTAAAAAAAGAGTCACACCACACAAAAAAAGTTTGCTGTTGATATTTTATTCACATACATACACACAACACACACTCCTAAATCATCTCTAGGTTATCATCGTCTTATATAGAAAAAGTGCACCTATCTGTATTTTCAGGTTTTGGGTATTGCGTACTTCTTTCACCATCTCAAGAAAACAGTTTCTGTGTTTTGCTGAAACAGAAGAACCTGAAAGCATTTTCCCTCATATAGAGAGCTGCAATATCGTGTGTACTGCTTGGGGTTAGCCTTCAAGTTGCTGCATCTCTTCTTCAAGCTGAATGTGCCAAACTTCATGTGACTCATTGCAGATGCTGGAGAAAAGAAAAACATGAGTGCTGTGTCTCAGTTTCTTCAGAGATAGACATCTGCTTTGGAGACTCAGTTACAAATTTGAGGCTTATGCAACGAGGAAACAATTCCATCCTCCCCCCAAGGGAGCAGGAAGCTCATCTGTTTGTTCTCTCAAGATGCTGTTGTTATTTTTCCAAAAAGAGTCTCCTTCCTTCTTCAACAGCTGCTCTGTTCCTACTTGCGGAAATGCTTTCCTAGGTTTGCTGCTTTACATTGAGGTGGAGAGCTCTGTATTGTATGTCCAAACATGTATGATATTCCATTCATAAGCATTAAATTGAGATCCACGTTTCACCAGAAGCTGTACTCCTGATTTTCATTCTCAGGTTAGGAAATATTATTCCAAACAGAACAAGCAAATTGTCGAAGGTATGGAGGACACATTAGCTAAATAAAGAGCTAAAATAACGTCAGTTTTATTCTGTCTGGGTTATCTTTGAGACCATCAGACAGCATTACCTTTCTAGAGGCTTGTGGAGGTTTAACTTAAAGGAGCGATTCTAGGTCTCTTGATGTGTTTAGATTGATATATAATGACTTTTTCTTTTTTCTTCAGAAATGCTTTATCAAACATAAGTAATTAGGTTTAATGGAGAAGAAATTGGATGTGCTGTAATAGTCTGTAATACAGAGGAAACCAGTCCACATCATCTCATGTACACTCTGTTTTAACCAAACTCTGAGCAATCTCTGTTCAGGGACTATGCCACAGGCAGGGAATGATCCAAGTGTAATCCCATGACAGAAATATTGTACCACACAGGGAACAGCAGGGATGTGGGACCTTCCTGAATGAGGACTGGGAAAGGAGCTTCCAGAACTGATCCAGCACTGTCTGACCAGAGCCTGAGTCCACATGATGCTTTAAAGGTACAAACAGGACATATGGGGGGGCTCCCCGGGTCATCACAGGATCCAGCCTGTGAATTTGTCATAGATGGTAGAGGATGTTGTTTTAAGTCCTCTTGGATGGCCAAGAGAAAATGAGACCTGGATTCCTCCCATCATTTGGTGAGTATTTTAACTTCGGTGATACAGGATAAAGGTGATAGGAATATTACTGCTTCCTTTTAAAGTGGCATGGCTATAATCCTGTGTGGTAGAAACAGAAAATATTTTTTGATGAACACCACGTGACTCATAAACTTCAGTGAAGCTACTGTGTCATACAGGGCAATACAGAGTCCAAGAAAAGGGGACAAACAGCACACCACGGAGGGAAGCGTGAAGGAATTTATTCTTGCATTCTCCAGATATTGACTTCAAGCAGTTACATTGTACAGATCTCTAAATATATTCCATATCCCACAGCACCAGGTGATGAATATCAGTGTTATAAGAGCTAAATGCTATGCCTTAATTTCTTTAACTGAAAAATAATGTGAGCAACTTGTTTGGGGAACAGCAATTTAGCTGAAT
This sequence comes from Caloenas nicobarica, assembly GCF_036013445.1. Lineage (NCBI taxonomy): Eukaryota > Metazoa > Chordata > Aves > Columbiformes > Columbidae > Caloenas > Caloenas nicobarica. The sequence goes on from NC_088245.1 coordinate 114,610,580, forward strand.
TACATGTATTTATAGAATTAGGTATTATATTATTTAAACACAGCTACCTGTAGATGCATTATTGAGCCAAGATTAAATGCATAAAGGAATAATCTTTGTTACAATACTGCACCTCTCTGCAGTATATTTTTGGATACTGCTTTGGTAATTAAAAACTTTATGAGCAGCTCATTGCAGAATACTAAAAATGTGTTAAAATCCATTAGCACGGATTGAATATATTCATGAAATACTTCTTTGGTACAATAATGAAATTAACTCCAATTTTTTTTTCTCTCCTTTTAGTGAGAAATTATTCCATTGGAAAGACAAAATAAATTGAGTAAATTGTGAATAAAATGCAGTATAAATGAAAACAGTTATTTTAAACCAAGTCATGCAAGCTTTTTATTTATGCAGCAACTTTCATCTAATAAAAAAAATCTAAGCCATTCTTAACTCTTAGGGAAAAATCCCAGCAACATAGCAGATGAGAGCTAGATAAACTTAAGCTCCCACAGAAGTATCTGGGAAGCTGCTATTGTGAATTCTTGTGCTACTAAGAAACTGTCATATTGGGAAATAAAGAATCTACACAATAGATCTTAATGACCTTTTTATGTCATTCATTTCTTTCATTGTTGATTTCATGTACATTTTATAAGTCAGCTTCTTTTTCTCTTGCTCATGAACATGCCAGAACACACGGATAACAAAGTGCTCCTCAGAGAGTGATTGCTAAAGGTAAAATATGGTGCTTCCTAACAGGAACACAGAGATACAGACCTAGGAAGGAGAGAAGGCCACTGTAATGAAGACATTGTTATTTGCACTCTGAATGTTTGGAAAATTTCCTCAGATTTTAATAAGTAGCAACAGTCTTGTTAGAATCAGTGTTAATTGCTGTACACTTCAGAACAAAAAGATGCATAAAATTAAGCTATGAAAGCCAATTACAAAATCCTAAATGTCAACTGTCTTGTTTTCCTCAGAACTCAGGATCATGTATACAACAAACTTGAAATTATGCTGACAAATTCCTTTGGAAATATTTCCCAGCAACCTACAATGCCATATTTGTTTTTCATGGTGTGTTACATAGCCATCAAAATGAAAATTAGAAGCTCAAAGGACAGACTAATCTATCATAGCAATTTGGTCTAAGATATTTGAAACCAAATAAGCACAGACGAACCGTACCATAAATACGATATCGTTAACTATAATTGACATGAAATCCAGGTGGATAAAGGAATAGTTACCTTTCCATCTACTGAGGGTGCAGGTAGCTTTTCTTTTTGCAAGAAAACTAATTAACTATGTAATTTTATTTTTCTTCCTAGGCTACTCTCTGTCTCCAAATTAGTTCTGAGGGACTCCACAGCTTTACCTTACATAGCTACATTAATTTGTAGCCTTCCTTCTCAGTGTTTCTCAAGGGTTTCTTCCTTCTCAGTCATGGCATCTTTCCTAGTTGAAGCAGCACATCTCTGGTTGGATGCAGGTTGTGCCATCTGGCAGAGCTGGTGGACATGACATACAAAGTTACATGTGAAAGGTGTAGGTACATCTGTGTGGAGATATGCCACCCCAGGTCTAGTTGTCCTGTATTTTTCAGTGATGCCAAACGTATAATTTATTGCATGGAAGCATTCAGCATTCACGGCTGTTATTTACTCATGATTGTACCTGATTCCTGGGCAGACTATGTAATATGCTTGTTACAGGAGGAAAAAAATTAATACAGGATTGGAAGTGGAGGACCAAGAGGTTGCACTGTATCTAGAGGTGACCCCGCACTTTGAACATCTGTACCTTTTTGGTATAAGTTGCATTTTTAGCATGGGCACTGTTCTCCAATACCAGCTGCTGTGGAAGACACACTGGAAAGCGGGAAGCCCACCTCCAGCTCTGGGAGCTCAGCTGGGGCGGCCACGGAGGCTGGAGGCTCATGAAGGGGTTCAGCCCACACCCCCCACAACTCTGCCATGTGTGTAGCCTCCTCTTTGCTTCAGGAGACAGAAACTGTCCCTTATTTCCTTATCCTGCCTCTTGCACTGACCATTAACAAA